>NC_052636.1:19611564-19930151 GCF_016161935.1 Mauremys reevesii | reverse complement strand
CACTCTGCCCGGGGCTCTTTGGTTGCCCAAGACCGACCAACCCCGCCTGCCCCGCCCTTCCCGCCAGCTCCAGCACTCTCCTCCCGCCGCCAGCCGCACCCAGGGAGCCCGGGCCCCCCAGGCTCTATCCCCACCTGGGCCAGCGGGGACGGGGGCAGCTCCTGCCAACTGAGAACAGCGGCTCCGCTCCGGCAGGCGGCTCCAGCGCTGCTGGTGGCACGTGGCCACCAGGGGAGGCGCTGCTGGGCCCCGGGCTCCTGCGTGCATGTGCCAAGCCCCGCCCCCGAACTGCCATAAACTGGTGAGCCGCCAGGGCTGCCGCCCGGGCGTGCCAGGCCGCCCAGGGCTGCCGCCGGGCTCTGCCAGGCGCCGCCAGGAGCTGCCCCACCCGGCCTGTGCTGGACCCCTTGGGGCTGCCCCGCCCCAGACTGTGCCAAACCCCGCCCCCAGAGAGCTGCCCGCCCCCGACCTGTGCAGAGCCCCGCCCCGGAGGCTGTGCCCGCCCTGGGCTGTGCCAAACGCCCCAGAGCTGGCCCGCCCCGTCTGTGCCAGTACCCCAGGGCTGCCCGCCCCGGGTTGTGCAAGCCCGCTCCCAGGCTGCCCGCCCGGCCTGTGCAAACCCCTGCATGAAACTGCCCCGCCCCTGGGCTGTGCCAGCCCGCCCAGGAGCTGTCCCGCCCCCGGCCTGTGCTGAGCCACCGCCCTGGAGCTGCCCCACGTTAGGTCAGGGGCGGCTCTAGGCCCCCTCCCAGCGCGCTGGCGCTTGGGCGACCGTTTCCCAGGGCGGCATTTTGGCTCCGGTGGAGCTCGCCGCCGGCATGCCGGCGGCAGGTCCCACGGAGCCGGGGCAGCCGGCGGACCTGCCGCCCGGGCATGACTGCCAGCGGGTCCCACGTCTTCCCAGCGGCTCCGGTTGAGCTCCGCGAGTGCATGACTGCGGCAGGTCACGCACTGGTCCCGGGCTCACTGAGGTGGACCTGCACTGGAAGCATGCGCCAGAGCTCCCACGGGCAGCAGCGAGAAGAGGACCGCCCGGCGGAGACCGGGGAAGAGGCGGCGCAGCGCTCCGCGCTGCTTAGGGGCAAGCCTACTGTGGCCAAAACCGCCCCTGGTTAGATTTGTTCTCCTGTCTCCTTCCCAGAACCCCTGCACAACAGCTGCTCCCTTCCTGTGTCTGCAACTCACGCTGGGGCTGGCTCCAGTGGCTGAAGATTGCCTTCCATCTCACGATCACACCCGGGAGAAACAAACAGAGAGAGATGGGCCCAGGGTGTGAAAGCAGAATTAGGGGGCAGGGAAAGGAGGACTTTGTTTGGAAGGTGGGTTTTTGCGGCGGGGTGGGTGATCCAGATGGACTCAGAAGAAGTTGGGCAGCAGAGGCTCAGGAAAAGTGGGGAAACCCTGGGTGTCCCAGTGTTGGCCCAGAGGATTGTACATGCACCCCTAAGCGCGTAATATAATAAGGGTCCCAGAGGCAGTAACTAGCTATTTTTGCACCGCGCAAAAAAATAAAATTAGCCCCCCACTAGAAGTACAGGTACGGAGGGGCAGCCAGAGGCACTTTGGGAGCAGCAGAGGGGTGTGTGTGGGTGGGAGACCACTGGCGGGAGAGGAGCACAGAGGAAAGCTGAGGCAAAGTGGGGCATGTGTGGGAGAGCCCACGGCAGAGGGGTGCAGGACAGGGGCAGAGCCCAGAGCTAGGAGTGCAGGGGTGTGTATGTGTGGCAGAGAGCCAGGACTGGGGGCAGTACGTGGGGTTCAAATCGGGGAGGGGAGCCAGGGGTTGGGCAGCAGGAGGGTGTGGGTGGGAGCAGCTAAATTTTTTTCCTTTGGTGGCAAAAAAATCTATAGCCAGCCCTGCCTCCACCCACTGTGAGAGTAGGTAGGAGCGGATCATTATTATCCTACTTGAAAGAGGGAGAAGCTAAGGCTGAGAAAGGAGGGAGAATTGACTTGTGTTGGGTCACACAGCCAGTCAGTGGCACAGTTGAGAATAGGACCCAGAGCCCTGATTTTCAAACTAACCATCGGATCTTGAATTTCAGACATTGAATGACCTGAATAAAGTGCTCTGATGAGCTCCAGACCAACAACAGTGCACAGGAATTATTCAGCAAGTATTTTGAGGAAGGGCTGCAATGTTAGAAGAATCATCAACTGCTCAGAGACCATTAATGCAGAGAAGCAGCAAAATTTATCAAACATAGGAACTGGTTTCTGAGCTTATTTCCTTGGTCTTGAAAGAGAACAACAAGGACCTGAGTCTCCTCCCCTGTCAATAACCCTGCTCAGCCAATCAGGGTGAGACTGAGGACAGTACGGGAAGGCTGAGGGTTCTCACCAGAGAGCCCAAAAGGATGGCCCAGGTCACTGGTGGGGATCACTGCCCGAGCACTATTTCAGCCCCACATTTGTTTTTGGGTGGACCTCCCACAGTGGGAGCTGCAGAGCACTCCCTGCAAAGCAGATGGATCAGACTGAACAGGTTTCAAACCTCCAGGAGGCTTTTACCTTCCAAACAGGGACGGCTGTTTTTCTAGTAAAAACACTAAAAGGGAAGGAGAAAACTTCAAGAGGTTCCTTGTAGCGCTCACGTCTGTGAGCCAGATACTCTCTCAGTCCTCAGAGAGACCTGGAGAAAGAGACTTGCTGGAGCAAGCCACAGGGGTCTCTGGAGGGTTTCCCTGGCCCCTCGCCCCTGTCCTGCCTGGCTGATGTCAGCATCTCTGTGAGGTCACCACCTCCCCACCGCAGCCTTACAAACCAATAGGCTGAAGGTCCTGCCAAAGGCCTTTGTGATGTCTGCCACACCCCCTCCTTGCTGTGCCAATGTCTGCCCTGGCCAGGCTGCTTTGGAGGTTTGAGCTACTCCTGGGTTAAAGAAAGGAAGGGACCTGTAGAGTTAATAGTCTGAGTATTTGTGTTTACCAGCCCTGTCACTGTCTGACCCCCTTCAGTGCGGAGCAGGTGTGTATGCGTTGCTGTGTGGGCGCACAGACCCACTGCAGAGCAGGGCAGCTGTTTCCATGGCAGAGAGCCTGGCAACGCTTAGGAGACTTTCTTGACTTGCTGTTTGAAGCAATTCAGTAAAAATAATGGTGGAGCTACAATGTCCGGTCCAAAATTTCAGCAGCCCAGTTTAGGTGCAAGCAACGCTATTTTAGGATCTAAACAGGAGGCTTCCAGCGCTGAGACACCTGACCAGGGAGCTCAGTGGGGGCATAGCAGCTGCTGACTCTGAGGTCCTGGGCTAAATCCACTTGCAGGTGGAGGACGTTTGATTTATTTGATCGATAATGAGAAGCGAAGATTTAATCACAGGTATTTTTAGTAAATGTCATGGACGGATCACGGTGACAAAACCAAAGCTCATTGCCGCGACCCGGCCATGACTTATACCACTCATCACCCCTCATTGAGAATCGTGGGGAGGAGGCCCCAGGAGGTCCGTGGCTTTCCAGCTGTGGAAGGCGCAGGGAGTCCCAGGTGCCAGTGGCACCATGTACTGAAGGAAGAGCCCGGGGGACCCACTGCCACTCAGATGCTGCACTGCCAGGTCAGAGCCCCAGAGACCAGCCCTGCTCGGCCACCTCGGGACAGGTGCCAGGAGCCACTGAGCACTAATGGCTGCTCCTGCCGCCCATGGAACCACTGCTCAGAAGCTGTCCCCCAGGCCAGCTGCTGGGACAGCCACGGAGTCAGCCGCAGTGGCCACTGCAGAAGTCTCACAGAATCTATGACTTGTGCAGCCTCACGTGACACAGAGGATCCCTAGCCAAAGAGACAAACCCCTCCCCTGCTGTGACTGCAGTTCCTGCTGGAAGAAGAGAAGAACAGAAGTGATGAGAGAAGGAAGAAAGCTCCCCTGTCACCTCTCTCCCCTGCTCCCTCCCCTTGTGTTCTGTAACCCCCATCTCACTGGGTTCCTGTGCTGGTGCCATGGGGGTGACTCTAGAGTTCTGGGGGATTTTGGGGAGGGGAAGGGGGAGCTCTTCACTTCTCAGCATTTCACACAAATTTGTCTTTGGGCAGCAGGTGAGTGTCTCCTGTGGGGCCTCTCAGTCAGAGCTGTACCACCACCCTTCAGGGAGTGTAGAGAAGTACTGGAAACAGGCAGAGGAAGTCGCCCATAAAGGGTCATAATGATCCTGGTGACTGGTTCTGACCGGGGTCCCGTCCTCTGACACAGGATCATGTGCAGATTAGCAGGAGCTCTGGCTTGTCCCTAAATGCTGTAGACTGTGGAGTTCTTGGAAAGGGCAGGGAGAGGAGGCAAGAGGAGAGAGGCAGAGGAGCATTGGAGATAATGAGGAATTGGGGAGAAGGAGAGAACAGAGAGACAATAAATGATTGAAGCAGAGACAGATTAAACCCCAACTCCATCTTGCTCATCACCTTCTGCAGTTTTCCAGTGTCAAAGTCTGAACTTTGATTCTAACAGTGTGCATTGAAATATCAAGAGGGATCTCCACATACCCACAGGCTCTTCCCCCTCCTTTTTGAAGTATTAATTTTTATTTTGACGTGTTTGGCTGTACCGTGATCGTCTCTTTCCCCTGTATTGCAATTTGGGGTTTATGTTTGTGCCTCCCTTTTGTTCATGTCATTATAATTGTAACAGCAAAGGAATCTGCAGGAGCAAAAAACTGACTCAAACTTCATTTACATGCATCGTATGCAGAAACATCCACCACACAAACAGCTCAACGCAGCTGGAATCATAACTACGCGCAAGGCCAGGGGAGGGGAGAATGCAGGTTTCCAAGTGTTCTGTCTTTCTCCAGATGACACATTCCAGCCCCTTGTGTGCCTCCATCCTGTATGACCTGCTGGACTTTGACACATTTATTGTTTCATTCTATAGATAATGTGATTGTAACACAATGTGACTGAAATTGTACCACTTCCAGATGAGGAAACAACAGAAGAGAAAAGCCATTATTGCGTGGCTGGGAATCAAACCCAGATGAAGTGCTTAGAAGGCACCTACACACCACTATACCACCAATGCATCTGGCAGGGTAGCTTTCCTGCAGGCTCTGTGTGCTGGCAAAGGGGTGACACATGACCACAGAGTTAGTGAAGGCAGGGTGGATGGGCTGGAAGCTGCCGCACAGTTGGGAGCAGAGTTACCATCCCAGAGTGACTGAAAGGGGCTAAGGTGAAAACAGATCTCATTGGGGAGCTGGCCCCACACCGCCCCACACAATCTTCCCTGAGGAGGAAGGGACAGCTTGTTTTAAAGACTAGGTTTGTGTTTGTTCCTGCTACATACGGAGGGGCTGGGTAGTGCTGATTCAGCCCCAGACTCTGGGAGGATAAGGAACAAATTCAGGCTGCCAGTGACCTGCAGGAGGGAGATGATCTTTTGACAGTGACGGACGCCTCGTCCTAAAGGCCTTTGTCTGCCCCCTTCCAGTGACTGTTTGGCACAGGAATGCAGCCCCCCACTCCTGGGTCTCTCCTGGGGAAATAATGTTTCTGTGCAAACACCAAAGCTTTTAACAGAAAGGAAGAAAAGGAAATGGCCACATGATGGGACTAGGACATAAGGAATGAAACACAAGATGCTTCTCCATGTGCATTGACTTTTAACCTTGTTTGTGGTGGTGTTGTATCCATGTTGGTCCCAGGGGTCCTCTGGGGCGCCGGGCATTGGCCACTTTCGGGATAGTGGGCTAGATGAACTGGTCTGACTCAGTGTGGCTGTTCTTATGTTCTAACTGCTGGTTATGGAAGAGACGAACTACCAGGCTACACAGAACTGAGAAGAAGTGTGTGGGGTTAGCTCCACAGCTTGTCTCTTTCACCAACAGAGGTTGGTCCTCTGCAAGCTCCTACCCTCACCACCTTGACTCTCTTGGACTCTGAAAAGTGTTTTCTCTCCACTCCCTTGGAGAGATGTTAAGTTTCCCTTTGGGCAACTATCAGGCTGAAGCAATTGTATTGACTGTGACACTAGAATTGAAGATTTAATATTATAAATAAATGGAGTCTAAACCTGAGGTTCTGGTTTTCACATTGGTTTTCTAACTCAGTTCCCAGTTCTCTTCTAGAAAGGCCTCCAGGCTGCCTGCCCAGCCCAGCAAAAAGTGGCCAGGAGAAAGCCCACAGCTTCTCTTTCAGGTACTTGAAGGCTGCTATCAAATCCCCCCTCACTCCGTCAGTCCCCAGTCTGTGGCAGTGCCTGGGATTCTTCCGTCCTAAGTGCAGGACTCTGCACTTCTCCTTGTTGAACCTCCTCAGATTTCTTTTGGCCCAATCCTCCAATTTGTCTAGGTCATCTGGACCAAAACCTGTCCTCCAGCGCTTGGATTCTTTACATGCTTTCACAGAGCAAAGAGCACATGTTCCATGTGATTTCATAGGGCAGAGTTTTGTGCTATCGAGAGCTTTCCTGTGTGAATTTGACAGGTGGATCAACACAGAGACACACTGTGACCCTTCTCAGGGTGCTGAGGACTGTGAGTCTCCTTGTTGCCACCTGCCACAAGGAAGAGGGAGTTTGCATTTGGCAGCTGGATGTTGGTGACCAAACTCACCCAGCCTGCTGGAACTCAAGGACCCTCCTCTGAGCTACAGCAGCCACCTTAACCCTTGAGTTCTCTTCAATGTGTCCCCCTCTGGGGTCAGCCGGATCACCAGATAGTTGGTGAAATCCCAGATCCTGTCTTCCCCAAGTATCCCAGGTTACTAGTTTTACTGTGGACCATTGCTACTGTATCTCACACAGCACCTGAGTCCAGTTATCGAACAAGCAAAAAATTTATTTAACAACGGATAGAGATTTAAACAAACAAACATTGAGTGATGGAAACCAACTGTTACCAACTAAACAAAGGCAGAAAATGATAGAATAGAAAGGCCAGCACAAAAAACAGAGAGAGGAACAATAAGATACTAAAAGGACAATAATTGGAACTCTCCATTTCTCTCAGTTTTTGGATTGATGGGTACTAGAGCTGTAGCAACAGTTGAGGAACCAAGGTAAATTAAATCTAAGGTTTGAGCTGCTGGTGAAGCATTTCACACTCACTGCATTCATGGAGCCTCTCTCCTCCCTGGATTGTTTGATGCCTAATAAGGTGCGAACTGCGATTGAAGGTTTTCCCGCACTCAGTGCATTCATAGGGCTCTCCCTGTGTGGATTCTCTGATGTCTGGTGCTGAAAGGACTGATCTTTGAGTGAAGCTTTTCCCACACTCATGGCATTCAAAGGGCCTCTCCCCGTGTGGATTCTCTGATGTTGAGAAGGTTTGAGCTGCTAGTGAAGCATTTCCCACACTCACTGCATTCAAAGTGCCTCTCCCCTGTGTGGATTCTCTGATGTTGAGAAAGGTTTGAGCTGCTAGTGAAGCGTTTCCCACACTCACGGCATTCAAAGGGCCTCTCCCCTGTGTGGATTCTCTGATGTTGAGAAAGGTATGAGCTGCTAGTGAAGCGTTTCCCACACTCAAGGCATTCAAAGGGCCTTTCCCCTGTGTGGATTCTCTGATGAACAGAAAGGGCCGAGCTGCTAGTGAAGCATTTCCGACCTCACGGCATTCATAGGGCCTCTCCTCCTCTGTGGATTGTTTGATGCCTAATAAGGTGTGAAATGCGATTGAAGGTTTTCCCACATTCACGGCATTCATAGGGCCTCTCCCCTGTGTGGATTCTCTGATGTTTAGAAAGGTCTGAGCTGCTCGTGAAGCTTTTCCCGCACTCACTGCATTCAAAGGGTCTCTCCCCTGTGTGGATTCTCTGATGTTGAGAAAGGTTTGAGCTGCTAGTGAAGCATTTCCCACACTCATGGCATTCATAGGGCCTTTCCCCTGTGTGGATTCTCTGATGTTGAGAAGGTCTGATCTGCTAGTGACATTTCCCACACTCACGGCATTCAAAGGGCCTCTCTCCTCTGTGGATTGTTTGATGACTAATAAGTGCGAACTGCGATTGAAGGTTTTCCCACACTCAGTGCATTCATAGGGCCTGTCCCTGTGTGGATTGTCTGATGTACAGAAAGGGCTGAGCTGTGAGAGAAGGTTTTCCACACTCCTGCATGTATTTTTCTCTTTCGCCTGAGGATATCCTGCTGTGTTGTGATTTCCATGAGGACCTTCTGAGTTCCCAACAGAAATAAATTTATCGACTTTCTTCTCTGGCTGGTTTCCTTGATCTGTTTTTGGTCTGTGCTGAATCTCCCAGGATTTTCCTGCTCATGACTCCTGGACACATTCCTTTTCCATCTTTGAGATAATGTTCTGTTTTACCCACTGGCTCAACATTTCCAGGCTGAGAATTCACTCTCCTCTTTCTCACATGCCATTGCATCACCTGCTGTGATAGAGACAGAAACCTCAGACAGGGATGGAAAGGGAAGACCAAACAAAACAAGTGCTGAAGACAGGTCAAATAAAAATCAGGAGCTGAACTCCCAAACTCTTCCCCAAACAGTGAGGTAGTGTAAAAGGGGGTAGGGAGAGAGGCAGAGAGAGAGAAGAGGGATGAATTCAGCCTTCACATCGCATCCAAATACGCAGGGGAAGGGAGGAAGCTACTGCCTGGTGTCTGCTAGGATCTGCAGAAGCCATGAACTATATTTACCCTGAGGATACGGCCCTGCAAGGGACAATAATGAACTGAGGGCCTCCCAAGGGCTTTGTTGGGTATCCCAGATGTTTCCTTCAGGCACTTACAGATTCTGGGTGGTTTAATGTTTCTCTCACCTGTGGGGAGCTCTCAGGATCTCTCTTTCCTCTGAACCCTGGAGGTCTGGACCCATGGCTCTTCCCCTTGTTCCAGCTGGGAGATCACATCAGGCTGGGTAACAGAAACCCTGCTCAGATGAAAGAAAACAAAGGAGTTCAGGTGATTTCATAAGACTTTGTCATAAAAAACATTCTATTAATTTAACTTCAGTGCTTAGTGTGACCTGGTGGGCCAGGCAGTTCTCACTGAAAATGCCAAGATCAGGGTAGGCTGAAAAGGAGAGCAGATGCTCCCAGATCACAGTGGTTAACACTGAAGTTAAACTCACTGACCAGTCACCAACTGCGCTTCTGATCCCCACACGGGTTATCGAGAAGCTGAAAAAGAAATCACACAGCCCTTTATTCCATCCCAGTTCTCTGGCTCCTAATCAAGCGGGAGGTCCAGGACAGTGAGAGTTGTTTAAAAACTCTGCTCACATAAACAAAGTGTTCCTCTGACCCCAAGGCTCACCCACATCACCAGGTCAGTATAGGTTTGGATATTACCCAAAATTCCATCCTTCCAGACAATCCTTTAGCATCTAAACTAAAGGTTTAAAGGAAAGAAAGACAGAAAGAAGTTAAATGGGAAAGCAGTCAGATACATTCCAAAATGGATATATCAGGTTCTTAGCAGTATTGGTGAGTTGCTGGCTTGAAAGTCCGTCTGGAACACATCCATAGCTTGGATGGGTCATTCAGTCCTTTGTTCAGGGTTCAGTTTGTAGAGAAGTTGCTCCAGAAGTAGGAAGGGGATTGAAGACAAATGGAGATGATGCAGCTGCCCTTTATATTCCTTTTGCCTTACATGTGGCCTGTACTTCCTGTGTCCCAAACACAAGCTTCACAGCACGTGGCATGAAAAGCCTTGGAGTTCTCATTACACAGGCATACCCGGCATGTCTTGCTGACTCAATAGGTGTATCCCTTGGTCCTTTCCATGGGCTCATTGTACAGGTGATGACCCTGAATGGGCCATCAAACAGGCTAAGGCAGTATTGATGCCAATATGTCTGAAGTGTCACCCAGAAACACTGCACAAGTCTGAAATACAGATATACCCTACATATCTATAACTCACAATACAAAGGTGATACAAACGTAGAAACAAAATTATCATATGGCAAATCATAACATTTTCACTGACACCTTACATGGCATATCTAGCACAATTCATTGCAATTTTATCAGATTATATTATTATTTTATTATTAATACCAAAGTGTCTCACAATTCCATACAGTGTCACACCTGGTAAAACCAGTGAATTCCAAGACCAGTTCCTCAGGTCCTTGAAGATGCCGAACACTGTGCTTATGAGGATTGAAATACCCACATATCTGCTGGGAACACACACACAGACACTGTGTCAGTCTATACCCTGTGTTCACTCAGCTAGAAAATTATGATCAATTTTGTATGCAGTATGGCTTGTGAGGTATCATTTGAAATCACATAACCTACTGAAGAATTATCCTCCTGTTTAAATGTGTAGTAACACTGTATGTAAAGTTATGAGATTTTACAGTATGATATTACTGAAAAGTTACAATTCTGAGAACACCCACAGACCAGTTCTTCCAGAGACAGCAAGGCAAACAGCTGGTCAAATAGCCAGTCTCCTGCAGGGGAAGGTGGGAAGAAGACATTTACATTCCATCACAGGAAAAACTTGAAGTTGTTGTGGAAAATGACCACACGATTGATTTTGAATCAGCTCAGCCTGAGCTCTTTTCTTGGTTAAAAGTGCGCAGGGGCGACAGCTATTGGAATACTGTCCCCTGAGCTAAAAATCACACAAGCTTTTTAAAGCTTAAAACCCAAACAATGACACATCGTTGCACGTTAATTTCCTTATTTGGAATATATTGCTCTCTGTATTGCAGGTCAAAGCAAGCTGAACAATCAGTTTTCCATATTCAGCCTTTCCTGTTATTGTTATTACACCTGGTGATATGGGAGCAAGACTCTGCATGTCTCAAGAAATGTCACTACCAACCTAGGCCATTTCACATGCTGGGGTGCAATCCAGAGCAGTGAGGAGTTGTGTCATCTGTAATCCTGGGTGAGATTCAGTGTTCTGCTGCTGGAGCTCCCCTGTCTGGATACTCCAGCCAGCATTCAAGGACTCACTGAGTGTCTGTATGATAAGTAACCCTGGATCGGCAGCTCTGACTCCAGTTGCCTGCTTGTTACACCCCAAGCACATTCTGGTTTGGGTTGAGAAGGCTCAGGAGTTTGAGAGAAGGCCGGGGTAGGAAGCTTCTGTTCGTTATACTGGACCTAACCCCAGTTTACTTGAGCAAACAGGAGCTATTTGACACTGCGATACAGCTCCTGTGCTCTGTTCAACTGTTCTGCAGCAGGGAGGGTTTCTGGCAGTGTGTGTGTTACTGGCATATTGGGGTGATGCTGCCAGGGCCGGCTCTAACAGTTTTGCCGCCCCAAGCAAAAAAAGGGCGCCGCCTGCCCCCAGCGCCGCCCGACCCCTCCTGGCGTCGCGTCGCCCAAGTCCCGCCCCACCCAGTGCCACGTCGCGTCCCCAAGTCCCCACAGCGCCACCTGGCCAAACCAAAACAACAAAACAAACCCGATCGCCGCCCCTCCCGGTGCCACCCCAAGCATGTGCTTGGTAGGCTGGTGCCTGGAGTCGGCCCTGGATGCTGCAACAAGACAGAGTAGAGGTGGCATTGTGGGGGTGGCATGAACCTTCACTCTTCATTTCCTTCCAATATCCGAGGAACAGGACTCCTTACCCAGCGAGGTCACCGTCTCATAGTTCTGCTGCATGACATCCTGTAGAGAGCTCTCTGAGTGGGGTCCAGCAGAGCCCCTCTTCCTGGTGAAATACACAGCCACCTCCTCGAAGGTCACAGCCTGAAAGAGCAAGAGCCCAACACTCAGTACCTGCTCCCCACTCACAGCCCCACTATTCACGGAACAGCAGCACCAGGTAAATGGAGGCTCCGGGAGTCACATGTTAACAGAGTCCCACCCCACCTGGCAGAGCAGCCAGGAGGCATCAGAGGGTAGAGAGAGAAAGCTTTGTGTCTCTCAGCTGACAGACGAGGCAGGGTCTTCACATTTATCACATAGCCAGAGCTTGATATAGGAGATGGGGCGGTCTCTGGACCCTACTGGGGTCTCCTGGTGAGAATCCCAACACTCTCCAAATAAAATATATGGAAGAAAGGAAGTCAATAGTAAAAAGAATAGAAGTTAGAAGGTCAGAATTGTAGAAAACTGATTAAAGAAAGCTAGCAGAAATCAATGACCAATCAATGACAATAAGAAGGAAGTTTTTAAAAGTATATTAAGTGCAAACTTTACTAGATAAATGGCAGAATTATCAAAAATAATGCAGAAGAGGTAAAAGTCCTCAGTAAATATTTCTGTCCTGGATTTGGGAGAAAAACAGATGATGTACTCGTATCATAAGATGTTGATGGCGACACTCTTTCCATTCTGACAAGAAGTCATGAGGACATTAAACAGCAGCTATTAAGTCAGGCATGTTTAAATCAGCGGATCCGGATAACTTGTATCCAAAACTTTCTAAAGACCTGAAGTCAGACATCTATACTCGTGAAGATAATGGAGCAGCCAAATACTGGATTTCATTCATTAATAAAGAATCAAAGAAGGGTAATATGATTAATGCCCACTAACAAAGGTTTAGAGAAAATAGAGCCTATCAAACTAACGGGATATCCTTATTGGATGAGATCAAAAGTTTGGTTGCAGCTAATGTATTGATGTAATTTACCTAAACTTCTGTAAGGGATATGACTTGATCAGCACAATATTTTTACTAAAAAACTAGAAAGATACAAAATAAACACAACATACATTAAATAGATTAAAAACTGTGATAGTAAATGGGGAACCAGGGTCAGTGGATTTCTTTCTGGCAGGTTCCGCAGGATTGGTTCTTGGCCCTGTGCTATTTAACATTCTTATCTATGAGCTCGAAGAGAGTATAAAATCATCACTGATAAAGTTTTCAGTTGCCACAACGATTGGGGTTGGTGGTAACTAATGAAGTGTCAGTAGAGTCAGGCTCCATCACTGGGAGTCTGGGAAGTTGTCCCAGCCCTGGCTGTAGGGTTATTTCCTGTTCCACAAAGAGGGAAGTTCCATTCCCAACTCCTATGCCTTGAAATTAGGCCCTATCTGACACTACACCCCATATTCATCATAGTGGTACAGTTTATAATATGATTAGGACATAATTATGATGTATTTTATACAAGATGCATTATGTGCGGCGTCACTGGAAAAGTTATGATTTGCTGAATATGATTATCCTATTTGTGTGCATGAATCATGTTTGTATTTGAAGTTATGGATACTGACTCTGTATCTGTATTTCAAATGTGCTTACTCTGTGTAACACCCACAACAGGCCTTTCAGGTACAACAATGAAGACGCCAGACAGTGCTGATGCTCATCAACAAAGACAATGGACTGTGGAAGGTTTAGCCTTCACAGATGTTTCAGCCAGCCTGAGTCATGGATACTATGACACAGCAGGGCCTGTGACCAGACCACATGACACTAAACTCCATTTAGTACCTGTATTTTTCCACAAACTGGACTGGGAACTGAGTTTGGAACAAGGGTCCCACCATATGGAAAAAGCTACATAAGGTGGGGTGTGACGTTATCTCTTGGTCTCATTCCCCACACAAGAGAACTCCTGGAAACACCTGAGAAACAAAAACTGAAGTGGAAGTGCTGCTCCCAGGGTAAAGGGATTTCTAGCTTCTGTATGGAAACTTGGTGGACTGCTTCTATCATCAGTCAGGGTGAGTAACTGCTAATTCAAATTCTATCCAGCTAGTATATTAGGCGTAGTTTGAGTTTTGGTTATTTGCTAAATAATCTGCTTTGATCTGTTTGTTATCACTTATAGTCTCTTAATCTGTCTTTCTGCAGCTAATAAACTTGTTTTATGCTTTATCTTAACCAGCGTATTTTGAGGAAGTGTCTGGGAAAATCTCAACCGTTACTTTCAAGCTCGCTGTGCACATCTGTCCCAGATCGAGGAAGGGAACTATATTAATGAGCTGACATTAGAGGATCCTGTGCACTATAAGATGGTATAATTCTGAATTTATACTACAGCAAGTGTGCAAGGTTGGGGAGCTGAGAAATTGGCTGTTGTCGTCTATCTGTCCTTGAGTGGCTTAGGTAAAGCACTCAGGTAGCTTAGTTGGGTGTATGGCGCCACCTGCTGTCGTGTTGGGTGATAACAGGCCTAGAGGCTGGCTGAATCTCCAGCAAATCAGTGTGAGAAGGGCCAGCCCAGCTTGAGGTTAGAGGGCACAGCGGTTCCCAGACTGCCCTGCAGGTGACAACCCATCACACCTAAACTACACTAGTGTCAGCAGGTTTCTCACATCCTGTCTCCTCCCTTTCTCGCCCGAGATATTTCCTGCCTCCCACCACCTCTAGCAATTCCCACCCTCCTATGCATTTACTGCTCCTCTCCTCAAGCAGAACCCACCACCAGCTCCCTGAGAATCCCTTACCTGAGCCAGCTCCATTGCAACCATTTCCTTCCCCCTGGGAGGACGGGATGATCTGGAGCAAAACATGGACGTTATTCTGTACCCTGCTGGGGTGAAAAGGGCAGGGTGTAAGAATTCAGATGGGGCTTTGTACATTCCACAAGCCGATTCCCCAGATTTTCCCTGCTAATGGACACTCTAGGTTCTGCCACACTGTGAAGCACAGAGTGACCTTATCCCAGTACAGGCCTAGCCCCCTCCACCAGGGTGTAACCCTCTGACACATGGTGAAACCCTCCCAATAACAGTCTCTCTGTTACACTTATCAAGTTTGTGGACAATACCAAGCTGGGAGGTTGTAAGTGCTTTGGAGGATTGGATTAAAATTCAAAATGATCTGGACAAACTGGAGAAATGAGCTGAAGGAAGAGGATGAAATTCAGTAGGGACAAGTGCAAAGTACTCTACTTTGGAAGGAACAATCAGAGACCAGAGAAGAGCAGAATCCAAGGAGTCACTTTGGGGGATTCTCCCTGTCATTGTCCCCAAGGCAGCTCTCTCAGGTTTACAAAGTTGTTTGATGCTTCAGCCTTTATACAGTCTCTCCTGGAGTGCCCTTTCATTGGCTGGACCTAGTTTTAGTTTTTGGTAGTTAACAATCTTGGCTTATTGTGTGTGTTTGGATTAAAGTGTGTTGGAAACGCCGTTTGGGGTAACAAGCTGGTGCATGTCATTTTCCACTGATGAAATGACAGACTTCATATGAGCTTGCGTTGTTCAGTAGCGTGCTGGACAGTGCAAGACGCACATTTCTGGGGGAAAGTTGGGCACTTGAGAATTTGCTGGTTTTCCTGAGGTGTAATTCATGAGTGGCTGTCTAGCAGCACTCAATACTGTGTAGCTGGGAGAGAGTTACATGCTGGAGACTGTGTGTTAATTGGCCAAGAGGGGCTGTTCTCGCGGGAAAACAGTGGAAAAGGCACCCCAGGTTGGAGAACTGAGGGAACACAGCTATTTAACAGTCCAGATTGTACTCTAGGTAATGTCACAGACCCTCATTATGACAGAGCCTCTTACAACACAGAGAAAGTAAATCCATGTCCCAGAAATCGAAGACTCCAGAGAGAGGACAAGTGTCCCTGGCACTGCTTCTTGCTGACAGAGAGGTTCAGAGACAGTGAGAGAGTCATGGGAAGCTAGGAATAGTAACCATGGGCTGGTGGGGTTCAGTGGAGAAAGGGAACAGGAAGGGCAGGGATATCACTGAATGCAGGATCTCAGCAGTGCTAGATGTCAGGATAGCACATAGTGCAGCCCATTGGAAAACATAATCCCAACTATACATACAGAATGATGGGGTCTAAATTAGCTGTTTCCACTCAAGAGATGAATCTTGGAATTCACTGTGGATAGTTCTCTGAAAACATCCACTCAATGTGCAGCAACAGTGAAAAAAGCGAGTAATGTTGGAAATAATTAAGAAAGGGATAGATACGACAGAATATATCATATATCATTGTAAAAACAGCAAATAAATCCATGATAGACCCACACCTTGAATACTGCATGCAGATGTTGTTGCCCCATCTCAGAAAAGATATATTGGAATTGGAAAAGGTTCAGAAAAGGGCACCACACATGATTAGGGGGTGTGGAACAGTTATGCCAGACCTATCTCCCAATTTCACTTGAGCAAACAGGAGCTCTTTGTCACAGTGCGATACGGCTCCTGTGCTCTGTTCCCAAAGTGTTCTGCAGCAGGGAGGTCTGTGGCAGTGTGTGTGTCACTGGCATATTGGGGTGATTCTGAAACAGGACAGAGTAGAGGTGACATTGTGGGGCTGGCGTGAACCTTAACTCTTCATTTCCCCTTCCAAGAACCGAGGGGACAGGAACCCTTACCCAGCGAGGTCACAGTCTCATAGTTCTCCTGCATGACATCCCTGTAGAGGGCTCTCTGAGTGGGGTCCAGCAGAGCCCCCCCTTCCCTGGTGAAATACACAGCCACCTCCTCGAAGGTCACCGGCCCCTGAAAGAGCAAGAGTCCAACACTCAGTACCTGCTGCCCCACTCACAGCCCCACTATTTGTGGCAGAGAGGAGCCAATCAAATGGAAGCTCTGGGTGGATCGCAGTCAACCCCACCCCGCTCAGTGTATCCAGCAAATACCAGGGTGAGGGGACAAAGAGAGAGCCCCTTGTCTCTCCCAGCAGATCCATCACACACCTACTGGCCACCGACTGATACAGGAGATGGAGCCCTAGCAGGGTCAGGAAGAGCTCACTGGTAGGAAGCCCAATAACCTCCTCCTTGTGAGGAGCGGGATATGAAGGGAGAGGCAGCTCCAATAAGCCTGACTCATGGGTGCCCCCTTTATATCTCACAGCAGCCACTGGTTAGTGAGCTCAGGCTCACGCACTGGGAGTCTGGTGAGTTTTACCAGCTCCATGTAGGTGGGCTATTTTCTTTCTTCACAAATTAGGCATTTCCACCTCCCAACCTCCTGGGTTATTAAATAACTCTCAGCAGGTTTGCCACACCCTGGCCTCCTCCTTTCCCCACTCTGTGCATTTCCTGCCCCGCTCCAACCTCCAAACCAGACTGTGCAAACCTCCCATCTCCGGTGTATTTGCTGTCCCTCTCCTCCAGCAGGAACCCACCAGCAACCCCCCGATAATCCCTACCTGAGTTGGCTCCACTGCAGCCATTTCTATTCCCTGTCCACGTCAGGCTGGGATGAGCTGCAGCAAAACATGGACGTCATTCTGCAGCCTGTCTGGGGAGAAGGGCAGTTGTGGGCGTCTCACAACCAGTTTTAGTTAATTTCACATCAGAATTCCCCAGGCCCTTTCCTGCAGACAGACACCCTAGATTCTGCCATGCTGGGAAATGCTGAATCTGTTTATTACCATGTAGTCCTGGCCCCTGCTGCCAGGCTAAGCCCACAGAGGCATTTTTAACCTCTCTTCTCCCTCCCCTCACCCCGTAAGAAAGTCTCTGAACACAAGGCTAGAAACCAAAGGAGTCACTGTGGGGGATTCCTCGGACACTGACCCCATAGCAGCCACATCCCAGCAGGGGAATATGGAGTCAGGAACTGGCTTTTCCTCTGTCTGATCCTTGTTTTGTTCACTGGAAAGTGGTTCTGCCCAGGATGCAGCAATACATGTGTCTGGGTGGACTAGAGAGCTAGAAATCTCTCCCCTGTCATTTCTCCCACTGCCCCTTTAGTCTCTCCTTCCCTGTCCTCTCTCCTGCCCCTCTGGCTGGGAATGTCCCATTCCTGGGGGCTTTGCTCTCCCAGGGCTGGATTTTCTCCTGGCAATTGCTACTGGGAGGAGAAATGAGGAGGGGCTGTTTGGGCAGAGTCACTTTCTTGCCTGAGGTCTTCAGTTACCTGGAGACTCTGGCTCAGAATTTAGTATTAACAGGGCCCAGGGCTGCCCTAGGGGGCTAGGACCAGCTGGAGAAAGTCATCCCCTGGGCCGGGCAGAGAAGCAGCTTTAATTAAGGTCACTTCCCAGCACAGAACCCCGCTGGGGGAGCAGCAGCTGCTAAGCCTGATCTCCCAGATCACAATGGAGGCTGCAGCATCTGACCCAGGAAGCTGAACCCCAGTATCCTGAACAGAGAGGGACAGAGCGTTAGAGCAGCTTCCTCCTTTAGCTCTCTGGGGAGAGCAGCTAATGAGAGCCCTCCTCACAGGAAAATTGCTGATCTCATTAGCCCCACTGTCGATCCGAGTCACTCCTTGTCTTTCCATACAGTGACTCTGGATTAACAATGGTCTCAATGAAACCAGAGTTCAGAAAGAATGAGTCCAGAATGCTGTGGAAGAGACCATTGTGCGGCAGTGCTGACCCCTTCCCACCTCCCTCACCCCCAGATCCAGGACAAGGACTGGACACTGGACTGGACACTCTAGGACAATGGAACTGGAAGGTCCTGCAGTTTTCAAGAGGAGAGAAGAGCAAAAATCTGTGATTTCATCTCACAGTGTTTGATAAGTGGCTAGAAAGTTATCACAGTGACTGGGCCTGGCCGGGGAATGTCGGGCAGTGCTTGGAGCCAGGATTCTGGCATACGCTAATTAGAGAGAAGCAGCAAGGTCAGGAGCAGTCCCCAGAGACCCAGCCAGCCCCACCCCAGATATTCCCTGGGACCCAGCCCCAGAGTCCCTGGCCAGGGAGCTCAGATACCCCTCAGAGCCCCACCGGCCAGACAACCCCACCAGACCATCACTGCCAGGTTGGGAATCCCAAAGGGTTCCCCTCACCAGAGACCCCAACAGCCGAAGACCCCGAAGGGACCCCACTGGGAACTCAGTCCCTCACTGCCTGCCTAGGATCCCCCTGCCTCCACCAGGATCTGCCCTGCCCTTTGCCTGGCACCCCTCCTCCCCCTGCGGGATCCCCTGATGCTTTACAGGGGCACCCCTGGCCTAGCGCGGATTCTCCCACACACACTCTGTGCACTGGGCACGGCAGCGATCCCAGGAGTCTGCGGGAAGCCCAGACAGAGCCCTGGCACAGCACCAGGCTCCTCTAACCCCTGTCCCACCTCCCCAAGAGACGCCCACCCCGGCTGTTCTGCACCCAACAGGCCCCCAGCGATACCCACCTCCAGGACCCACAGCCTCAGGGCTGGGCACATCACACCCACCCCCTGAAACCCCAAATCTCCAGACCCCACCAACCTCACTAGGGTACCCCCTGCCCAGCAACCCCGAGGCCTCTCCCACCACAATCCCCCTTCAGCTGCAATCTCCCCACACAGCCCCACCTCCACCCAGCAACACTGTTACCTCACAGTGCCTGAGAAGTGGATAGAAAGTGACCACCGCCCCCTGCTGGCCAGTCACACAGGCAGAGGGAGCCCTGGGGGATGTCTTTTGAACTGGAGTATGGAAGGCCTGGAGGGACAAAATAGGTAAGAAATGTCCATGCCTGTCACTAGCAAATAATGGCCACCTGGATCCACCCCAGAGGTGGCTACATCTTAGCACTGTGGAAGCAACCCTCACAGAGGCCATTTGTCATGGGGTTTGGGATACTTCTGGACCCACACTGCACTCAGAGTGACCTCCTCATCCCGTGCCAGCTGGAGAAAGAAAAGAGTCCAGCCAACTCTCCGTTACCAGCTGGGAACCACTGATCCCCAAACATGGGAGGCCTCTGACTTTGATGGGTATTAAATATGTGGCTGGTCTCTTTCTTCGGCAAACATTTTAACAGAGATAAAGTAGGAACAAATGATTCACAAAGGAGACGGAAAGATGATCTCTGGCAATTTAACCCCCTACAACATCCAGGATGGAGAAGAACTCAAGGCAACAGGTTCCCTCGAAGGAAGAAATTGCTGGGATTTAGAAACATGGGGAACAGCCTCAAACCCCAGAGGATTTTTAACTGACATTTGATAATGACACAGAAAGAGGCAAAACCTGAGCTTTGAGAGCAACGTTCAGAAATGAAAGAGTTCCCAATCTGAGAGATTTTGGATCCATTTTGCAAATTATAGAGAGGAAAGTGGAAAATCAGAGGATTTTATATCAGTTGTTGATAGGAGGTAAAATCTGAGTGTTTCACATCAATATCTGATAAATGAATAAAGAGGAAATGGGCAACATTTGCAAACATTTTATATCCAGGTTCAAGAATCTGAGCAAAGGTGTAAACCTGAGATTTTCTTGGTATTTTATAATTAGAGAGACAGGGGAAAATCTCAGGGCATATTCAATTAGAAACAGACAACTAGAGAGCAGTGGGGCAAATGTTTAGGGTATTTTATATGAACCTTTGAGATTTGCACAGAAAATGTGTCACAAACTGCGTATTTGATAACATGAGAGAAAAACACCAAGATCTGAGGGGATTTTATATTGCTGTTAACGAACTAGTGGTAGAAGATGACAGAACAAGGAGTAATGGTCTCAAGTTGCAGAGGGGAGGTTTAGGTTGGACATTAGGAAAAACTTTTTCACTAGTAGGGTGGTGAAGCACGGGAATGGGTTACCTAGGGAGGTGGTGGAATCTCCTTCCTTAGAGATTTTTGAGGTCAGGCTTGACAAAGCCCTGGCTGGGATGATTTAGTTGGGTTTGGTCCTGCTTTGAGCAGGGGGTTGGACTAGATGACATCCTGAGGTCCCTTCCAACCCTGAGATTTTATGATTCTATGATTTTATGAAAACGGGGACTGTTGGACTGGATTTTATACGACTGTCCAATACATAAACACAAAGTGATGGTTCCCCACCCCACCAGTGCCAGGGGCAGCAGGGAGCCCTTTGAAGAGCTGAGTAACAGGGCAAGGGAGGGGGAGCTGGAAGGTCCCTGGATAAAGGAAGGGGGCAGCAGTGGGGGACGGGTGGGTGACTGGCAACTGATGGTTGGGGGTAACTGTGTTGGTAGTTAGGGGGCAGCAACTGGGATTGGGAAACGGGGGTCTGGGCAGTCCCCATGGGGGACACGTGCGCCTCCCTTCCCTGCCCTGGCAGAGAACAGGCATCTCATAGAATATCAGGGTTGGAAGGGACCTCAGGAGGTGTCTAGTCCAACCCCCTGCTCAAAGCAGGGCCAATCCCCAACGAAATCCCCAAATGGCCCCCCAAGAGTCAGCTCCCAGCCCTGGGTTTAGCAGGCCAGTGCTCCAACCACTGAGCCATCCCACCCCCACTCCAGGGGCAGCCATGTGCTGGGGAATGACTCAGGGCAACAATTTCCCACCTAAACAAGGACAAATCGCTGCAGATAAAATGGGTGGGAAAATGCCCCTCACTAGAGAAGATTTTAAACTGACGTTTGAGACTCATGGGGAGAACGGGGGAAATCAGGGAGATGGGAGGTGATCATTGGAGGATGGGGAAATCGCCCCAGATTTTATAGCCCGTGTGAGACACTGAGCGAGAAAAGGGGCAGAACTAGAGAGAATTTGTATCGGGGGCGAGAGGCAAGTGGCACAAAAAGGGACAGGATCAGTAACCCCTCCCCCTTCGCCCGCCCGCCACTCCCGGGAATTTCCTGGCTGCCCAGAGACAGTTCAACCCCCCGCGTCCCACTGACCTTCCCCACAACTCAGCTTCTCCCCTCCTGCCTGACACCCCCATCTCCCCCACACCACAGGATCCCCGCCAGACCCAAGTCTCTGCCCCCCAAATCCCACTGGGGCTGAGGCAGCTCTGAGGCTTCTCCCAGGTTCCCCGGGGCAGAGTCACTTTCCTGCCCAGCCCCAGTGCCCCCCCCCGGGGTCTCTCACTCCCCGGGGGCTCCGTGGGAGGCTGGACACCAGGGATGCAGGACGGCAGGAATGGGGGTGACAGGCCTCCTGTTCCTCAGTCTCACGGCGGGACCCAGGGGGCTCGTCGCTCTCCGGCTCGGGAGCGCTGGGAAGACCCGACCGTGGACGGGCCGTCGCTGGGGGGGGGGGCGGCCCCGCGCAGGCGCTGAGCCCGTCCTTATATCACTTCTGTGGCGGGAGAAGTGCTGAGGAGATGGAACGCTGAGGGCTGGTTTTGGCGGGAAAAACCGGTTTGGACTGGTTTGAGCCTGTCCCCTGATGGTAAACAAGTCCCCTCTCAGAGATGGAGTCCAGGGGTCAATAGTTCATATGCTCCAGATTGGATCTTATTTTAAAGCCAGTGATTTACTTCAGCAACATCTTATTAACCAACTCATTGAACCTATTAAACAGTTTATACTTCTCACACCTAACAATGAGATAATAAAAGAACAACACAGACAAGCCTTGTCAGTAACAGCTAATGTCCCAACTGGGAAGCACATGAGCTTGCTGCAGAGCTGCTGCTCAGGGACGGGAACCTCCTGCCACCCCAGCCTCCAAAATCACTCAGGCTGCACTTTCTGCACGACTAGGTGCTGGCTGAGGGGGGCATCAGAATTGGTGGCCTCTGCTGCAGGTGATGGGAATCTCGGGTATTTAAAGCCATTGCCTAGAGGAGTGAAGTGCCTAACTCCAGAGTCTGCAGCTGCCTAGGGCCAGGGCTGAGGATTTAGAGTCCCTAGTGCAGCCATTGCAAGGTTCAAGCAGGCTCAGCCCTGGCATTGCCACCCCTCCTGCGGCTAGTAGCTGCAGCTGGCTAAGGCTGGCCTCTGGGAACTGGCCCCATGGCTGTAGCCAGAGAAGCTGCAGGTGGCTCTGTGACTACTGGGGCCATTAAGCTAGATCAGCTAAAGACACTGGACTTAACCTCAAGGAACAGAGGTCACCAGTAGGACAGGAATGTCAGGGGGAGCAGGGAAAGAGGGAGCAGGTCAGGCTGGCAGAGGAAGCTTCCAGCTGGGTGGGAGCATGTCCAAAGTGGAAAGGAAACAAGTATGGGGAGAGGTGGTGGTGACCAGGTAGCAGACTAGCATGTAGATGGGAGCAGAGGGAGAGAGGCTGGTGGCTTCAGATTCCCAAGGGCTAAGTCCTGACTTTGGGGAGATGGTGTTTGCAGGTGGCTGGCTCACATGGCAGGATGGCTGCTGAGGAGGATCTGTCAGAACTGATCAGGTGTCTGCTGGCTTTAGAACTCTGAGCTGAGACTAGGATCACATGCGGTGACTGGTGACGTGGGGTACTGGAGACATGGCTAGAAGGTCTGAATGAGGAAGGAGATAAATTTGTGGGGAGTTTCCTTGATCACTATGAAAGTTCTGCTCACTGTGGACACTGTTAAACCAACATGGGTGTACAGCTAAATAAGAAAACCTGGGGGCTGAGGTAGCTGTGTAGGGCAATGCATATAGTCACGGAGAGGTGTGTGATCAAAATGAAAAATGTCTCTGAGGTTCAGTAGTGGGTATGCTAAGGCACCAATGGCACTGCCCCACCAGGCCCACACTCAGAGCCCACAGTGACTATATAGGGGCCTACAAATATGTTTGGTGCTGAGGCCCACAAAAGGTTAATCTGGCCCTGACTGCCTGAGCACTATTTCAGCCCCACATTTTTGGATGGATCTCCCACAGTGGGAGCTGCAGAGCACTCCCCCCGCCACACCCACCCACCCATCCACCCCCTGGTCTTGGGAGGAACAGGAGAAAGGACAAAGAAGCAAGAGACAAAGAGAAAGGAGGGAGGAGGGAGGAAAGGTGAAACAAAAGGACAAACCCTAATGTCTCCAGTGATTCTGAGGACAAAATCTCAGGTGCACAATAAAATTCTGCTTCCTTAAGCTCGTGTTTTCCATGCCTAGAATTCAACTGTCACCACATGGATCAGACTGAACAGGTTTCAAACCTCCAGGAGGCTCTTACCTTCTAAACAGGGACGGCTGTTTTCTAGTAAAATCACTACAAGGAAGGAGAAAACTTGGAAGAGGTTCCTCCTGGTGCTCATGTCCATGAACCCGAATACTCTCTCGGTCCTCAAAGAGAGACCTGGAGAAGGAGACTTGCTGGAGCAAAGCCACAGGGGTCTCTGAGGTTTCCCTGGCCCCTCACCCCTGTCCTGCCTGGCTGATGTCAGCATCTCTCTGTGAGGTCACCACCTCCCCACCGCCTTTGACCAATAGTCTGAAGTCCTGCAAAAGGCCTTTGTGATGTCACTGCCACACCCCTCCCTTGCTGTGCCAATGTCCTGCCCCTGGCCAGGCACTTTGCAGGTTTGAGCTACTCCCTGTGGATCACCCCACTCAAGGAGCGTTCGTTCTAGGCAGCAAGCCGGCTAGACAGGGAAACATCAGATGCTGCTCCCAATGCTACACTCAGTTTTTCAGAAATTACTCGACTTTATGGCCAGAAGAGACCATTAGAGCATCTAATTTGACCCCCTGCATGTCACAGGCCTCCTGTAGGACACAATAGCTACTTTTGGGGCAAACACATTCCAGAAAGGCATCTAGTCTTCATTAAATGACATCAAGAGATGGAGAATCCACCACTTTCCTTGGTAGCTTGTTCCTGTGGTGAATCATCCTCGCTGTTGAATATTTTTGCCTTAGTTGAAATATGAATTTGTCTCTTTTCACCTTCCAGCCACGGGGTCTTGTTATGCCTTTCTCTGCTAGATTAAAGAGCCCTTAATAGCCAATATTTTCTCTCCTGAAGGCACTTCAACACTTCAATGAAGTCACCTTTCAACCTTCTTTTGATAAGCTAAACAGGTTGAGCTCTTTCAATAGCTCACTAGAAGACATTTTTCTCCAGCCCTCAGGACATTTGGTGGCTCTTTGCTGCCCCAGCTCCAGTTTCACAACATGTTTTTCAACTGAGGACACCAAAACTGGAGGCAGTATTCCAGTATCAGTCTCACTGATGCCGTGTCACCTCCTGTGACGTTATTGACATAATCTGTAACTGTATAGATCACCGTTGCGACCGCTGTTCTATATTTGAAGCCAATATTATAGAAAGGTTGTCGTGTAAGGGGTCTATGGAGAGGTTCTGATTGGCTGATTATAATGATGCCATCTCTAGATGTGTATCATTTTTGTAGTTGATGTTATAAGTATTGGCTCTGTTCTGTCATTATTTCAAACTTGTGATCTGCTTCCGGGGAACACCCCAGACAAGTTGGTGTCAGTTCTGCCTAGCCTGTGATGGCCCATTAAGGACCATCAGCTACACAATCGACCCACTGAGAGAAGGCAGATACGCCTTGTGACTCAGCAAAGTATGCAGGGACCTGCCTATGGAGAGAACGCTAAGGTTTTCTATGCCACGTGCTGGATAGAGTGTCCTTGGGACAAAGAAAGCAAAGACCACATGGCAAGAGACTATAAAGGCTGATACCTCATCTCCATCTTGTCTTCAGTCCTGCTTCATAACTCTGGAGGACTTTGCTACAAACTGAAGCTCTAGACAAAGGACTGAATGACTCATCCCAGCGGGGGATGTACTCCAAAGACTTGATTTGAACCTGCAGTTTATTCCATCATTGCTACAAGCCTGAACCAAGAACTTTCCCATTACTGTATGTGAAGGGTTAAAATCCATGTGCATTTTATATAACAACCTGGTCTATGGATTGTGCCAGCTCTTTCCAGACCCAGAAGTCCAGACTATGGTCTAGCCCACTATGACTCTTTTGATGGTTTAAATTACACTCACAGGCACTGATGATAGAGTTACTGAAAGTTTGGGAGTTAGGAGCTGATAGGTCAGTGGTCCAGTCCTCTCACAGATGACCCCGACCCTCTGGGACAGGGGCAGGTCTGAGCTCTCACACCAAATGCCTCATTGTGGCTGCCAGAATCTATGGGCGGCTCATTTAGTTTACACTGAGGGTTGAGTCCTGCTTCGTGCACCATGTGTGAGAATGAAAATCCTAAACCGCCCTTTGAAATAACAAAAGCAGCAGGACATGTTATTGTCCCTGCCCCAAAGCAGACAGACTGATGGAGAAATGCCATTGAGACCAGGGTAATACTCCACTGCCGTTCTACCTTTTTTACATGCTCAACTACCACCCAGCCTTGTGGGGTCTCAGAGCCCGGTACTGAGCCTGAGCCGAGATGTCTACACTGCAAATTTACCACCCCACAGCCCAAGCCCTGGGAGCCTGAGCTGGTATGGGGCAGCCCTGGGTGTTACATTGCAGTGTGGACATAAGCCTATTGTGTTTCATTTCTTAGGTTCTGCTGCCATCGTGTGCCATTTCCTTCCCCTCCTTTCTGTCCAAAGCACAGAGCCCAGTTCCTCCAGAGGGAGAAGGACATCTTTCTTCTTTCCTTCCTCAACAGCCCCCTTCCTTGGAGAGCCCTTTGCTGGGGTCTGGGTGGGGAACAGCCGTTTCTGAGGATTAATTTCATATTAATGGTGTTGATCTATAGATTTTACAGCCAGACTAGATCACTAGGTACCTCTGCTCTGACCTGATTCAGAACAGAGTCCAGAGAATTTTACCCAATGACTCCTACATCCACCCCAAGATCTTCTGGCTGAACGAGGAGGTTCATTCAGAAAGTCATCGTGTTTGGGTGTAAAGGTGTGAAATGATGGGAAATTGGCTCCTCTCTCAAGTTTAAATGTTGTCACTTCTACATCTAGACCGGGGTGGCCAACCTGAGCCTGAGAAGGAGCCAGAATTTCCCAGTGTAACTGCCAAACGTGCACCTTTGTATGCAACTACTGAGTCAATTGTGAACTTTCCCATCATTGTCCTTTGCTCTTAATCCTGAGGCTATTGCCCCATCATGGGGCCATTTCCCGCCTCTCTTTCATACAGAAGCACAATTTTCTTTGCACAGACACAGGAACAGCAAGATCTTTCTCTGTCCCTTGTGCAAAGCAGGGGGGCAAATTCCATGGAAACAATGGACAAGCAGGGGGCTATGGGCACATCCAGCCCTGTCCGTGAGATGTTCCCTCCCCTCTTTCTTTATGCCCCTGTTGTTATTTCATGGATTGTCTGGGATGGGGAAAAAGCTGAGATCACTCCAGGTGGAGGGGAAAAGAACCCTGAAAATCTCAGGACCCAACCCTGCTACCGGGATCACTGAGGTGCTGGGAATCTGCCTGGGAAAGGGACTGTGTGAATTGTCAAGGTGGGAATGAATAACAATCTACAACTAGATCCACCTCATTAACCACCGACACAGGCTAATCCTGCTGCCGATAGAAGGGAAACTGGGAGCCATTCTTTGCTGTTCAGCCATGAAACAGTGACCCAATTGCACCGCAGTGAATGTGCTGGGGAAAGCTAGAGTTTACAGGCAGGTGGAAATAGCAGATCCTAGAAACACCTGGAGCTCCACACACCACTTCTGCCACCAGGGTGAGGTGTTGAGCTGCTCACAGCATCCCCCACCATGACCTTGCAGCAGGGGATTGCCACCCCGCCAACCCAATGCAGGGGAGATGGCTGAGTGTATCTCTGCACCCTGAGACCAGGGCAACCACTCTCTCTCCCCACACATAGAATCTGGCCCTGCTGAAAAGTGACCCTATGAACAAGTCACCTCCAGGAGAGCGGGATTGGTCCTCAGAGAGGGGAATGGGCTTCTCGTGAAGCTTATAGGTCACTGGATGCTATGGAAACAGGAGGGCTCTGAGTGTAACCCATAGCACACACAACCTGCTAGGGGATGTAGCTCAGTGGTTGAGCATATGCTTTGCATGTATAAGGCCCTGGGTTCAATCCCCAGCATCTCCATGATCCTTTTTTTCACCCTGCTGCTTTGCTCATGCCCAGAGGGGATGTGGCCCACCAGTCTCCTGCAGGAGTTTCAGTCCTGCTCAGTGAGGGCAAGTGACAATTGCATGGAAGGTCTGGGGGTTCTGCTCCTAAGTCACCTCGGTACGTTTAAGATTCCCACCTGCTGTGCTGCTTGGGACAATGGTAGATGAGAAGGGCGAATCCTCCAGCACTGGAGGAAAGGTCCCATCTGCACAGACTGAGAGGCAAGGAAACAGAGGGGCAGGGTTGAGAGAGGTCAGTGATTTACTCCCAGCAGGGGACACTGTCTTTTTGAGTATCAGAGGGGTGGCCGTGATAGTCTGGATCTGTAAAAGGCGACAGAGTCCTGTGGCGCCTTCTAAACTAACAGACGTATTGGCGCATGAGCTTTCGTGGGTGAATCCCACTCCGTCAGATGAATGGCGTGGGAATTCTGTGCCTGGCTAGCCAACTACAAAAGCAGTTTCTCCTCCCTTGGTGATCACACCTCAACTGCTAGAAGAGGGTCTCATCCTCCCTGATTGAACTAACCTCGTTATCTCTAGACTGGTTCTTGCCTGCATACTTATACCTGCCCCTGCAAATTTCCACTACATTCATCTGACGAAGTGGCATTCACCCACGGAAGCTTATGCTCCAATACGTCTGTTAGTTTTGAGGCGAGTGCTGCTGGCTTGGGATGGTGCTGACGATGGATAGAAAAAAGGCTGGAGTCAATGACAGATGGGACCACAGAAGGGGAAGGGGAATGGCAGCCCCACAGAAGGTCCTGGGTGCTCAGATGCCCCAGTTATTGCACCCAGGCCTGTCCTAGAGAGAGAAAAGACACCGAGGGACCCAGCCCCCCTACAGTGATCCCATGGACAAGAACCTGGTTAGGAGTGGGGTGAAGGTTCCCTCTGGGCAAAGGGGAGCTGAAATCCCTCCGTGTCCTGGAATTTAAGCAATGAAAGCTTCAAACCCTGCACGGGTGTGGGCTGAGGTGCATCAGCAGAAGGTTGGGCTGGACAGGTGTGGCAGGTTTGTATCATTTTGGTGGTGCCCAGAATGGGACCAAGTCCTGCCCACCTGCCACACACACCTGCCTAAGGCTCTGGGAAGGAGTTTGGGTGTGGGAGAGAGAGGGTTGGGCTCTGGGAGAGTTTGGGTGCAGGGTCTGGGCTCAGTGAGGGGGTTGTGGTGAAGGAGGCAGTGTGGGGGGCAGGCTCTTGGAGGGAGGTTGGGTGCAGGTGTGGGGTCTGGGCTGGGGCAGGGGTTGCAGGAGAGGGTGAGGTGCAGCATTTACCTCGGGCATCTCCCGAAAGCAACCCGCAGCCCCTGCTGGAGGGCGGGCGTCTCTGCGCACTGCTGCCCGCAGACTCCACCCCTGCAGCTCCCATTGCCACAGTTGGGGCGGGGCAGCATGTGGAGACCCCACCACCCCACAGTTGTTCTTCTCACAGCCGGCTGATGGGGGCAGCAGGAGCTCCCAAATCTGGGGATCTTTCTGTGCCCCACTGTTAGTTCTCCATCCTATCTCCCTAACCACGCACCACTCCCTCCCCATTATCAGTGTTTTAGAGAGACCCCTCCCTCCCTTTATGGGATACAGACTCTCTGTGACAGAGACTGACTGGGGCTCCTCTCTGCATGGCCCCAGGGGAAGGAAAGAGACTGGGGAGGGGAGAAGATGGGCAGAAGGAGTCAAATGGGGCAAAGCCAGAATAGAGGAGATTTTCTTCCTGTTAAAATGTACTGGAGTCTCATCGCTGAAAAGCCGCATCTTGAGTTAAGTTTGAACCAGCAGCCTTTCAATTACCAGGCAAAGGTGTGAACCACAGAGACTGATAACTGCCTGCTTCCCAAATGTGTTTATAAACACCTACAGGGTGCAACTGGTTAGTGCAGAGGGCCATCTGTTGGGGTTATGAGTTCAAGCTTTCTCTCAAGACCTTGTTTCTCTTACCTGTGTAGTTTGTTTTGCCTAATTCATACACAAAGTGCTATAGTAGAAAAAGGAGAGTAAGTTCTAAAATGTAGAGGTGGGTGCATACTTTAGAAACATCCCCCCTGTGCTGCCATTAGTTCCAGCAGATTGTTCACTGGAAGGGCAAATTGATTTCTTTGCTGCTGAGAAAGATGCCAGGACAGGTCTGTAGGCACCAGATCTCCCTGCTTCTTCCAGCTCCTTCCCTGCCCCAGTCACTGCTGTAGGAGGATCCTATATGCACTGAGCCTAAACATTTTCCTGGGCCTTCTTAGCATAGTTGGCAGCATGTCAGTCTCATACTCAGTAGGTCCTGAGCTCACACCTCAGAAAGACAATGGTTTTCTGCTCCCTGCTTCAGATTTTCTAAAGGAAATCAGAGAAAAGAAGCTATAGGAGAGTGGTTCCAAGACACTCTAACACACACAGATTTTTCTAAGGCATTAACTTTTCCTTCTCTGTGGAGTTTGTATTCTCCATAGAGCAAAATAAAACATGCAAGTCTAAGACTAATACAGTATGAAACTCAATACAGATAAAATCTCACCCTCAGTGATCTTCCAACAAGCTTCTTTTGCAGACTAGACATTTCTTGTCTGGGCCCAATCTTTGCACCTGGTATAGTCCTTGTTCCAGCTCAGGTGGTAGCTAGGGATTTCTCATGACTGCAGCCACCTTTCTTCTGTTCCACCCCCTTATACAGCTTTGGTACAAGGCAGGAATCTTTTGTCTCTCTCCTGGGGAAAAGACCCAGGTTTAAGATGGATTCCTGTACCAGGTGACATGACCTGTGAGACCCCAAGCCTTCATTGTTCCTGGCCTGACTCACAGATGGTGCAGGACAGAGCCATCTCCAGTCAATTGTCCTGGTTAATGGGAGCCATCAAGAGTCCAAACCACTATTAATGGCCCACACTTTGCATCATTACAACAGGACCTCAGAGTTATAGTTCATATTTCTAGCTTCAGATACAGGAATGATCGGTTCATACAAATAGGCTGAACACACACAGTAGATAATAAGCTTTGTAATGATACTGCACAAGAGACCTTTTGCATGAAGCATGTTCCAGTTACATTATATTCACACTCATTAGCATATTTTCATAAAATCATCAACATCAAAGCAGGGAAAGGGTTTTACTGTGGCACCTGGGAGCAGTTGAGTTTCATGTCCAGGCTGTGCTATGAGTTCCTCCAGGTTTCCCATGAGCACACAGGGCCCTTAGCGGGTACTCGATACAGGAATGGCCCAAAGACAATGAAGTGATGGGAATTGCATTTTCCTTTTTAATTTTTGAATTTCCAATGACATTTCTGTTTGTGATTTCGTTTTGCTTCGTATAACTGTGTTTTCTCAAGGACTTGATATTTACCAGGCTAACTAACAGCTAATAACGGGAGACTTCCAAGCAGGGTGTGGGCGAGCAGAAAAGAACTGTAAGAGACGCTGGTTTTCGACCTTGTGTTAGATAAGAATAGAATGCAGATTGTAGCAGAAATTGCTGAGAGAAGTAAGCTATCAGAAAGGAATATGTACAAACAAAATGCAGTTGTTGCTCCTCAGTGTATGTCGCAAAAGGTATAAATGCTTGCCTTAATTGTTTATCTAACCGAGACCTACCTCGGGAGGGGAAACTCTGCCTGTCTGTACTCTTCCGAATAACTGCAGTTGCTCGAAATAAACGGCATAATATAATAACATTTAACATCCCTGTGGTGGGAAGAACATCTCAACAGCCCAATGCTGTGGCATTTAATTTCAAAAAGGGGAACTATACAAAAATGAGGGGGTTAGTTAAACAGAAATTAAAAGGTACAGTGACTGAAGTGAAATTCCTGTAAGCTGCATGGACACTTTAATAACACCATAATAGAGGCCCAACTTAAATGTATACCCCAATTTAAGAAGCACAGTAAAAGAACTAAAAAAGAGCCACCGGGGCTTAACAACCATGTAAAAGAAGCAGTGAAAGACAAAAAGTCTTCCTTTAAAAAGCGGAAGTCAAATCCTAGAAAGGAGCATAAACATTGCCAAATTGTAGGTGACAAATCTGAGGAACTGTCACAGACTGAAGTGTCACTAGAGCAGGTTTTGGAATTAATTGATAAACTCAACATTAACAGGTCACCAGGACCAGATGGCATTCACCCAAGAGTTCTGAAAGAACTCAAATGTGAAGTTGCGGAACTATTAACTATGGTTTGTAACCTGTCCTTTGAATCGGCTTCGGAACCCAATGACTGGAAGTTAGCTAATGTAACGCCAATATTTAAAAAGGGCTCTAGAGGTGATCCCGGCAATTACAGACCAGTAAGTCTAACATCGGCACCGGGCAAATTAGTTGAAACAATAGTAAAGAATAAAATTGTCAGACACATAGAAGAACATAAATTGTTGGGCAAAAGTCAACACGGTTTCCGTAAAGGGAAATCGTGTCTTACTAATCTATTAGAGTTCTTTGAGGGGTCAACAAACATGTGGACAAGGGGATCCAGTGGACATAGTGTACTTAGATTTCAGAAAGCCTCACCAAAGGCTCTTACATAAATTAAGTTGTCATGGGATAAAAGGAAGGTCCTTTCATGGATTGAGAACTGGTTAAAAGACAGGAACAAAGGGTAGGAATTAATGGTAAATTCTCAGAATGGAGAGGGTAACTAGTGGTGTTCCCAAGGGTCAGTCCTAGGACCAATCCTATTCACCTTATTCGTAAACGATCTGGAGAAAGGGGTAAAAGTGAGGTGGCAAAGTTTGCAGATGATACTAAACTGCTCAAGATAGTTAAGACCAAAGCAGATTGTGAAGAACTTAAAAAAGAGCTCACAAAACCAAGTGATTGGGCAACAAAATGGCAAATGAAATTTAATGTGGATAAATGTAAAGTAATGCATATTGGAAAAAATAACTCCAATTATACATAAAATATGATGGGGACTAATTTAGTTACAACAAATCAGGAAAAAGATCTTGGAGTCATTGTGGGTAGTTTTCTGAAGATGCCCACGCAGTGTGCAGAGGCGGTCAAAAAGCAAACAGGATGTTAGGAATCATTAAAAGGGGATAGAGAATAAGACTGACTATATTATTACCCTTATATAACTCCATGGTACGCCCACATCTTGAATACTATGTACAGATGTGGTCGTCTCATCTCAAAAAAGATATACTGGCATTAGAAAAGGTTCAGAGAAGGGCAATTAAAATGATTAGGGGTTTGGAGAGGGTCCCATATGAGGAGAGATTAAAGAGGCTAGGGCTTTTCAGCTTGGAAAAGAGGAGACTAAGAGGAATATGACATAGGTATATAAAATCATGAGTGATGTGGAGAAAGTAGATAAGGAAAAGTTATTTACTTACTCTCATAATACAAGAACTAGGGGCCACCAAATGAAATTAATAGGCAGCAGGTTTAAAACAAATAAAAGGAAGTTCTTCTTCACACAGCGCACCGTTAACCTGTGGAACTCACCTGAGGAGGGTGTGAAGGCTAGGACTATAACAAGGTTTAAAAGAAAACTGGATAAATTCATGGAGGTTAAGTCCATTAATGGCTATTAGCCAGGATGGGTAAGGAATGGTGTCCCTAGCCTCTGTTTGTCAGAGGATGGAGATGGGTGGCAGGAGAGAGATCACTTGATCATTGTCTGTTCGGTTCATTGCCTGGGCTGCTTCTGTTCTACAACTATAATTGTATTTTTACACCAAAATCACTAACTTGAGCAGCCAATTCCATGTACAGTCCTAGTGGATGTAAGGCACAGGTAACCCTCTCTCCCCCACCTGGAGCTGATGAAATTCCTGGCTGGAAGGACACATGCTCCTACAAGTCAAAAGAAAGGAGCTGATAGAAAGATCACAGGACTGACCCCAAAGAAGGGTGAACTGCAAAAGTCAGAAGCAGGCAACTCATCCGGCAGAGCTGAGAGACCACAGTGAAGATGGTGCAAAGATCACTAAATTGGAATTAGCAAATGTGATTTTTTTTAAAACAAATTTTTGGGAAGCCCTAATAAAGGCATTTCTTACAGTTCTCTCCCATTTGGATTTTCTGATATCTAATAGGGAATGACATCTGATTGAAGCTTTTCCCAAATGCAGAGCATGTGTAGGGTCTCTCTCCACTGTGGATTCTACAATGTCTGACAAAGTCTGAGGTATGGCTACACTTGCAAATTTGCAGCGCTGCAGCAGGGTGTGAAAAACACCTCTGCAGCGCTGCAAATTTGGCGCCTAACAGCGCCAGTGTAGTCAAAGCCCCAGCGCTGGGAGCCGGCTCCCAGCGCTGTCGTTATTCCCCACAGGGAGGTGGAGTACGGACAGCGCTGGGAGAGCTTTCTCCCAGCGCTGGTGCTGACTACTTAGCGCTCAAGCGCTGCGCGGCAGCGCTTTGAAGCGCTAAAGTAGCCATAGCCTGAGTGCTCAATGAAACTTTTCCCGCACTCAGAGCATGTGGAGGGCTCTCTCATGTGAATTCTCTGATGTGTGATAAGGTGTGAGCGCTGACTGAAGCTTTTCCCACACTCAGAGCATGTGTAGGGCTTCTCCCCTGCGTGGATTCTCTGATGTGTGATAAGGTTTGAGCGCTGGCTGAAGCTTTTCCCGCACACAGAGCACGTGTACGGTGTCTCTCCTGTGTGGATTATCTGATGTGTGATAAGGTTTGAGCGCCGACTGAAGCTTTTCCCGCACTCAGAGCATGTGTAGGGCGTCTCTCCTGTGTGGATTCTCTCATGTGTGATAAGGCTTGAGCGCCGACTGAAGCTTTTCCCGCACTCAGAGCACGTGTGCACGCGTCTCTCCTGTGTGGAGTCTCTGATGTGTGATAAGGTGTGAGCGCCGACTGAAGCTTTTCCCGCACTCAGCGCATGTGTAGGGCATCTCCCCTGTGTGGATTCTCTGATGTGTGATAAGGTGTGAGCGCCGATTGAAGCTTTTCCCGCACTCAGCGCATGTGTAAGGCGTCTCTCCTGTGTGGATTCTCTGATGTCTGATAAGGTGTGAGCGCCGATAGAAGCTTTTCCCGCACTCAGAGCACGTACAGGGCGTCTCCCCTGTGTGGATTCTCTGATGTCTGATAAGGTTTGAGCGCAGACTGAAGCTTTTCCCGCACTCAGAGCACGTGTAGGGTGTCTCTCCTTTGTGGATTTTCTCATGTGTGATAAGGCTTGAGCGCTGACTGAAGCTTTTCCCGCACTCAGAGCACGTGTAGGGCTTCTCACCGGTGTGGATTCTCTGATGTGTGATAAGGTTTGAGCGCTGACTGAAGCTTTTCCCGCACTCAGCGCATGTGTAGGGCTTCTCTCCTGTGTGGATTTTCTCATGTGTGATAAGGCTTGAGCGCTGACTTAAGCTTTTCCGCACTCAGAGCACGTGTAGGGCTTCTCACCGGTGTGGATTCTCTGATGTGTGATAAGGTGTGAGCGCTGACAGAAGCTTTCCCTGCACTTGTGGCATGTGTAGTTTGTCTCTTCCAAGTTGATTCTCTCATGTGTAATAAGGTCTGAGAGGCTACTGAAGTTCTCCTCTGGCCTCTGCTGAGTCTCAGAGGCTTTTACTGTTTCTCGGAGTGCACAACTCCTGGAAACATTCCCTTTGGGTCTTCCTGATAACGTCCCATGTGGTGCTCCTTGCTCAGCATCTTCCTGCTGGGGTTTCTGCTCCTCATTCTCACGCACCATCCTATCACCTGATGGGAGACAGAGAGAATCCAGACATAGATCACTACCTGCACTCCCTGTGCCTGAGAGGAAGGAAATCTCAGAGGGCTTGGCTACACTTACAAATTTGCAGCGCTGCAGCAGGGTGTGAAAACACACCCTCTCCAGCGCTGCAAATTGCAAAGTGTAGTCAAAGCCCCAGCGCTGGAGCGGCTCCCAGCACTGTCTGTTATATTCCCCACAGGGAGGTGGAGTACGGACAGCGCTGGGAGAGCTCTCCCCAGCGCTGGCGCTGACTACACTTAGCGCTTTAAGTGCTGCGCGGCAGCGCTTTGAAGTGCTAAGTGTAACCACAGCCAGAGACAGGAATTTTAAAACGGATGAACAAACCAAAATATGTGCAGGAGAGATCAAACCTATCGGGAGCTGATTTTCCCCAGAGGAGAGAGGAAGGGATCAGTTTTGGTCTGCATTTCACCAGAACATGCAGGGGAAAGTGGGATCAGGTAGGGATCTGCTGCCAGTTGTTAGTCAGGATAGGTGGGAAGCCATGAGTAACATCTGCCTAATTATTCCACATCTGCAGGGAACAATCCTGAACTTGGAGAGCTCACAAGGTCTTTGTAGGGCATCCCGAATGTTTTCTGTATTCACGGACAGTTTTTGACTTGCTTTAACCAAGTCCTCACCTGTGCAGGCAGCTCTCGGGAGCACTTCTTTCTCAGAACCCTGGAGGTCCAGGACCCACGGCTCTTCCCCTCGTTCCAGCTGTGAGACCACATCAGGTTTGGAATTTAGAAACCCTATGCCAGGCAAAGAAAACAAGGGAGGTCAGTGGAATTTGTGGGATACTTGTCACAAAGAATAGTCCATGGTTTTAAGCTCAGATCATTTTTAAGCAGTAACATCCCAAGACCAGCTTCCTTGGCTCAAAGTGGCAGGAGAGTTATTATTATTATTAATCATACACATTACCTTAGTGCCTAAGGACCAACTAACAGTGTGTCTCCGTTGTGCTAGGCACAGTACAAATGCAGAATAGTAGATGGCCCATGCTCTGAAGAATTTACAGTCTAAATAGACAAGACAGACACAGCATGGGGAAGGGTAGAACCCTCTGTTAGAATGGCGATATTCAGGCCTGCCTGCAAAGCCTATATTTTAAGAACTTAGGTGTATTTTTATCACTTAGCTAGTTACAGGAGTATGAAAACAAAGAATCAAAATCACAGTCTGCCTGTGTCTGGGCCTTCTCTTACTGTGACCGTCTGAGGCCTTGTTCTTAGGCTAAGGCCTTTGGCTAAGCAGCAGGGGCAGCCATAAGCTGGGAAGCGAAGGGTCACATCCTCACATCCCAAACCAGTCACACTGAAATAAGGTGCTATTGGGCTGTTAGGAAGACAGTCCTGTCTGGATCTTAAGATGGTTAAAGAAACCTTAATTTGACAGCATTCTGTCTGGCAAGAAATCACTTATCAATGGTTGTGGTTGTGAAACCCTCATTTCTGTATTGCTTTATCTTTATGGCCACCACTTTTACATTGTTAATCAGTCTGATTCTCTAATTGTTTCTCTCTCCTGTATAATTAATGTTGCCAGGTGTAAGTTAATTAGGGTACTGGTTTATAATTGGTTAGAGCAGGAGTAGGCAACCTATGGCGGCACACGAGCTGATTTTCAGTGGCACTCACAAGGCCCAGGTCCTGGCCACTGGTCCAGAAGGCTCTGCATTTTTAATTAATTTTAAATGAAGCTTCTTAAACATTTTAAAAACCTTACTGACTTTACATACAATAGTTCAATTATGTATTATAGACTTATAGAAAGAGACTTTCTAAAAACGTTAAAATGTATTATTGGCACATGAAATCTTAAATTAGAGTGAATAAATGAAGACTCAGCACACCACTTCTGAAAGGTGGCCGACGCCTGGGTTAGAGAATTATGTCACAATATGTTAGAATTGGTTAGTTAAATTTCAGCACAATTATTGGTTAAGATATAGCTGAGAATATTACTCTATAAATGGGGTCAAACTGGAGGGAGGAAGGAAATTGGAACAACAGAATATCAGGGTTGGAAGGGACCTCAGGAGGTATCTAGTCCCACCCCTGCTCAAAGCAGGACCAATCCCCAACTAAATCATCCCAGCCAAGGCTTTGTCAAGCCTGATCTTAAAAACCTCTAAGGAAGGAGATTCCACCACCTCCGTGGGGAACTCATCCCAGGGCTTCACCACCCTCCTAGTGAAATAGTGTTTCCTAATATCCAACCTAAACCTCCCCCATTGCAACTTGAAATCATTACTCTTTGTTCTGTCATCTGCTACCACCGAGAACAGTCTAGGCCTGGTCTACACTGGGAGTTCGATCTAAGGTGCGCAACTTCAGCTACGCGCGTAGCTGAAGTCGAATACCTAGTTCGAATTACTTACCCGTCCTCACGCCCGGGATCGACGTCCGCGGCTCCCCATCGACTCCGCCACCACCGTTCGCGGTGGTGGAGTTCGAGTCGACAGGAGCGTTCGAGTTCAATATATCGCATCTAGATGAGGCGATATATCGAACTCCGAGAAATCGATGTTACCCGCCCGATCCGGCGGTAGTGAAGACGTACCCTAGATCCATCCTCTTTGGAGCCCCCTTTCAGATAGTTGAAAACAGCTATCAAATCCCCTCATTCTTCTCTTCTGCAGACTAAACAATCCCAGTTCCCTCAGCCTCTCCTCAGAAGTCATGTGTTTCAGTCCCTAACCATTTTGTTGCCCCCGCTGGATGCTTTCCAATTTTCCACATCCTAGTGTTGGGCCCAAAACTGGACACAGTGCTCAGATGAGGCCCCATGAATGTTGAATGTTGGTTAGGGGAGAACGGGAACAGGGACACAGGCAAGGCTCTGCAGCATCAGAGCTGGGAAGGGAACAGACTGTATCGGCGTATAGAGATAAGCCCGACTGGTGTGAAGGGCTTGAATATGTAATCTTATAGGTGTAAAATTGTACAGACTATACCACCCTGTGACATCATCGACGAAGTGCCCATTTGTGCCTGGGTAGGGGCCCTGCTCTGGGAGGAGGATGCAACAAGGACTCAAGATCGGTGGCCGGGTCGCTGTGCATAGGAGATGGGAAGGTTATGTGAAGAGGGGGTAATGAGTGGGAGAGGAGGTCAAGAGTTAAAAGAATAATATTTGGGGAAAAAATGTATAATAAAGTGAAACTGAACAGAAATAAAACTGGAGTGGAGGCTCTAAAGCAACAAGGCTTCGGTAGGGATTTGGGGTTAAAGGTCTGGGATCCCCCACAGCTTCAGATCCACAAACCTCTCCTCCTCCCACTGACCCACCCAGCCCACTTCCTGGGTGCCCTTCCTCCACACTCCCCTCCGCTTCTTCCCATTACTCTCAGCCAGCACCACCTCCCGGCACCTTGAGAACTTCTTGTATTTTCTCCTCGTCTCTCACAGCCTCCTACCTCCCTGCTGCTTCTTAGCTCTAACCCTGCACACACCCGCCCCATGTCCTGGCATATCTACTACCCCCCATCTCCATCCCTCCCACGGCTCGCTTATCCCTTCACCCATGGGATCCTGAACGGCAACATTACATGCTCTCCTAAAGAGCTCATCTGACTGTCACACAAGCCATGCATGAGTCACACACCTATTTAGTCAATTTAGAATTCTACAGGCAGCATATTTTCCTCTTAAAATGAGGAAAAGGCATGAAAGCTACAGTGATTAATGTAGTTATGAATGTAGCCAATAAGGATACATTCAATGCAATTTTAAAATGACTGACGGCACCAAAAAGGCACATGTCCAAAAATGGTACTAGTGGGTGGGAGATAAGGCAAAAAAGGGGGGGCAAGGAAACTTGTCAAAACTTGTATGAGGAATAAAGGTATAAAGTTATTACTACTCAGGTTCTTCAGAGACTCCACAGCTTCTAATAACCCAGGGGACAGGACTCCTTACCCAGCGAGGTCACCGTCTCATAGTTCTCCTGCATGACATCCCTGTAGAGGGCTCTCTGAACAGGGTCCAGCAGTGCCCATTCCCCCTTGGTGAAGTACACAGCCACCTCCTCGAAGGTCACCGGCCCCTGAAAGAGCAAGAGTCCAACACTCAGTACCTGCTGCCCCACTCACAACCCCACTATTCACGGAACAGCAGCACCAGGTAAATGGAAGCCCCGGGAGGCACATGTTAACAGAGTTCCACCCCACCTTGCCTAGAACAGACAGGCGGCATCAGAGGGTAGAAAGAGAGAACCTTTGTGTCTCCCAGCTGACAGACAGAGGCAGGGTCTTCACATTTATCACATACCCACTAGCCAGAGCTTAATATAGGAGATGGGGCTGGCTCTGGACCCTACTAATGGCTCCCTGGTAGGAAACACTCTCCAAATAAAATATAAGAAAGAAAAGGGAAGTCAGTAGTAAAGAATATTAGTTAGAATAGGGGTAGGCAACCTATGGCACAAGAGCTGAAGGCAGCATGCAAGCTGATTTTCCGTGGCACTCACAATGCCGGGTCCTGGCCACCAGTCCGGGGCTCTGCATTTTAATTTAATTTTAAATGAAGTTTCTTAAATATTTTTAAAGCCTTATTTACTTTACATACAACAATAGTTTAGTTATATATTATAGACAGAAAGATCTTCTAAAAATGTTAAAATGTATTACTGGCACTCAAAACCTTAAATTAGAGTGAATAAATGAAGACTTCTGAAAGGTTACTCACCCCTGAGTTAGAAAGTCAGAATTGTAGAAAATTGGTGAGGGAAGTGTGACATTATTGATATAAATTGGGACCATATAGAACATGGGTTGCAACCAAGGTCCTGTAGTGGCACCAAATCTAATGTAAAGGGGGTCATATGAGGTGGCTAAGACCAGGTTATGGGTTGCTGGTTATGATTATGCTGTCTGTATGTATGTATGTATCATTTTGTAGTTGAAGTTATGAATATTGGCTCTATACTGTCTGTATTTCAAGCTGGTGCTGTGCTTCTGGGAGATATCGCAGACAAGTTGGTGTTAGCTCTGCCTAGCCTGCTTGATGGCCCATTAAGGACCATCAGCTACACAATTGACCCATGGAGAGAAGGCAGACACGCCTTGTGACTCAGCAAAGTATGCAGGGACTGGCCCATGTGACCCCAGACTCCATTTTGCTGTAATTTTCCACAGTAAGGACAAAGAGGTTCTTACACCTGGAAAAGCCTATATAAGGCTGATGCCTCATCTCCATCTTATCTTCAATCCTGCTTCTACCTCTGGAGGGACTTTGCTACATGCTGAAGCTCTACACAAGGGACTGATGACCCATCCCAGCGGGGGATGTTCTCCAGAGACTTGATTTGAACCTGCAGTTTATGCCATCACTGCTACAAGCCTGAACTAAGAACTTTGCCATTACTGTATGTAATTGATTCCATTTAACCAATTCTAGCTCTCATCTCTACCTTTTTCCTTTTATGAATATACCTTCAGATTTTAGATTCTAAAGGATTGGCAACAGCGTGATTTGTGGGTAAGATCTGATGTGTATATTGACCTGGGTCTGGGGCTTGATTCTCTGGAATTGAAAGAACCTTTTTCTTTTATTGGGGTGTTGGTTTTCATAACCATTCCTCCCCTGGACGGGTGGCACTGGTGGTGATACCGGGAGACTGGAGTGTCTAAGGAAATTGCTCGTGTGACTTGTGGTTAGCCAGCGGGGTGAGACCAAAGTCCTTTTTGTCTGGCTGGTTTCGTTTGCCTTAGAGGTGGAAAAACCCCAGCCTAGGGCTGTGACTGCCCCCTGTTTGAGCAAGTGGTCCTGAATTGGCACTCTCAGTTGGGTCCCGCCAGAACCGCCTCATCACAGGAAGCTATCAGAAATCAATGACCAATCAATGAAAATAAGAAGGAAGTTTTGAAAATTATATTAATCCTAACAATGGTAGTGATAAATTACTAGACGGAAATGCCAGAATTATCAAAAATAATGCAGAAGAGGTAAAAGTGTTCAATAAGTGTTCTCTCCTGGATTTGGAGAAAAACAGATGCTGTACTCGTATCATAAGATGTTGTGACGACACTCCTTCCATTCCAACAAGAACTCACAAGGACATTAAACAGCAGCTATTACAGTTAGACATGTTTAAATAAGCAGGTCCAGATAACTTGTATCCAAGAGTTTTTAAAGACCTGGTGGAGGAGCGTGGTGGACTATTAATGTTGATTGTAATTAGGACTTGGAACACTGGGGAAATTCCAGAAGACTGGAATTAAGCTAATGCTGTGCCAATACTAAAAAGTGTAAAAGAGATGACCCAGCTAATTATAAGAGTGTCAGTCTGATATCAATACTGAGCAAAATAATGGAGCAGTCGATACTGGATTTCGTTAATAAAGAATTAAAGGAAGGTAATATAATTAGTACCCATTAACAAAGGTTTAGAGAAAATAGATCCTATCAAAGTAACTGGATATCCTTATTAGATGAGATCAAAAGTTTGGTTGCAGCTAATATTATTGATGTAATATATCTAGACTTCTGTAAGGCATATGACTTGATTCAGCACAATATTTTGACTAAAAAACTAGAATGATACAAAATAAACACAGCATACATTAAATAAATTAAAAACTGGCATTGTAAATGGGGAACCATGGTCAAGTGGAGTTATTTCTAGCAGGTTCCCACAAGGATTGCTTTTTGCCCATGTGCTATTTAACATTCTTATCAATGACCTAGAACAGAATATAAAATCATCATGGATAAAGTTTGCAGTATCACAAAGATTGCGGGTGGTGGTAACTAATGAAGTGGCAGTAGATTCAGGCTCCAGCACTGGGAGTCTGGGAAGTTGTTCCAGCCCTGGCTGGAGGGTTATTTCCTGTTCCACAAAGAGGAGAAGTTCCATTCCCAAATCCGTGCCTTGAAATTAGACCCTATCTGACACTACACCCCATATTCAGCATAGTGGTATGGTTATAATATGATTAGGACATAATTATGATGCATTTTGTGCAAGATGCGTCATGTGCTGAATATGATTATCCTATTTGTGTGCATGGATCATGTTTGTATCTAAAATTATGGATATTGACTCTGTATCTGTATTTCAAATGTGCTTACTCTGGGTAACACCCACAACGAGCCTTTCAGGTACAACAATGAAGAAGTCAGACAGAGCTGATGGCTTATCAACAAAGACAATGGACTGTGGAAGAGCTTAGCCTTCCTGTGATTGTTTCAGCCAACCTATGAGTCATGGCTACTATGACTCAGCAGGACATGCTAGGACATGTGACTAGACCACATGACAACGAACTCCATTTTGGTACCTGTATTTTCCACAAACTGGACTGGGAACTGAGTTTGGAACAAAGGGTTCCGCCATATGGAAAAGCTACATAAGGTGGGTGTGACATCATCTCTTGGCCTCATTCCCCACACAAGAGAACTCCTGGAAACATTTGAGGAACAAAGACTGAACTGGGGGAACTGGTGGTCCCAGGATAAAGGGATTTCTAGCTTGTGTATGGAAACTTGGGGGACTGCTTGTAGCATCAGTCAGGGTGAGAAATTGCTAATTCAAATTCTATCCATCTAGTATGTTAGGCTTAGTTTGAGTTTTTGGTTATCTGCTAAGTAATCTGCTTTGATCTGTTTGCTATCACTTAGAATTGTTGGGATACGTTAGGGTTCAGTAAAACAGCTGGGAAGCTGCTAATGTGCTGACATGCATTGGGGACAAAGGCATAAGCAGGCAGTAATTCTTTGCTTAACAAATAAGTTGCCATATTTTTCCTTTCTCTGTTGCTTGTAAATTGACATTGATGCAGCTGCATGAGAAGTGTAGTTGCTGGAATGAATGTCCTTTGTGTGAAAGAAAGTAAAAGAAATGTTATCTCCCCCTCCCTTCCTTTCCCAGCTACATAAACAAGCCCTGGCTTATGGCCCCTTCCTCCCTCCCCGAGAACTGCTCATTGACCCTTCCCCCATACCCTGAGAACTGCTGTTTAGGGAAATTTGTGGCAACACGTTATTGCAAAGAACGGTATTTTCAAGGTAAAAATGCCTCTATGAGATGTGTAATACTGTGACAGTGGATAGGGGTGGGTATACTAATTGTATGAGCGTTTCTACTACTTAATAAGGGGTTTTGGGGTGTTGTAACGGATGTGGGTGTTTACATACAAACTTAGATAAAAGGCATGTGATGTAAGTAATCCAGTGCTTACTCGATAGTTGGGTCAAGGGGAACAAGTAATGCAATAAAGAAGCCTGTATTCATATCCGCCTATGGATCAACCGGCTCCTTTTTTGTTCTAACAATAATTACTTCAAATCTACCTTTCTGCCATTAATAAACTTGTTTTATGCTTTATCTTAATCACTCAAAATGCACTGAAGTGTTTGGGGAAAAGCTGAGCTTGGTTAGCACAGGCTTGTTGTGCACATCTTTCCCATATCGAGGGGAAGGTGAACTATATTAATGAGCTTACGTGATACAGATCCCTGTGCTCTATAAGATGGGATAATTCTGAATTTATACTACAGCAAGAGTGCAAGGTTCGGGAGCTGGGAAACTGGCTGTTGTCTCTATCTGTCCTTGAGTGGTTTAGGTACAGCACTCAGGTAGCTTAGTTGGATGCATGGCGCCACCTGCTGTCATGTTGGGTGATAACAGGCCCTGGAGAGGCTGGCGGAATCTTCAGCAAAGCCGTGAGAGAAGGGCCAGCCCAGCTTGAGGGTTAGAGGGCACAGCGGTTCCCAGAAGCCCTCCCAGACTGCCCCTGGGGTGACAACCCATCACACCCTAGAGTACACAAGTCTCAGCAGGTTTGTCATATCCTGTCCCCTCCCTTTCTCCACCCGAGATATTTCCTGCCTCCCACCACCTGCAGCAGCTCCTACCCTCCTATGCATTTACTGCTCCTCTCCCTCCAAGCAGAACCCACCACCAGCTCCCTGGTAATCCCTTACCTGAGCCAGCTCCATTGCAGCCATTTCCTTCCCTTTGGGAGGATGAAATGATCTGGAGCAAAACGTGGACATTAATCTGTAGCCTGCCAGGACGAGAAGGGCAATGTGAGAGAATGCAGAGGGGGCTTTTGTCCATTCCACATGCTGATTCCTCCCGGATTTTTCCCTGTTAATGGACACTCTAGGTTCTGCCACACTGTGAAGCACAGAGTAACCTTATTCCAGTACAGGCCTAGCCCCCTCTCACCAGGGTGTAACCCTCTGAGAGATGGTGAAACCCTCCCAGTAACATTCTCTGTTATACTTACCAAATTTGCAGACAATACCAAACTGGGAGGGGTTGCAAGTGCTTTAGAGGATAGACCAGGGAGGGAGAGCTCAGTGGTTTGAGCATCGGCCTGCTAAACCCAAGGCTGTGAGTTCAATCCTTGAGGGGGCCATTTAGGGATTTGGGGAAAAAATCTGTCTGGGGATTTGTCCTGCTTTGAGCAGGGGATTGGACTAGATACCTCCTATGGTCCCTTCCAACCCTGATCTTCTATGATTAAAATTCAAAATGATCTGGAGAAAAGGCCTGAAGTAAATAGGATGAAATTCAATTAGGACAAATGCAAAGTGCTTCATTTAGGGAGGAACAATCAGGTGCACACGTACAAAATGGGAAATTCCTGCCCAGGAAGGAGCACTGCGGAAAGGGAGCTGGGGGCCATAGTGGATCACTAGCTAAGTATAAGTCAAAAGGGCAAACATCATTCTGGGATGTATTTGAGGGGGTACTGTAAGCAAGACACAAGTAGTAATTCTTCCACTCCACTCTGTGCGGATTAGGCCACAACTGGAGTACTGTGTCCATCTGTGGGTGCCACATATGAGGAAAGATGTGGACAAATTGGAGAAAGTCCAGAGAAGAGCAACAAAAATGATTAAAGGTCTAGAAAGCATGACCTATGAGGGAAGATTGAAAAAATTGGGTTTGTTTAGTCTGGAGTAGAGAGGACATGATAATAGTTTTGAAGTACATAAAAGGTTGTTACAGGGATGTGGAATAAAAAATTGTTCTTAACCTCTGAGGATAGGACAAGAAGTAATGGCCTTAAATTGCAGCAAGGGCAATTTAGGATGGAGATTAGGAAAAAACTTCCTGTCAGAGTGGTTAAACTCCAGAACAAATAGCGTAGGGAAGTTGTGGAATCTCCATCATGGGGGATTTTTAAGAGCAGGCTGGACAAACACCTCAGGGATGGTCTAGATAATACTTAGTCCTGCCTTGAGTGCAGGGGACTGGCCTAGATGACCTCCCAAAGTCCCTTCCAGTTCTATGATTCTATGAACCAAAGGCCAGTGAAGAGCAGAATCAAAGGAGTCACTCTGAGGGATTCTCCCTGTCACTGTCCCCAAGGCAGCTCTCTCAGGGTAACTAAGTTGTTCGATGCTTTAGCCTTTATCCAGTCTCTCCTGGGAGTGCCCCTTTCATGGGCTGGGCCTAGTTTTAGCTTTTGGGAAGCGTGACCCCGGGGGCTCTGAGACTGGGCCTTCTTGCCTCAGCACATCTTGTTTCTTTCTGTGGCTCCCCAGTGAGTCCCAATGAGTAGATACTCCTCATACAGACTGTGAACATAAGACAGGCCCACTGCCTCAGACCAATGGTCCATCTAGCTCAGTGGCTAATGCCAGGTGCATCAGAGGGAAAGAACAGAACAGGGAATCATCAACTGACCATCCTGTCAACCATTCCCAGCTTCTGGAAACAGAGGCTAGAGACACCATCCCTGCCCAGCCTGCCTGTGACACTGGCAGATGAGGTGTTAGCTCTTGCAAAAGCCCCCATGTCTTCATTGAACATGGACAAACGCACAGTGGAATCAGTCTGACTCACCTGTGTTTGTATTCTTAAAACAGGTATTAGGATTATAAGAACATTTTTAGACTTTATTGAGTGCTTGTGAGTTGCTGCCTGGGTTAACATCTGACTAGTTGCATTGTGAGCCTCTGTGGCTCTGTAAATCACCACACAGGAGGGAGACTTTACCTAGGTGAAGTGCTGATTGGCAACCGAATGCATTACACCCTGCCTGGCAGGAAAGGTCCATCAACACCAGAGAGACTATTATGGGACGTTAAAGAAGACACAAGACTGTTGTTGTGCTCTTGACTTTCCATTAGCTGAGTTCCCAGGACAGAGCACATGGCAGGAAGGGGATGAAAAGCCCCACACAGAAGGAACTGATGATCTGTATGCTGCTTGGACTCTGGGGAGCAAAGTTTTTATGCATCAGCAAGAGATCCCCAGCTGCCTAGCCGGGGTTAGTCCTAAAGAATATGCAGAGCTTGCTTATTATAGAAGCTTCTATTACCATTTGAAATTTCAGACTGTAACTCATCTGCATCTATAGGATTACCTGCTTTAACTTTGTAAACAACTCTCCTTTCCTTTTAAATAAATATTAATACAGGTTATGACAGGACTGGCTACAAGTGTTGTCTTTGTTGGGAGATCTAAGAGTCATTTGACCTAAGGAAGTGACTGGTCCTTTGGGACTGGCAGTAACCTGAACATTGCTGTGATTCATAGAATCATAGAATCTCACGGTTGGGAGGGACCTCAGGAGGTCATCTAGTCCAACCCCCTGCTCAAAGCAGGACCAAACCCAACTAAATCATCCCAGACAGGGCTTAGTCAAGCCTGACCTTAAAAACCTCTAAAGGAGATTCCACCACCTCCCTAGGTAACCCATTCCAGTTCTTCACCACCCTACTAGTGAAAAAGTTTTTCCTAATGTCCAACCTAAACCTCCCCCTCTGCAACTCGAGACCATTACTCCTTGTTCTGTCATCTTCTACCACTGAGAACAGTCTAGATCCATCCTCTTTGGAACCCCCTTTCAGGTAGTTGAAAGCAGCTATCAAATCCCCCCTCATTCTTCTCTTCTGCAGGCTAAACAATCCCAGTTCCCTCAGCCTCTCCTCATAAGTCATGTGCTCCAGCCCCCTAATCATTTTTGTTACCCTCCGCTGGACTCTCTCCAAGTTATCCACATCCTTCTTGAAGGGTGGGGCCCAAACCTGGACATAGTACTCCAAATGAGGCCTCACCAGTGCTGAGTAATGATCACATCCCTAGATCTGATGGAAATTTCCCTACTTATACAACCCAAAATGCCATTAGCCTTCTTGGCAACAAGGGCACACTGTTGACTCATATTCAGCTTTTCGTCCACCGTAACCCCTAGGTCCTTTTCTGCAGAACTGCTGCCCAGCCATTCGGTCCCTAGTCTGTAGCAGTGCATGGGATTCTTCCGTCCTAAGCAGGGCCGGCTCTACAGTTTTTGCCGCCCCAAGCAGACTGCTGAATTGCCGCCCTGGGCTGGGGGGTGGGGGCAGTCCGTGTGCCCTTAGGGTGGCAGGCGCGTTTAAAGGGCTCTGGGCTCCCGCGCGCGGGCGAACCCAGAGCCTTTTAAATCCAGCCGTGGCCGGGAATCAGAGGGCTCCGGGCTGCCCGGGAGCCCAGAGCCTTTTAAATCCCAGCCGCCGCTGGGAATCAGAGGGCTCCGGGCTGCCCGCCCGCAGCGAGCCCAGAGCCTTTAAATCCCAGCGCGGCTGGGAATCAGAAGAACTCCGGGCTGCCCGCGCGGAAGCCCAGAGCCTTTTAAATCCAAGCCGCGGCTGGGAATCAGAGGGCAGCGGGCAGCGCAGAGCCTTTTAAATCCCAGGCGGCCGGGCATCAGGGGGCTCGGATTCCCCGCGGCGGCTGGGGGGTTAAAGGCTCTGCTTGACGCCCGCGACAGGCAGCCGGAGCCCTCTGATTCCCGGCCACGGCTGGCGGCAGGGCGGCTCTAGGATTTGCTGGGGGGGGGGGCGGCGCTTTGGCGGTTGCGGGTCGGCGGCTCCGGTGGACCTCCCGCAGGCATGCCTGCGGGAGGTCCACCGGGGCCATCTGCCGCCCTCCCCCACGATGCCGCCCCAAGCGCGCGCTTGGCGCGCTGGTGCCTGGAGCCGGCCCTGGTCCTAAGTGCAGGACTCTGCACTTGTCCTTATTGAACCTCATCATATTTCTTTTGGCCCAATCCTCTAATGTGTCTAGGTCCCTCTGTATCCTATCCCTACCCTCCAGCGTATCAACCACTCCTCCCAGTTTAGTGTCATCTGCAAACTTGCTAAGGGTGCAGTCCACACCATCCTCCAGATCGTTACTGAAAATATTGAACAAAACCGGCCCCAGCACCGACCCTTGCGGCACTCCACTTGATACCGGCTGCCAACAAGACATGGAACCATTGATCACTACCCGTTGAGCCCGACCATCTAGCCAGTTTTCTATCCACCTTACTGTCCAGTCATCCAGCCCATACTTCTTTAACTTGCTGGCAAGAATACTGTGGGAGACTGTATCAAAAGCTTTGCTAAAGTCCAGAAATAGCACATCCACTGCTTTCCCCTCATCCACAGAGCCGGTTATCTCATCATAGAAGGCAATTAGGTTAGTCAGGCATGACTTGCCCTTGGTGAATCCATGCTGACTGTTCCTGATCACTTTCCCCTCCTTTAAGTGGTTCAGAATTGATTCCTTGAGGACCTGTTCCATGATTTTTCCAGGGACTGAGGTGAGACTGACTGGCCTGTAGTTCCCCGGATCTTCCTTCTTCCCTTTTTTAAAGATGGGCACTACATTAGCTTTTTTCCAGTCATCCGGGACCTCCCCCAATCGCCATGATTTTTCAAAGATAATGGCCAATGGCTCTGCAATCTCATCGGCCAACTCCTTTAGCACCCTCGGAGTGGACCATCCTGTCCCATGGACTTGTGCTCGTCCAGCTTTTCTAAATAGTCCCGAACTACTTCTTTCTCCACAAAGAAAAAAGGCAGTCAGCTGCGAACCAGCTGAGCAGCAAACAGCAAAGAGGCAAACAGAAGGAGTTTGCCTGGGAGCTGACTGAGCAGAGAGGTACGCTAAGTGCTGCATTAGGGGGACTGCGCTGGTGAGTATCTGAGTGTCTGTTGAGGGACAGTTTGGCAGTTTGACCGTGTGCTTGATTGTTTGTTTGAACTGTGTGATTTGGGAGTGCTTTGTTCCAGCTGGGCCTGACTGTTATAAAAAGGCACTCAGCTGCGAACCAGGGGGTAAGGCAGTGGGGTAAGGCAGGGGTTCTCAACCAGGGGACTGGGGCCCCCTGGGGGGCTGTGAGCAGCTTTCAGGGGGCTGCCTAGCAAGGCCGGCCTCAGACTCGCTGAGGCCCAGGGCAGAAAGCTGAACTCCCAGCGCATGGGGCTGAAGTCAGGGCCCTGAGCCCCACCACCCGGGGCTGAAGCCAAAGCCTAGGCCAGGGGTCTCAAACTCAAACGAGCACGAGGGCCACATGAGGACTAGTGCATTGAACCGAGGGCCGCATCACTGACACCCCCCTTTGCTGCCTCCGGCCCTGCCCCCACTCCACCCCTTCCCTGCCCCAATCCAACCCCTACCCCAAAGTCCCCACCCCAACGCTGCCCCCAGGGGGTGCAGAAATGGTGCAGGGTGCGGCGGGGGCTCAGGGCAGGGGGTTGGGGTGTGGGATGTGGCAGGGGGCTCAGGGAAGGGAACTGGGGTGCAGGAGGGGTGTGGGATGCGGCAGGAGGCTCAGGGAAGGGAGCTGGGGTGCAGGAGGGGTGTGGGATGCGGCAGGGTGCTCAGGGAAGGGAGCTGGGGTGCAGGAGGGGTGTGGGATGCGGCAGGGTGCTCAGGGAAGGGAGCTGGGGTGCAGGAGGGGTGTGGGATGCGGCAGGGTGCTCAGGGAAGGGAGCTGGGGTGCAGGAGGGGTGTGGGATGAGGCAGGGGGCTCAGGGAAGGGAGCTGGGGTGTGGGATGCGGCAGGGGGCTCAGGGAAGGGAGCTGGGGTGCAGGAGTGGTGTGGGATGGGGCCGGGGGCTCAGGGCAGGGAGCTGGGGTGCAGGAGGGGTGTGGGATGTGGCAGGGGGCTCAGGGCAGGGAGCTGGGGTGCAGGCGGGTGTGGGATGCGGCAGGGGGCTCAGGGCAGGGAGCTGGGGTGCAGGAGTGGTGTGGGATGTGGCAGCGCGCTCAGGGCAGGGAGCTGGGGTGCAGAGGGGGTATGGGATGAGGCAGGGGGCTCAGGTAAGGAGGTTGGGGTGCAGGAGGGTGTGGGATGCGGCAGGAGCTCAGGGCAGGGAGCTGGGGTGCAGGAGGGTGTGGGATGCGGCAGAGGGCTCAGGGCTGGGGTTGGGGTGCAGGAGGGTGTGGGATGTGGCAGGGGGTTCAGGGAAGGGAGTTGGGGTGCAGAGGGGGTGTGGGATGTGGCAGGGGGCTCAGGGCAGGGGGTTGGGGTGTGGGATGCGGCTGGGGCTCAGGGCAAGGAGTGGGGGAGTGGGATGTGGCAGCGGGCTCAGGGCAGGGAACTGGGGTGCAGGAGGGGTGTGGGATGAGGCAGGCAGAACAGGGAAGGGAGGTGGGGTGCAGGAGGGGTGTGGGATGAGGCAGGGGGCTCAAGGAAGGGAGCTGGGGTGTGGGATGCGGCAGGGGGCTCAGGGAAGGGAGCTGGGGTGCTGGAGGGGTGTGGGATGTGGCAGGGGGCTCAGGGCAGGGAGCTGGGGTGCAGGAGGGGTGTGGGATGGGGCAGGGGGCTCAGGGCAGGGAGCTGGGGTGCAGGAGGGTGTGGGATGTGGCAGGGGCTCAGGGCAGGAGCTGGGGTGCAGGAGTGGTGTGGGACGCGGCCGCGCGCTCAGGGCTGGGAGCTGGGGTGCAGTGGGGGTTTGGGATGGGGCAGGGGGCTCAGGTAAGGTGGTTGGGGTGCAGGAGGGGTGTGGGATGCGGCAGGGAGCTCAGGGCAGGGAGCTGGGGTGCAGGAGGGGTGTGGGATGCGGCAGAGGGCTCAGGGCGGGGCGGTGGGGGGCAGGAGGGTGTGGGATGTGGCAGGGGGTTCAGGGAAGGGATTTGGGGTGCAGAGGGTGTGGGATGTGGCAGGGGCTCAGGGCAGGGGTTGGGGTGTGGGATGCGGCGGGGGCTCAGGGCCAGGAGGGGGGGTGTGGGATGTGGCAGCGGGCTCAGGGCAGGGAACTGGGGTGCAGGAGGGGTGTGGGATGAGGCAGGAAGCTCAGGGAAGGGAGCTGGGGTGTAGGAGTGGTGTGGGATGAGGCAGGTGGCTCAGGGCAGGGAGCGGGGGTGCAGGAGGGGTGTGGGATGCGGCAGGGGGCTCAGGGAAGGGAGCTGGGGTGCAGGCGGGGTGTGGGATGCGGCAGGAGGCTCAGGGAAGGAGCTGGGGTGCAGGAGGGGTGTGGGATGCGTCAGGGAGCTCAGGGCAGGGAGCTGGGGTGCAGGAGGGGTGTGGGATGCGGCAGGACGCTCAGGGAAGGGAGCTGGGGTGCAGGAGGGGTGTGGGATGTGGCAGGGGGCTCAGGGCAGGGAGCTGGGGTGCAGGAGGGGTGTGGGATGCGGCAGGGGGCTCAGGGCAGGGGCTTGGGGTGCAGGAGGGGTGTGGGATGAGGCAGGGGGCTCAGAGCAGGGAGCTGGGGTGCAGGAGGGGTGTGGGATGCGGCAGGAGGCTCAGGGCAGGGAGCTGGGCTGCAGGAGGGGTGTGGGATGTGGCAGGGGGCTCAGGGCAGGGGGTTGGGGTGCAGGCTCCAGCCCGGCGCCGGTTACCTAGAGCGGCTCCGGGGTGGCAGCAGTGGGCACCGGGGCCAAGGGAAGCTCCCTGCCTGCCTGCCCTGGCCCCGCGCTGCTCCATGTCCCTGCAGCCTCAGGGGCGGGGGGGGGGGGGGTCAGGGCTCCGGGCGTGCGCTCTCTTGCCGCTCCTCTACCTACCTCCCGCGATGCTCCCATTGGCCGCGGTTCCCTGTTCCCGGCCAATGGGAGCTGTGGGGGGCGGTGCCTGGAAGGAGGCAATGCAGGAGCCCTCTGCCTTCCCCTCCCCGGCCGGGAGGGGCGAGCTGCCAGCTGCTCCAGACAGCGGCACGGGGCTCGCAGCGCCACGGGGGCCATCCCGCGGGGAGGCAGAGGGGAGCTTGGCAGCCACACCCAAGAGCCCCGCAGGCCGCATGCAGCCCGGGTGTTTGAGACCCCTGGCCTGAGCGATGGAGCTTTGTGGGGGGCCCTGTGGCATCCCCCCTAACGCCAGCTCTGGTTACTGTGGCCCACGTGGGCCGTGGAGTTTTTATAGCATGTTGGGGGCAGGGGGGACGTCAGAAAGAAAAAGGTTGAGAACGCCCAGTGCCAGGGACCATCTGTCACAAAGGTGAGCTCACCTGTGTGGTGAGATCTATGGGATCACCCAAGGGGACTGGCTGTGATCCCATGTTAATGCTGTTACAGAGCCTGAAGCGTTTACACTGGATTCTTGGTTGGTGAAATCTCCATACAGACCTCACACCCTGTCTGGGGTTTGTTCCCTGCTTCTCACCAGTCTGCCTGAGGCCGGTGCTCGCGCTCTCCAGTCACTGGGGACAGCGCTACAGAGACTAACGGGCACAACGCCATCAGCAGCAATTGGCATCAATGCAGAGCAGGCTTCACAGGGACACAGTGTGGGCCAAAGGGTCTGTGGTCTCCACCAAGCCCCCGTTCTCCTCCAGGGCACATCAGCATCCCGGCAACCTTCTAGGAGGGTCCAGGCTGCCACCCATCTCCAGCACAGCAGCGCCCGCGCCCCACGATCTGCCTTGTCTCCTCAGACAGAGGTGAGTGACGGAGGGTACACAAGGGGTCCGGTTCGGGGAGGGATAACAAAACACACCCTCTGGGGTCACCCCTCAGGAAGTGACGGTGACAGGCCCTGTGGTGGCAGTAAAGGGGGAGGGGAGGGCATGGGAGCAGCACCCTCAAAGGCAATGCTGGAAACCCAGTAAACTCTGAAGGGCACTGAGAGTCTCCCAGGGCCCCATATCCTGTTGGGATCTGTCCAAAGTCCCCCCCACTTCTTTTCTTTCATTCCTTTATTTACCCTCGTTTGCTGACAGTCGACTCTTGTGCTGTTTCACCTGGTGCCCCGAGAGAGGAAGAAAGGGCCCCGCGGCCTCAGGCAGGGTTGACAGCTTAGAACAGGGGTCCCCAACGTGGTGCCTGCGGATGCCACAGCGCCCACTAGGGCGTCTAAGTGCGCCCGCATACTGGCCGGTGAACAGAAATTCAGCGGCATTTTGCTGGCAACGCCTCTGGGTGTGTCCCCTGGGTCAGGAGAAGTCAGTGTCCAGCCCTGTGGGGCTGTGCTCCTGGCTCATACCTCCAGCACTCACTGCTGCCCCTCCCTTCCCAGCTGCACTGTTCAGCCAGCTCCAGGCCTCTGTGAGGTCACTGCCCCCCGCTCCCACCACCTCAAACCTTCAAACTGGGACATGGTGCACCAGTGCCAATCAGAGTGCACTAGTGTAACTTCTGTCTACACTAAGGGTTTACACTAGTGCCTAAAACACCAGAGTGGCAGAGACCTTCAGAAACAGCAGTACGGTGGCACTAGAACTGGGCTCTATTTCTAGCTCGGTCACAGACAGCCTGGGTGACCTTGGACACGTCAATGTTTCTCCTCCCAACTTCAGTCTCTTTACCCAGCTGCCACTCACTGGGGTCTCCTCTCTCCAGAGCTGCTCACCACTACAATCTGTGTGGGTGTCCCCAGAGCTGAGGCAGGTCAGCTCGGGAATAGTCTTACAAGGGGGCTGGGGAGTCTCTTTCCCTGGAAGTTTTTAAGAACAAGTAGGACAAAGCTCTGTCAGAGATAATCTACATATACTTGGTCCTGCCTCAGCAGAGAGAGCTGGACTTGATGACAACTTGAGGTCCTGTCCAGCACTACATTTCTAGGATGCCATGAAATATATACGTATAAAACACAACATACAGAGTAAAATCCACCACAACATGATGTCAGGAAACTCAGAAAAAAGAAAAGAAAAAAGAAACAACAAAAGCAACAGCATAAAATGACAATACAGAGGAAAAGAAAACACGATGCAAACTAACACACCCTAGGACAATATTACACAATGAATAAAAAAAAAAAAAAGAGCTCATCTCAAACCAGCACAACACAGGCACCAAACATGCTGAGGCAAAACAATGCACCATAAAACTGCTACACAACATGGTGCGATCACAGTTCCAAATGGCACCATGCAAAACAGCTCAGCGTAGAACAGGACACAGCACAAAAGAGAATTATTTCATTGTAGGCCTGGAAGGGATCTTGAGACGTTGTCTCCTCAAGCCTCCTGTGCTGAGGCAGGACCAAGTATCCCTAGACATTCCCAGACTGGTGTCTCTCTAACCTGGTCTTAAAAACTTCCAGTGAAGGAAATGCCACAGCCTCCCTTGGAAGCCAATGCAAGGCAAACACTGACCAAAACAACGCTGCACACACACACGCTGGGCCTGGGGTTAAGGGGAGAGGCAAGAATTCAAACAATCTGGGTTCAGTTCCCAGTTTTGCCCCAAATTCCCCATGCAAACTTGAGCAAATTACTTCAGCTCTCTGAGCTTCAGTTTCCCCATCTGTAAAATGGAGAGTCGCCTCCCACCATTGGCCTATTTAGCCTTTGAGCTTTTTGTGGCAAGGCCTCTCTGTCCCTGTGGGCATGTCTACACTGCAGTCAGACACCGGCGGCTGGCCCGTGCCCGCTGACTTGGGCTCACACGGCTCAGGCTGTGGGGCTGTTTAATTGTGGTGTCCATGTTCCGGCTGGAGCTGTAGCCCAAGGTCTGGCACCCTCCCACCTCGCAGGGTCCTACAGCCTGGCTCCAGCCTGAGCCCAGACATCTACACTGCAATTAAACAGCCCCTTCGCCTGAGTCACCTGGCATGGGCCAGCTGGGGTTTTAACGGCAGGGTAGAGATACCATTGGTGTCTGATCAGCACCTCTCACAATGGGGACCCTGATCTTGGTCAGTGTCTATGCAAAGCCCTGCAGAACAGGTGCCTGACCTCAGTCGGGGACTCTGCAACTCGCAGCCTTGCAGGATCCCGGATTTTGTTCGGGTCCTGCAGCATCTGGCAAATTGTGGGGCAGGATCTCTGTCAGGGTCTGTGCAGTGCCCAGTACAGTGGTGGGGCATGATCTGGGTCAGTCAGTGCAGTGCCAGACCCAACAGGGACACAGATCTCAGTCGAGGTCTCTGAAATGCCCAGCACAATGGCCACAGCAGTTTGGGTCACAGTCATGCGCTGCCTGGCACAAGGGGGGCCATGATCTCGGTCCAGGTCTCAGTTTTACCTGGCACAACAGTGGGGTCTGATCTCACCTGGGGTCTCTTCAGTGGCTGGCAGAACAGGGCCCAGGTCTCAGTTGGGGTCTCTGCAGCAGCTGTCAGAACAGGAACACGCTCAGTACGATAAGAGCCCTGATCTCAGTCACACACCTGGAGAGAAAAGTGGGAAGATTTTTGAGCATTTGATATCAGTATTTCAGAACTGAGAAGAAAATGGGGCACAAACTAAATATTTGCCAATATAAGGGACAAGCATCATGTGGGGAGATTTTATGTCACCATTCAACCACTCAAGAGGAAAGAGGGGAAATTGGAGGGGATTATACAGCGATAGTAAATCAACAACAGAAGGGGATGGATTCTTCTTGCCTCACATTCACATGGCCGGCAGGGATCCCTGGGTGATGTGGCTTTCACAAGGAAGAGGAGTGGGGCTGGAGTGAGGTCACTGGCTATGGGGAGGGGCTGGCAGTGGGATCTGGGAATGTGACTAGTACAAGGGGTCAGCAACCTTTCAGAAGTGCTGTGCCAAGTCTTCATTTATTCACTCTAATGTAAGGTTTTTCGTGCCAGTAATACATTTTAATGTTTTTAGACTGTCTCTTTCTGTAAGTCTATAATATAGAACTAAATTACTGTTGCATGTAAAGTAAATGAGGTTTTTTAAATGTTTAAGAAACTTCATTTAACATTAAATTAAAATGCAGAGCCTCCCTCGGACCGGTGGCCAGGACCAGGCAGTGGTCCTGCACAGGGGCGGCTCTAGAAATCACGCTGCCCCAAGCAGCGGTGCGCTGCGCCGCCTTCCCGGTCCAGCGGCGGGTCCCTCTTCCCGCGGCTCGGTTGAGCTCCCGCTGCGGCAGGTCGACCGGAGCCCGGGACGAGCGGACCTGCCGCAGGGATGACTCGCGCGGTGCCGTGGTCCCGCTCGTTGACCTGCCGCAGTCATGCCTGCGGGAGGTCCAGCCGAGCCGCGACGCAGCGCCTCCGCAGTCATGCCTGCGGCAGGTTCACTCGTCCCGGCTCCGCCGACCTGCCGGAGCCATGACGGTGGCAGGTCCGCCGGCCCAGCCTCCCGCCCTCCCCGGCGGCAGGGGACGCCCCCTACATTTTGCCGCCCTAGGCACCAGCTTGTTTTGCTGGTGCCTAGAGCCGCCCCTGGTCCTGCAGCATCTGGCAAATTGTGGGGGCAGGAACACGAAAATCAGCTCGTGTGCCATAGGTTGGCTACCCCTGGACTAGCAGTTGGTGAGGGGGGGCTGCTGGGTTGGGCAGGGTGGGGAGGGAAGTAGCTGGGAAGGGAAACCTGGGGCTGGGCCGTCTCCATGGGGGACACTTGCTCCTCCCTCCCCTTCCTGGCCCGTCCCAGGCCCCGTTGCCAGCAGAGAGTGGCCCCCCCAGCCCAGCCCAGAGGTGTCCCTGTCTCAGGGCCCCCCCAGCCTCTGCCCCTTCACCCTCTGCCCAGCTCATGAATCCCTCGGGGGTCCCATTACCCACCCGCCCAAGGACAAAGCCCTGCAGGGGGACAGGGGGGAAAACCCCAAACCAGAGACCTGCACTGGCCACTGGCGGAGGGGAGAGAAAATGGGGCACAATCGGGGGACAGGGAACTTCTCAGGGGTTGGGGAGGGGGTCACCCTGGGCGCTGCTCGTGGCTCTCTAGGGAGAAAGGGGGCAGGACGGGGAGGAGGGGGTCCCCACGGGGGGGCAGCGGTAAATCCGAGGGGATCTCAGCCCCCCCTTTCTCTCCCCGCTCCTCGGGGGTCACCTGCCCCCCCCGGCCATGTCCGGGCTGCACCGACATTTCCCGCCCGCCCGGTCTCACCCCCCCAGCCCCACGCAGGGACCCCAGGGTTAATGAAGGGCTCTCCCGCCGCGATCTGCGCATGCCCAGAGCTCCAACGGCACCAACCCTTCTCCGGCCCCGGGAGAGGCTCCAACGGCCCCGCGCGAGCCAGGCAAAACCGCAGCGCCCAACTCTCCTTTGCAGCCCGGCTCCGTCTCCTCTGCCGACGTGACTTCCGCTTCCGGGAGAGTCAGGAACTACATCTCCCAGCCTTCCCCGGCGCCGCTTCCGCCCTCTCCAGCCCAGGGAAGGGAGGGTTTCAGCAGCTGTTACTGCGCATGCTCCGTGCGAGCCCCGCTGGGGCTGGGAGAACAAAGCTGCTGCTGCCGCCTCCGCGTGAACCGGGCTCGGGCTGAGCCGCTGCTGCTCCCCGGGGGGGGGGGCGGAGCTTTCTCCAGCTGGGCCCCGCCCCGGGCTCTGCTGAGGCTCCCGGTGACGGAGCCCGGGGCGGGGCAGGTCCCGGCTCTGCGCGGTGCCCCCATCGCTGCCCCGGGGCCCGGAGCTGCTGCCGCGCTGAGGCCGGGAGGATCCTTCCCGCAGCGAGTCTGAGCCGCCCCCGGCTCTGCTGTGCCCGGTACCGGGGGTGAAGGGTCCCCGCCCGGTGCCCCCTTCCCGCACGGGCGGAGCAGGGCAGCCGCGGGGAGCCCCCGAACGGGCGGTGACCCCGGCTCCCAGCCCGGGGCAGGGCGCTAGGGAAGGGGGGGAGGGGACGGGAGAGGGGAGGGGAAATTAGAGGGGGCAGGTTCCCAGATCTCTGACCCCGCACACTCACTGCAGCGTCCCTGCCCAGGGTCACTTCCCTGTGACCGAGGTGAGGGGCAGAGAGAGGAAGAACCAGCCCCGGACTCTCCCTGTTCCCCCTGCGGCAGGAGTGCGCTACCCTGGGGGCAGTGTCAGGGGACCCCCCCCCCCCAAGGGGGCTCCTTTGGGTCTGGTCTGGTCCAGGGTTTGGTTCACACCCTGTTGCTGGGAGGGCGTCAAAATGTCTTGGTTTGTTACTGCTGCTGGGGGGAGCACAAGGGGGACCGGCGGGGCCGGGGGCCAGGTCTGTGCTGCACTGTGGGGACTGAGCATGTTCCCAGCCTGGCAGAATCTACAATCTCTGTCTGCAGGGAAAGGGCCTGGGGGAATCGTGATGTGAAATGAACTAAAGCCTGTTCTGAATCCTCCACAACTGCCCTTCTCGCCCTGCCAGGCTGCAGAATGACGCCCACCTCTCGCTCCAGCTCGTCCCAGCCTCCCATGGGACAGGAGAAATGGCTGTAGTGGAGCCAGCTCCGGTCGGGGTTATTGGGGGGTTGCTGGTGGGTTCCTGCTGGAGGGGGAGGGGCAGGAAATACTGAAGAGGTGGCAACTTCTGGGGAGTTAGGTCTGGAGGGGGGCAGGGAATACCCTGGGTGAGGATAGGATTGGGGACAGAGTGTGACAAACCTGCTGGGACTTGTTAACATGGGCCTAGATCCTCAGAACAAACACTTGGGTGTTGGGGGAGAAAATTCCCTAATTTGTGAAACAGGAAACAGACAAAGCAACTCCCTGGGCGGGGCTGGGAAAACTGACCAGACTTCCAGTGCTGAACCCTCAGCCTGCTAGCCAGGGGCTGGTGTGACATGGAAAGGGGGCACCCAGCAGGGAGGTGTAGGGAAGATGTCCCAGCCCCTCACATCCAGCTGCTGGCAGTGGGGAGGGCGTTGGGTTCTCTACCATGGGGCTGTGCCTGGACCCTACTGGGGGCTCCATCTCCTGTATCAGCCTCTGGCTAGTAGGTCTGTGGTGGATCTGCTGGGAGAGACAAGGGGCTCTCACTTCGTCCCCTCACCCAGATGTCTCCTGGCTGCTCTCAGCAGTGTGGGGATAGGACTCTGCTGACTCTCTCAGAGCTTCCATTTGATTGGCTCCTTTCCTCCCTGAATAGTGGGGCTGTGAGTGGGGCAGCAGGTACTGAGTGTTGGGCTCTTGCTCTTTCAGGGGCCGGTGACCTTCGAGGAGGTGGCTGTCTATTTCACCAGGGGAGAGGGGGCTCTGCTGGACCCCACTCAGAGAGCCCTCTGCAGAGCCGTCATGCAGGAGAACTATGAGAATGTGACCTCGCTGGGTAAGGATTCCTGTTCCCTCGGTTTTTAGAAGAAGAAATGCAGCGTTAAGGTTCATGCCAGTCCCCCAGTGCCACCTCTGCTCTGCCCTGTTTCAGCATCACCCCGACATGCCAGAGACACCCACACTAGCCCTCTCCCCTCCCCTGTTACAGAGCGCTCTGGGAACAGAGCAGTACAGCAGAATGTCTAACATGTTCTTCTCTTTGCTAAGATAATATTCGGGTTCAACTCAATCATAGCAAACAGAAGCTTCCTACCCCTGGCCTGCTCTCCAGTACTGAACCTCCTGCACCCAGGCCATCTGAGAGTTGCACAGTGTTACTACCCCCTTGCCCTCAGCCTGAGTTTTCCTTTTGAGTCACTGCCTTCACTTACCCCTCACTAAGCCCCACAGATCACTCGAACATATGCCACCAGGGTGCTGACAACCCCCATGGCAAGAACACACCCTTGGGCACCTTTGCTGACCAAGCCTACAACACTCAGCACGGAAATGAGGCAGAATTGCCCTCCAAGTTTCACATGCACCTCTCTGCATAGCACAGGCACAGCTCTGCCCAGCTGCTGCAACCAATCCCTCCATCAGCCAGTCACAGCTACAGCTGGCCCAGTGCACACAGCTACAGCTGGCCCAGTGCACACAGCTACAGCTGGCCCAGTGCACACAGCTGGAGGCATGCGGATAGGTGCTGAGATTCACACCTGTGAGCACAGCACAGACAATGTCTTAGTCTTTCCTCGGGTCGATTATAGGTTCATAGATTTAAGGCCAGATGTGACTATTAGGTCGTCTACTCTGACGTCCTTTATACCACAGACCATAGAATTCATCCCGTTACTGCTGCATTGAGCTGAATACCTGAGTCCCTTTGGCAGTTGGTTAACCTTTGCACGGCCCACACAGAACCATTCTCACTGGTTCTGGCTAGCTACAGGGTTAAGGGTTGGGGGAAAGTTTACATTAACTTTTCCTGGTCTGCAGAGGTTAAAGTTTACTCACCGTCCATATGGTGCAAGGCAGGAGACAGCACTGGGCAACCTTAACTCTGCATTAATGTAGCTTATGAGCATTTAGTTTCCTGTTTTAAAAAATGGATGCTTTTGCCGCTATAGCTGTATCTGTAATTGAGCTTTGGCCAGCAGAGCCATGTTGGATGGTGTGCGTGTGTGCACTTTTTCACAGCCTTAAACAATAGAGCTGGACTGGCAAAGCTTTTAAGAGCTACCTAAGACCTACCTAACTAGTTCCTCGACAGACACCTGACACGCCACCTTTAGGTGAACGAATATGTGTCTACCTGGTGGGAATCCAAACCCTGCGCCCGGCACCCCCTTGGGTGGGGCACCCGTACGGCCCCCCCTAAAGGCCGGTCCTGGGTGGGGAGCAGAATTGATCCCCTCCACTGTCCCCTGTGGGGAAGAGTTTGGGGGGGGGGGTTCAGTCCCTGATTTTTATTTTCTGTCTCTCCAGCACTTACTTGGGTTTGTTCTCTGCCTTTCCATCCCCAATTCTGAGATTTCTCCTCTCTTCTAGAGAGCGAGGAGCAGAATCCTCACCAGGAAGATGCGGAGCTCGCCGAAGCGCATGGGGAATTACTGCGAAGAGCCAAAGGGAGTGTGTCCAGCCCCCATGAGCAGGGAAAAGCTGGTGAAAATTACCCCAGACCAGAGAGAGAGCAGGGAAACCACTCAGAGGAGAGAGTGGATGAACCCATTAATTGTCAGGGAACTCACAGGGACCTCAAGGAAACTACGTCCCAGGAGAAAATCCTCACGGAAAAGCGAGAGACTACGTGTAGTGAGTGTGGGAAAACTTCCACTACCGCTCAGCCCTTATTCGACATGAGATAATCCACACGAAAGAGACACCTTACAAATGCTGTGAGTGTGGGAAAAGCTTCAATCGTACCTCAGCCCTTAGTAGGCATCAGCGAATACACAGAGGAGACAAACCCTATGAATGCCGTGAGTGCGGGAAAAGCTTCACTCAGAGATATACCCTTAACTCTCATCAGAGAATCCACACAGAAGAGCGACCCTACGAATGCTGCAAGTGCGGGAAAAGCTTCACTCAGAGATCAGCCCTTATCTCTCATCAGACAACGCACACGGGAGAGCGACCCTATGAATGCTGTGAGTGTGGGAAAAACTTCACCCAGCTCAAACCTTAGTAGGCATCAGAGTTTCCACACAGGAGAGATACCCTATGAATGCCGTGAGTGCGGGAAAAGTTTCAGTCACTTCTCCTCCCTATCTCTCACCAGAGAGTCCACACAGGAGAGAGACCCCATGAATGTTGCGAGTGTGGAAAAGCTTCTCTCGGAGCTCAAACCTTACAATGCATCAGAGTATCCACACAGGAGAGAGACCCAATGAATGCATAGAGTGAGATAAAATTATCACTCACCTCTTCTCTCTTATCTCTCACCAGAGAGTCCACACAGGAGAGAAACCCTATGAATGCAGTGAGTGCGGGAAAAGCTTCTCTCGGAGCTCAACCCTTGTCACACATTACACAGTCCACACCGGAGAGAAACCCTATGAATGCAGTGAGTGCGGGAAAAGCTTCACTCATAGCTCAGGCCTTTCTAAACATCAGAGAATCCGTAAAGGAGATAAGCGTCATAAAAACCTTCTCTAGAGCTGTCAGGAGATTTTTTCTTTAATTCTTTTGACAGTTCCCAGGTAGTGAGTGTTAAGGCTGTTTGCATCTTTTGCACATTGTAGTCCCTCAGCTCCCACACATGAGTTGCCCACTTTTGAAGCTCGCCCGTCTTTGGGGTGGATCCTGTGGTCCTTTGTATCAACTCCATTGTCCTGCGAGTCATAGGAGTGGGTGTCTTTTCTACCAGGAATGTCATCACCCCAGGTGGGGGAGATGGGTGTCTTCAACCAGCTACATTGAGATAAAATCTACCTGGGTCTCATCACTGTGGTTGCCGTGGAGTTAGCTAGCTTGAGTTCACTTTCCTGATGTAATAAGACAGCTATTCTTGCAGTAAAGACATGGGCTATGGATAGTCAGTGGGGTTATCTAGCACATTTCCTCCTGATCTGACCTAATCACCGTCACATTTCCTTGTCTAAACAAACCTGGAGATTCAGATTTGTACTCCTCCTCCCAGTGCAAAGTTATTGTTAGAGACGTCAAGTTCCTCTTTGAGGAGAGTTTGTCTCATTCCCAGTTGTTCTCACATTACCCTGGATTGTGCAGAACAGCAGTTATTTTGTTGACTTTTTTTTTCCTCATTTAAAATATATTTAAATATGATGAAGAGCTGGAGCAGTGTCAGGGAAATAAGGGTCGTTTTAGGCTCTGTGACACTGGAAGGAGATGGGGCGACTCAGACATTCCATCCTTCCCCATCACCCCAGAAGTGTTACCTTGTGCCTGAGCCATGCACAGTTCACCCCTTCGTATTCCTTCGCTTCCCAACGTGTCTGGTGGGGTCATGTTCTTGGCTGTCCATGCTTGGGAATGGTGCTTGTACGTCTTTGATCCTAAATCAGAGTCAGTCTGGCAGGAGATGAAAGTGTCAGACTTGGAAGGGGATTTCAAATGGATCCCAAGCACCGTTCAAATCCCCTTTTCCCTCAATGGCAAAGCCGCTTCTGGGAAGGTTGGTTGTTTTTTCTCCCGTTATGAAAGTGCTATAACTCCTGTAAATAACACTAATGAGAGAGGTATCAGAGGGGTAGCCGTGTTAGTCTGAATCTGTAAAAGCAGCAAAGAATCCTGTGGCATCTTGTAGACTATCAGACTTTTGGAGCATAAGCTTTCGTGGGTGAATATCCACTTCGTCGGATGCGTGAGAAAGCGCTGGGAGAAGCAGGTTTCAGTGGATCATGGGAGAATCTCTCATCCTGATTCTGAGACATCAGATGTAACCTAGTCTGGAATTTCACTTTAAATTAAAATGAAAGTGTCTTCTACCTCTCTGTGATATGGGTTTTCTATCTTTCATGAAGGCTCCTTGGTCATAAAACTTCATGTTATTTTTGTTTGACATCATGCAGCTCAGATTTTTTGGGAAATTTCAGACAAATTACCATTTTTTTACTTCAGGTTAGTTTTCCCCCCATCCCTGCATGATGACATGGAGAAAATTCAAATGAAGTTGAGTCAACAGGCGAGAATAGTCCAAGCTGTTGGACATATTATCAAAGAAACAGTCGTATGTTTAAATCTCCACTCTGAAAAGGTGAACAGCAGCAGACTCCAAATGGGTGCAACTGACCAAAGTAAGTGCACATGGTCGCAGGGTAGTTCAGTTGTTTAAGTCAATATTGTCTCAGACGACCCAGGGATAGAATTCCACAGCAAGTGATTCGGAACTAGGAAAACGCCCAGGTATTTGGTTCCCAAGGTATTTGTGACCCAGTCCCTACAGGAGGTTACTCCTGAAGAGATCTCCTAGCTAATCCCCAAATTTGGGAAATGCTGTCTGGGATGAGGTGTATCAACCCTGACCTGGCACTGCTAGGGTTAACCGCACCCTGTGGGCTGAAGAGGCCACACCCCCTCACCCTCTCTGGGCAGGCTCCGACTGGAGACGGAGTATAAACGGGAGCAGCTCAGCCTGGGCAGACTGGGAACAAACCTATGTTGTTGGCACGGGGTGGGGGGGGGAGCCCAGGGCTGGGGTGGCAGGGGGCTGTGGGTGGGGGGAAGCCCAGGGCTCGATCAGCAGGAGCATGTGCTGAGGGATACCAGGGCTGAGGTGGGGGCAGCCAAAATATTTTTTGCTTGGGGCAGAAAAAATCCTAGAGCCGACCGTGCCTCCACCCACTGTGAGGTAGGTAGGAGCGGATCATTATTATCCCTACTCGAAAGAGGGAGAAGCTAAGGCTGAGAAAGGAGAATTGACTTGTCTGAGGTCGCACACCCAGCCAGTGGCAGAGTTGGGAATAGGACCCAAGAGCTCAGATTTTCAAACTAACCATCGGATCTTGAATTTCAGACATTGAATGATCTGAATAAAGTGCTCTCAGATGAGCTCCAGACCAACAACAGTGCACAGTAATTATTCAGCAAGTATTTGAGGAGAACTGCAATGTTAGAATCATGAACTGCTCAGAGACCATTAATGCAGAGAAGCAGCAAAATTCATCAAACATAGAACTGGTTCTGACTTATTTCCTTGGTCTTAAAAGAGAACAACAAGGACCTGAGTCTTGTCCCTGTCAATAACCCCCTGCTCAGCCAATCGGGTAGAGACTGAGGACGGGAGGCTGAGGGTTCTCACCAGAGAGCCCAAAGGATGGCCTAGGTTACTGGTGGGGATCACTGCCTGAGCACTATTTCAGCCCCACATTTTTGGGTGGACCTCCCGCAGTGGGAGCTGCAGAGCACTCCCCCGCAACACACACACACACACACACACCCCTGGTGTTGGGAGGGGAACAGGTAAAAGGACAAAGGAAGCAAGAGAAAAAGAGGAGGGAGGAAGAGGAGAAGCAAAAAGAACAAACCCTAATGTCCCAAATGATTCTAAGAGACAAAATCCCAGGTGCAGAATAAAGTTCTGCCTCCTTAAGCTCGTGTCTTCCATGCCTAGAATTCAACTGTCACCACATGGATCAAACTAAACAGGTTTCAAACCTCCAGGAGGCTCTTACCTTCTAAACAGGGACGGCTGTTTTCTAGTAAAATCACTAAAAGGGAAGGAGAAAACTCGAAAGAGGTTCCTCCTGGCGCTCACGTCCGTGAACCCGAATACTCTCTCAGTCCTCAAAGAGAGACCTGGAGAAGGAGACTTGCTGAAGCAAAGCCACAGGGGTCTCTGAGGTTTCCCTCGCCCCGTCCTGCCTGGCTGATGTCAGCATCTCTCTGTGAGGTCATCACCTCCCCACCACCTTGGACCAATAGTCTGAGGTCCTGCAAAAGGCCTTTGTGATGTCACTGCCACACCCCTCCCTTGCTGTGCCAATGTCCTGCCCCTGCCTAGGCACTTTGGAGGTTTGAGCTACTCCCTGTGGATCACCCCACTCAAGGAGCGTTCGTTCTAGGCAGCAAGCCGGCTAGACAGGGAAACATCAGACGCTGCTCCCAATACTATACTCAGTTTTTCAGAAATTAGTCGACTTTACGGCCAGAAGAGACAATTAGAGCATCTAATCTGACCCCCTGCATATCACAGGCCTCCTGTATGGCACAATAGCTACTTTGGGGTCAAATACATTCCAGAAAGGCATCTAGTCTTCATTAAATGACATCAGGAGATGGCGAATCCACCACTTTCCTTGGTAGCTTGTTCCTGTGGTGAATCAGCCTGACTGTTGAATATTTGTGCCTTAGTTGTAATATGAATTTGTCTCTTTTCATCTTCCAACCATTGGGTCTTGTTATGCTTTTCTCTGCTCGATTCAAGAGCCCTTTAATTCCCAAATCTTTTCTCTCCCTGAAGGCACTTCAACACTTCAATGAAGTCACCTTTCAATCTTCTTTTGATAAGCTAAACAGGTTGAGCTCTTTCAATAGCTCACTAGAAGGCATTTTTCTCCAGCCCTCAGAACATTTGGTGGCTCTTTGCTGCCCCAGTTCCAGTTTCACAACATCTTTTTCAAATGAGGACACCAAAACTGAAGGCTATTCCAGTATCAGTCTCACTGATGCCGTGTCACCTCCTGTGACATTATTGGCATAATCTGTAACTGTACAGATCACCGTTGCGACCACTGTTCTATATTTGTAGCCAGTATTGTAGAAAGGTTGTCGTGTAAGGGGTCTATGGAGAGGTTCTGATTGGCTGATTATAATGATGCTATCTTTAGATGTGTATCATTTTTGTAGTTAAAGTTATGAATATTGGCTCTCTGCCGGCTCACCCGCCCCCTCGCCACTGCCCACCCACTCGCCTCCTCAGCCCCCCTCCCTCACCTGCTATTGTGTCCCTGGGGGTTCCCCTCAATTTATCTGAGCCTCTGCTGCCCAACTTCTGACTCCATCTGGATCACCCAGGAGCCTTTCCAAACAGTCCTTCTTTCCCTGCCCCCTAATTCTGCTTTCACACCCTGGGCCCATCTCCTCTCTTCATTCCGCTCCGCCCCCCGCCTCAGGTGATTAGAGATGGAGGCAACTTCAGCCACTGGAGACAGCCCCAGCGAGCGCTGCAGCCTGCCCGGGGGGGTGTTTGCAGACACAGGAAGGGAGCAGCTGGGAGCACGGGGTGCTGGGAAGAAGGAAACAGGAGAACAAATCCCTGGGGGGGGCAGCTCCTGTGGGCGGGGCTCTGGCACAGCCCAGGGGCGGGGCAGCTCCTGGGGGCGGGGCTCTGGCACAGCCCGGGGGCGGGGCAGCTCCTGGGGCAGGGCTCTGGCACAGCCCGGGGCGGGGCAGCTCCTGGGGGCGGGGCTCTGGCACATTGTGACGCAGGAGCCCGGGCCCAGCAGCTGCTCCCTGGTGGCCACATGCTGCCAGCAGCGCTGGAGCCGCCCGGGCCGGAGCGGAGCCGCTGTTCTCAGCTGCAGCAGGAGCTGCCCCCGGCCCCGCTGGGCTCCAGGTGGGGACAGAGCCTGGGGCCCGGCGCTCCCCTGGGTGCGGCTGGCGGGGCGGGAGGGGAGAGGCCGGAGCTGCAGGCGGGGAAGGGCGGTGGGGCAGGCGGGGGGTTGATCGGTCTCTGGGCACCAGGGGAGCCCCGGGGCACAGTGTGTGTGTGAGTGTCCCGGGCCCAGGCGTGCGCAGGGGGGAGCCCCGGCACCCCAATGCCCTGAGCCCCGGCTGGGGAGGCTGCTCCCCCCCTCCCGTGGGGGCTCCGGGGGGCAGGGAGGCTGCGGCGGCTGCAGGCGGGTGCTCGGCCCCCCCGGGAATGACCCGCTGCCGGCAGCTTGTGGTGCCGCCTCCGCTGAGCTTTTCCCCGGGGGTGGTGTGACGACACATTGTGCAACCCTCCCGTTTTGCAACTAGGTGCAGCTTCTGCCGCACAACGTGACCATCTGGGCCCCTGCTCAGGACTTGCTGCCACCTGGTCCATGGGGTGCGAATCAGGAGGGACAGGGTGTGTGGTCGAAAACACTCACATTCTGCTTCCTCCTGCCTAATGTGCCACATTGACCTATTGCAGGGGTCTGGTGGGTTCTGCATTTTAATTTAATTTTAAATGAAGCTTCTTAAGCATTTTAAAAACCTTATTTATTTTATATACAACAATAGTTTAGTTATATATTATAGACTTATAGAAAGAGACCTAAAAATATTAAAATGTATTACTGGCATGCGAAACCTTAAATCAGAGAGACTCGGCACAGCACTTCTGAAAGGTTGCCAAATCCTGATCTTTTGGAAGATTGAGGCACGCGCTTTCACTTTTCTGTGTATGAATACGTGAAAATGGAGGTAAGGTTTGGGGATACAGAGCACACCCCTAACCCCAAGGTGATAACCAGAGTGGCCATTTTCATTGGTCCAGGGATGGTTGCAAATTGGGAGGGATGGGGTTTGTGGTCGAAAACACTCACAATCTGCTTCCTCCTGGCTATTGTGCCAAATTGACCTACTGGATGATTGAGGCATGCTCTTTCACTTTTTTGTGTGTGAATACATGAAAAGGGAGGTAAGGTTTAGGGGTACAGAGCACTCCCCCGACCCCAAGATAATAACCAGAGTGGCCCCATTCATTTTTTCCACTGGCTTCCTCCTTGCTTATTTCCAATGACTTGGCTGCCTATGCACCTGTCACTGGTCAAGGGATGGTTATGCATGTGTCACTGGTCCAGGGATGGTTATGCACCTGTCACTGGTCCAGGGATGGTTGCAAATCTGGAGGGATGGGGTTTGTGGTTGAAAACACTCACGATCTGCTTCCTCCTGGCTAATGTGCTGGCCTTCTACCTGTACCGAACCAGGCTGTTCAGGAAGTCCTTGCAACTATTCATTGCGTCGGCCAAGCGGATTAGGGGGCAACCAGTTTCCATCCAGCGCATTTCCTGCTGGATCACCTTCTGCATACGCACGTGTTACAACTTGGCAGGGGTTACCCCACCGCCTATAGTGAAGGCGCATTCTATGAGAGCGCAAGCCTCGTCGGCCGCCTATGTCACCCACATCCCTATCCAGGACATATGTAGGGCTGCCACGTGGTCACCTGTCCACACTTTTTCCTCGCACTATGCGATCGTCTCCCAAGCACAGGATGACGCCGGGTTTGGTAGGGTGGTACTCCGTCCTGATAACCCTTAAACTCCTACCCACCTCCATCAGATATAACTTGGAGTCACCTACTGTGGAATACACAGGAGCAGTCACTCGAAGAAGAAAGGACAGTTACCTGTTCCGTAACTGGCGTCCTTCGAGATGTGTTGCTCCTGTCTAGTCCACATCCCAGCCTCCTTCCCCTCTGTCGGAGTTGTCTGCCAAGAAGGAACTGAGGGTGGGGGGAGTGCGCAGCTCCCCTTATAGCGCTATAGAGGCGCCTCTCCAGGGGTCGCAGCAGTGCTCCAAAAATTTCCGGCACCAGTGCATGTGGCAAGCACGCACACCTACTGTGGAATAGGCCAGAGCAACACATCTCAAAGAACACCAGTTACAGAACAGGTAACTGTCCTTTTTAAAGGATGTCTAGATTTCATTCCTGTAGTAACAGAACTGGTGATAGGAAAGCAGGAAGAGGGAGAGAGGGGTGTGTGTGTGTGTGTACAGCTTAAATTGGTTAAATAGTCTAACTTTCAGTACTCAATGTTTCAAAAATGTTAGACTGCCAACCTGTGTCGTAGAGATGTCTTCTGTTTTTTTAAAAACCCATGAATAAAGCTACTTTAAGGGAAATTACTGCTGTGTCCAACCCTGAAGAGCTATGAGATCTTTGCTCACCAATTCTCATAAAACTTGTATTTGTTATGCCTTTTTGGTGATTATGATCTATTATAAATAAAGTGCATTTCACTGATTGATTTTAAAATGAAATTAGTAACTGGAGAAAATGGCCGGTATTTTTTTAAACCTGTGACAATTATAAGCTACTGTATTCTGTCGTTTAGTTTCTAGTATCAAAAGTATATCGAAGTATAATCTGACGTTCTCCTGCAAAATGCCGGCTGTGCAAATCCTTCTGTGGCTGGATCATTCTTGGTTTTTATTTTAAGTACAAAATAAATATGTATAACAAATTTAAATGTATGTAATTAGTAATTTGATATGTTGGGTGGTGCCTCTTTTTATGTGTTTGCTCCCCTGATGTTAGAACCTGGCTATGCCACTGCTGTAGAGGGCTCATCACCCAGCAGCTGGGGCCACCATGCGGGCTCAGCAGGGCTGCTGGCCACAGGGCCAATGGGTGTGGATGGGCTGGGTAGGATCTCGGAGTCACGTCTCAGGATCTGCCCCGCTCCCCAGCACTGCTCCAGCTCTGAGCTGTCTCCACAGCTGGGACCTGTGGGGCCCCACCTGCCTCCCCGGGGGAAGAGCCACCTGGGACCGGTGCAGAGGCTGGGCCACTCTCAGCCACTCACAGCCCTGGCCCAGGCAGGCCCTGCTCCTGCTCCGGCCTGGCTGATTACACCACTCCAAGGGGCCAAAGTTATCCTGCCCCAAGACCAACCCTGGCTGCGCAGCTGGCTCAGCCTGGCAGACACAGTCACCTCCCATCAGGGCCTGCTACTGTAGCCTGGGGTCAGGGAGTAGGTCTCTAGTGGGTCTGGGTAGGTGCTGGGCACTGGGGGTGGGAGATCTCTGTGTGTTGGGGGCTGTCAGTGGGGAGATCTGTGTGTGTGTGTCAAGGGCGCTGGGAAGTGTGGGGTCTGTGTGGGGCACTGTGCAGTTGTGGTGGGGGGGCACTGGACAGTGAGGGGATCTGTAGGGGGGCTCAGAGTGGGAAGGTGTGGGGCACTGTGCAGTTGTGGGAGGGCTGTGGGGGGTCTTCAGATGGGGGGCACTGGTCAGTGAGAGAATCTGTGGGGTTCTGAGTGGGTGGGGGAGTGATCTGGGAGGGCGCCGGGCAGGGGGTTGGTTGGGGTCGCCGGGCCGGGCGGCCCTGGGCGTCGGGAGTCGGAGGGGTGCCGGGCCGGGGGTGGGTGGGGGTCTCTGGGTGGTGCGGCGCTGGGCGTAGGGAGCCGGAGGGTGCCGGGCAGGGGTTGGTGGGGTCTCTGGGTGGTGCAGCGCTGGGCGTAGGAGCCGGAGGGTGCCGGGCAGGGGGTTGGTCGGAGTCTCTGGGTGGTGCGGCGCTGGGCGTAGGGAGTCGGAGGGGTGCCGGGCAGGGGGTTGGTGGGGGTCTCTGGGTGGTGCAGCGCTGGGCGTAGGGAGCCGGAGGGGTGCCGGGCAGGGGGTTGGTCGGGGTCTCTGGGTGGTGCGGCGCTGGGCGTAGGGAGCCGGAGGGGCGCCAGGCAGGGGTTGGTGGGGTGTCCGGCGCGGCGCTGGGAGCCGGAGGGTTCTGCGCAGGGGTTTGTGGGGTCTCTGGGTGGTGCGGTGCTGGGCGTCGGGAGTCGGAGGGTTTCCGGGCAGGGGGTTTGTGGGGGTCTCTGGGTGGTGGGGCGCTGGGCGGGGGGAGTCGGAGGGTGCTGGGCAGGGGTTTGTGGGGTCTCTGGGTGGTGCGGCGCTGGGCGTAGGGAGTCGGAGGGTGCTGGGCAGGGGTTTGTGGGGTCTCTGGGTGGTGCGGCGCTGGGCGTAGGGAGTGGGAGGGTGCCGGGCAGGGGTTGGTGGGGTCTCTGGGTGGTGCGGCGCTGGGTGTAGGGTCGGAGGGTGCAGGGCAGGGGTTTGTGGGGTCTCTGGGGGTGTGGCGCTGGGCGTAGGGAGTCGGAGGGTGCCGGGCAGGGGTTTGTGGGGTCTCTGGGTGGTGTGGCGCTGGGCGTAGGGAGTCGGAGGGTGCAGGGCAGGGGTTTGTGGGGTCTCTGGGTGGTGCGGCGCTGGGCGTAGGAGTGGGAGGGTGCCGGGCAGGGGTTTGTGGGGTCTCTGGGTGGTGCGGCACTGGGTGTAGGGAGTCAGAGGGTGCTGGGCAGGGGTTTGTGGGGTCTCTGGGTGGTGTGGCGCTGGGCGTAGGGAGTCGGAGGGGTGCAGGGCAGGGGGTCGGTGGGGGTCTCTGGGTCGTGCGGCGCCGGGCGTAGGGAGCCAGAGGGGTGCTGGGCAGGGGGTTTGTGGGGTCTCTGGGGTGCGGCGCTGGGCGTAGAGTCGGAGGGTGCTGGGCAGGGGTTGGTGGGGGTCTCTGGGGGTGCGGCGCTGGGCGTAGGGAGTGGGAGGGTGCCGGGCAGGGGTTTGTGGGGGTCTCTGGGTGGTGCGGCGCTGGGCGTAAGGAGTCGGAGGGGTGCCAGGCAGGGGTTTGCGGGGTCTCTGGGCGGTGCGGCGCTGGGCGTAGGAGTCGGAGGGTGCTGGGCAGGGGTTGGTGGGGTCTCTGGGGTGCGGCGCTGGGCGTAGGGAGCCGGAGGGTGCCGGGCAGGGGTTGGTGGGGTCTCTGGGTGGTGCGGCGCTGGGCGTAGGGAGTCGGAGGGTGCCGGGCAGGGGTTGGTGGGGTCTCTGGGTGGTGCGGCGCTGGGCGTGAGTCGGTGGGGTGCCGGGCAGGGGGTGGGTGGGGGTCTCTGGGTGGTGCGGCGCGGGGCGAGGTAGGAGTCGGAGGGTGCCGGGCAGGGGTTGGTGGGGTCTCTGGGTGGTGTGGCGCTGGGCGTAGGGAGCGGGAGGGGTGCTGGGCAGGGGGTTGGTGGGGGTCTCTGGGTGGTGAGGCGCTGGGCGTAGGGAGTCGGAGGGTGCCGGGCAGGGGTTGGTGGGGTCTCTGGGTGCTGCGGCGCTGGGCGTAGGGAGTGGGAGGGTGCCGGGCAGGGGTCTGTGGGGTCTCTGGGTGGTGTGGCGCTGGGCGTAGGGAGTCGGAGGGGTGCTGGGCAGGGGGGTTGTGGGGTCTCTGGGTGGTGCGGCGCTGGGCGTAGGGAGCCGGAGGGGTGCTGGGCAGGGGGTTGGGGGGGGTCTCTGGGTGGTGCGGCGCTCGGCGTAAGGAGTCGGAGGGGTGCCGGGCGGGGGTTGGTGGGGTCTCTGGGTGGTGCGGTGCTGGGCGTAGGGAGTCGGAGGGTGCCGGGCAGGGGTTTGTGGGGGTCTCTGGGTGGTGGGGTGCTGGGCAGGGGTTGGTGGGGTCTCTGGGTGCTGCGGCGCTGGGCGTAGGAGCCGGAGGGTGCTGGGCAGGGGGTTGGTGGGGGTCTCTGGGTGGTGCGGTGCTGGGCGTAGGGAGTTGGAGGGGTGCCGGGCAGGGGGTTTGTGGGGGTCTCTGGGTGGTGGGGTGCTGGGCAGGGGGTTGGTGGGGGTCTCTGGGTGGTGGGGTGCTGGGCAGGGGGTGGGTGGGGGTCTCTGGGTGGTGCGGCGCTGGGCGTAGGGAGTCGGAGGGGTGCCGGGCAGGGGTTTGGTGGGGTCAAGGGGTGGTGCGGCGCTGGGCGTAGGGAGCCGGAGGGGTGCAGGGCAGGGGGTTTGTGGGGGTCTCTGGGCGGTGTGGCGCTGGGCGTAGGGAGCCGGAGGGGTGCCGGGCAGGGGTTTGTGGGGTCTCTGGGCGGTGCGGCGCTGGGCGTGAGGAGCCGGAGGGTGCCGGGCAGGGGTTGGTGGGGTCTCTGGGCGGTGCGGCGCTGGGCGTAGGAGCCGGAGGGGTGCCGGGCAGGGGTTGGTGGGGTCTCTGGGTGGTGCGGCGCTGGGCGTAGGAGTCGGAGGGTGCCGGGCAGGGGTTGGTGGGGTCTCTGGGTGGTGCGGCGCTGGGCGTAGGGGCCGGAGGTGCTGGGCAGGGGTTTGTGGGGTCTCTGGGTGGTGCGGCGCTGGGTGTAGGGAGTCGGAGGGTGCCGGGCAGGGGGTTGGTGGGGGTCTCTGGGTGGTGCGGCGCTGGGCGTAGGAGTCGGAGGTGCTGGGCAGGGGTCGGTGGGGTCTCTGGGTGGTGCGGCGCTGGGCGTGAGTCGGAGGGGTGCTGGGCAGGGGGTCGGTGGGGGTCTCTGGGTGGTGCGGCGCTGGGCGTAGGAGTCGGAGGGTGCCGGGCAGGGGTTGGTGGGGGTCTCTGGGTGGTGCAGCGCTGTGCGTAGGGAGCAGGAGGGTGCCGGGCAGGGGTTGGTCGGGTCTCTGGGTGGTGCGGCGCTGGGCGTAGGAGCCGGGCGCCAGGAAGGGGTTGGTGGGGTGTCCGGGCGGCGGCGCTGGGAGCCGGAGGGGTGCTGCGCAGGGGGTTTGTGGGGGTCTCTGGGTGGTGCGCTGCTGGGCGTAGAGTCGGAGGGTTTCAGGGCAGGGGCTTTGTGGGGTCTCTGGGTGGTGGGGCGCTGGGCGTAGGGAGTCGGAGGGTGCTGGGCAGGGGTTTGTGGGGTCTCTGGGTGGTGCGGCGCTGGGCGTAGGGAGTGGGAGGGGTGCCGGGCAGGGGGTTGGTGGGGGTCTCTGGGTGGTGCGGCGCTGGGTGTAGGGGTCGGAGGGTGCAGGGCAGGGGTTTGTGGGGTCTCTGGGAGTGCGGCGCTGGGCATAGGGAGTCGGAGGGTGCCGGGCAGGGGTTTGTGGGGTCTCTGGGTGGTGTGGCGCTGGGCGTAGGGAGTCGGAGGGTGCAGGGCAGGGGTTGGTGGGGGTCTCTGGGTGGTGCGGCGCTGGGCGTAGGGAGTGGGAGGGGTGCCGGGCAGGGGGTTTGTGGGGGTCTCTGGGTGGTGCGGCGCTGGGCGTAGGGAGTCGGAGGGGTGCTGGTCAGGGGTTTGTGGGGTCTCTGGGTGGTGCGGCGCTGGGCGTAGGGAGTCAGAGGGTGCTGGGCAGGGGTCGGTGGGGGTCTCTGGGTCGTGCGGCGCCGGGCGTAAGGAGCCAGAGGGTGCTGGGCAGGGGTTTGTGGGGGTCTCTGGGGTGCGGCGCTGGGCGTAGAGTCGGAGGGTGCTGGGCAGGGGTTGGTGGGGTATCTGGGTGGTGCGGCGCTGGGCGTAGGGAGTGGGAGGGGTGCCGGGCAGGGGTTTGTGGGGTCTCTGGGTGGTGCGGCGCTGGGCGTAAAGTCGGAGGGTGCCAGGCAGGGGTTTTGGGGTCTCTGGGCGGTGCGGCGCTGGGCGTAGGAGTCGGAGGGGTGCTGGGCAGGGGTTGGTGGGGGTCTCTGGGTGGTGCGGCGCTGGGCGTAGGGAGCCGGAGGGGTGCCGGGCAGGGGGTTGGTGGGGGTCTCTGGGTGGTGCGGCGCTGGGCGTAGGGAGTCGGAGGGGTGCCGGGCAGGGGGTCTGTGGGGTCTCTGGGTGGTGCGGCGCTGGGCGTAGGGAGTCGGAGGGGTGCCGGGCAGGGGGTTGGTGGGGGTCTCTGGGTGGTGCGGCGCTGGGCGTAGGGAGTCGGAGGGGTGCCGGGCAGGGGGTTGGTGGGGGTCTCTGGGTGGTGCGGCGCTGGGCGTAGGGAGCCGGAGGGGTGCTGGGCAGGGGGTTGGTGGGGGTCTCTGGGTGGTGCGGCGCTGGGCGTAGGGAGTCGGAGGGGTGCCGGGCAGGGGGTTGGTGGGGGTCTCTGGGTGGTGCGGCGCTGGGCGTAGGGAGTGGGAGGGTGCTGGGCAGGGGTCTGTGGGGGTCTCTGGGTGGTGTGGCGCTGGGCGTAGGAGTCGGAGGGTGCAGGGCAGGGGTTGTGGGGTCTCTGGGTGGGCGGCGCTCGGCGTAGGAGTCGGAGGGTGCAGGGCAGGGGTGGGTGGGGGTCTCTGGGTGGTGCGGCGCTCGGCGTAAGGAGTCGGAGGGTGCTGGGCAGGGGTTGGTGGGGTCTCTGGGTGGTGCGGTGCTGGGCGTAGGGAGTCGGAGGGTGCTGGGCAGGGGTTTGTGGGGGTCTCTGGGTGGTGGGGTGCTGGGCAGGGGTTGGTGGGGTCTCTGGGTGCTGCGGCGCTGGGCGTAGGAGCCGGAGGGTGCTGGGCAGGGGTTGGTGGGGTCTCTGGGTGGTGCGGTGCTGGGCGTAGAGTCGGAGGGTGCCGGGCAGGGGTTTGTGGGGTCTCTGGGTGGTGGGGTGCTGGGCAGGGGTTGGTGGGGTCTCTGGGTGGTGGGGTGCGGGGCTGGGGGTTGGTGGGGGTCTCTGGGTGGTGCGGCGCTGGGCGTAGGAGTCGGAGGGTGCCGGGCAGGGGTTGGTGGGGTCTCTGGGTGGTGCGGTGCCGGGCGTAGGGAGCCGGAGGGGTGCAGGGCAGGGGTTTGTGGGGTCTCTGGGCGGTGTGGCGCTGGGCGTAGGAGCCGGAGGGTGCCGGGCAGGGGTTTGTGGGGTCTCTGGGCGGTGGGGCGCTGGGCGTTGGGAGCGGGTGGGGTGCCGGGCTGGGGGTTTGTGGGGGTCTCTGGGCGGTGCGGCGCTGGGCGTAGGGAGCCGGAGGGGTGCCGGGCAGGGGGTTGGTGGGGTCTCTGGGCGGTGCGGCGCTGGGCGTAGGGAGCCGGAGGGTGCCGGGCAGGGGTTGGTGGGGTCTCTGGGTGGTGCGGCGCTGGGCGTAGGGAGTCGGAGGGGTGCCGGGCAGGGGTTGGTGGGGTCTCTGGGTGGTGCGGCGCTGGGCGTAGGGAGCCGGAGGGTGCCGGGCAGGGGTTTGTGGGGTCTCTGGGTGGTGCGGCGCTGGGTGTAGGGAGTCGGAGGGTGCCGGGCAGGGGTTGGTGGGGTCTCTGGGTGGTGCGGCGCTGGGCGTAGAGTCGGTGGGGTGCCGGGCAGGGGTTGGTGGGGTCTCTGGGTGGTGCGGCGCTGGGCGTAGGGAGTCGGAGGGTGCCGGGCAGGGGTTGGTGGGGGTCTCTGGGTGGTGCGGCGCTGGGCGTAGGAGTCGGAGGGTGCTGGGCAGGGGTTTGTGGGGTCTCTGGGGGTGCGGCGCTGGGCGTAGGGAGTCGGAGGGTGCTGGGCAGGGGGTTTGCGGGGGTCTCTGAGTGGTGCGGCGCCGGGCGTAGGGAGTCGGAGGGGTGCTGGGCAGGGGGGTTGTGGGGGTCTCTGGGTGGTGCGGCGCTGGGCGTAGGGAGTCGGAGGGGGGCCGTGCAGGGGGTGCGTGGGGGTCTCTGGGTGGTGCGGCGCTGGGCAGGGGGTTGGTGGGGGTCTCTGTGTGGTGCGGCGCTGGGCGTAGGGAGCCGGAGGGGTGCTGGGCAGAGGGTTTGTGGGGGTCTCTGGGTGGTGTGGCACTGGGCGTAGGGAGTCAGAGGGGTGCTGAGCAGGGGGTAGCATGGTGCAGCATGGGCCTGCCCCCAAGGGGAAGAAGCTCGATGGCAGTGCAGGGCTGGGCTGGACAGCGTGGGTCTGGCAGCTCCGGGTTTGTAAACAGTGCCCTTCTACTGGGCTGGGGGGAGTGGGGCTGTCCCTGCCGTGCCATGATCCAGCTCCCGTTGCCCCCGGCCAGCCCCTCGCTCTGAGGACTCTGCCCCCCTGCCCCATGTCCCCATTTCCCCCATGGGGACCCATAAATATGTTTAGCACCAGGCCCACAGAAGGTTAATCCGGGCCTGTTTGGGGTGCAGGCTGTGGGATGGAGTTGGGGGGCGGGAGGGTTGCAGGCTATGGGGTGGTTGAGTGAGGGGTGCAGGCTCTGAGCTGGGGCAGGGGATGGAGGTGCAGGCGGGTGCGGACACGCGGGCTCGGGGAGTTGGGGCGGGAGGGTGCAGGCTATGGGGAGGTTGAGTGAGGGGCAGGCTCTGAGCTGGGGCAGGGATGGGGCGCAGGGGTGCGGACACGCAGGCTCTGGGAGGGAGTTGGGGGTGGGAGGGTTGCAGGCTATGGGAGGTTGAGTGAGGGGGCAGGCTCTGAGCTGGGGCAGGGATGGGGTGCAGGAGGTGCGGACACGCGGGCTGGGAGTTGGGGGGCGGGGGTGCAGGCTATGGGGAGGTTGAGTGAGGGGCAGGCTCTGAGCTGGGGCAGGGATGGGGTGCAGGGGTGCGGACACACACGGGCTCGGGGGAGTTGGGGGTGGGAGGGTTGCAGGCTATGGGAGGTTGAGTGAGGTGCAGGCTCTGAGCTGGGGCAGGGGATGGGGGTGCAGGGGTGCGGACACGCGGGCTTGGGGGAGTTGGGGGCAGGAGGTGCAGGCTATGGGGAGGTTGAGTGAGGGGCAGGCTCTGAGCTGGGGCAGGGATGGGGTGCAGGGGACACGCGGGCTGGGAGTTGGCAGCTCGGCGCTGTGGCAGGGAAGGGGCTGCGGGGTTTCACACGGACACAGACACTTTCCCACAGTCCCGGGGCGGGAGGCAGAGCCGGGGCGGGGTCTGGCCGGTGTGTCCCGCACTCGGGCTCCCGGCCGGAGCAGGGGCCGCCCGCAGCGCTGGCACAGACCGAGCGGCGCTGCGGGGTCGGGGCTCGGACAGGCGGGGCGGTGCCTGGAGCCCCGGGAACCCGCCCCGGGGTGACACGCGGCAGAACCGAGACAGCCGGTGCCCCCGCCCGGTCCCCGGATCTGCGCGCGCAGCGGGGCTCGGCCCGAGGGCCCCTGTTCCCCAAACGGGGTTTGTCCCGCACAGGGTCTGGCAGCGGCTCCCCATTTCCCCGGCCCCTCCCCGCCGCCCCTGCAGCAGCTCGACCCCGGCCAGTGAATTTCTGCCCCGCTCGGCCCCTGGCAGCCCTCCCCGCTGCGATTTGCCCCCGGGGCTTTTCACCCCCGCGGAGCGGGGCGAAGCGCCGGGAGCGGTGAGGGCAGAGAGCGGGCAGCGGCGACAGCGGCGGTTACTGCGCAGGCTCCGTTCGGCTGCGCATGCTCAGTGCAGCCCAAGTAGCTAATCCGGAGCGGTGGCTGTTTCTGTCGTTACACCGGACCCGTCACGTGACTCCCTCCCCGTCCCCGCGGGTGCGTCACTTCCGGCCGCTGCGGGGAGGCTCCGGGCGCGCGGCGGAACTGGTAAGAGCCGAGCGGGGGGCGGGGAACAGCCACCTGGGCCCGAGACCCCCCCCCCGCCCTGGGCCGGGCCGGGCCGGGAGCTGGGGCGGGGCGGGGGGTCCCGGTGCGGCCCCCGTAGCGGTGGGGGGGGAAGGGAAGGTGAGTGTGTGTCCGTGTCTCGCCCCTGCCCCTCCCCCACTGCCGCCCACTCCCCTCCGGGCTCCCTGCGGCCCCTGTGACGGGGGGGAACCGTCACTGCCCGCGTGCGCTGGAGCGTCCCGTAAATCCCCGGGGCCCCTCACCCCGCCCCGCGCTGGGGTTTGTCTCCCCCGCTGCCGGGTGCGGAGTCTGTGACCCGTTTTCCCCAACTCTCAGACCCGGATATAAAACATCCCCACCCCCCCCGCCCCGTTCTACCGCCTTGGCTGGTGCCGCCGGACCGGGCCGCGCGCGGGGCCCCGCCCCGGTAACGGGACCGCGCGAGCCACCGCCCGGATCGACCCTGTGCCCGGGTCCCCCCCGCGGGGCGGGGCCTTGGGGGCCACCGGCGCCGCTTTTCCCCCCGCTCCTCGGTCAGACCCTGGTGGGAACCGCTCGGATCTTATCCCTGATCGACACCTGCCCCCCCCCCCCGGGTGTGTGGGGGGGGGTTGGTTTTCCCTGAATTGCCTGACGTTATGTTGTGGTGGGTTTTATCCTGTGTGATTTGTTTTCATACGTATCTATTGTAGGGCAGCCTAGTGCCTTCAGCTGCCATGTCTCTGTCCCGCTCCCCCTGCTGAGGCAGGATCCGGTCTCTGTAGATTATCTCTGTCCTGCCTGTTCCTAAAAACTTCCAGGGAAAGAGACTCCCCAGCCCCCCTTGTAAGACTATTCCAGAGCTGACCTGCCTTAGCTCTGGGGACACCCACACAGAGTTTAGTGGTGAGCAGCTCTGGAGAGAGAGGAGACCCCAGTGAGTGGCAGCTGAGTAAAGAGACTGAAGTGGGGAGGAGAAACATTGACGTGTCCAAGGTCACCCAGGCTGTCCGTGACCGAGCTAGAAATAGAGCCCAGTTCTAGGGCTGTTTTGGGCACTGAAGGTCTCTGCCACCCTGGTGTTTTAGGCGCTGGTGTAAACTCTTAGTACAGACAGAATTTACACTAGTGCGCTCTGATTGGCACTGGTGCACCATGTCCCAGTTTGAAGGCTTGTGGGGGGGATGGGGACACTGACTTCTCCTGACCCAGGGGACACCCCCCAGCTGTGTGCAGGGACTGCAGCTGAGCTGCCCTGCCGAGACAGCCTGTGCATCCATGGACAAACCACCTCTTCTTGCACATTAATACAATGGGATCTGGGGACCTTTCCAAGCTGCGGGTGATGTGGCTCTGGAGTTACCGGGGTCTGTTCCTGGCTCTGTCCCTGACCTGCTTGGTGACCTGGGGGAAGTCACAGCCCCTCTGTGCTTTCCTCCTACCCATTGTCTACTTGGATTGTGAGCTCTTTGGGGCAAGGACTGCACTGATTGGTCGAGGTGTTAGTTAAAGCAATTTGGTGGAGGTGCGATTGTGATATGAGAAGATCTGGGTCTGAGTCCCCCATTGTGCGATGAAAGGAGAGAGGTGCATGTGTACCTTGAGCTTCCAGTCTGTCTCGTTTCTGCACTGAGCGGTGCACGTTGTCAGGAGGAAACGGGACTGTTTGCCATGGGAATGGTCAGCAGTGAGATGGGATGTGAGAGCAGTCTGTGTGCTTCACGATGGGTGAGTGAATGGAGACTGTTAACTGGAACTTCTGTGAGTAAGGATGAAAGAGTTGTAAAAAGGGGTGAAGGGGTGTTCAGTTGACCAAGTGTGCGGCTGCTTCTGGGGAGCAGGCCCAGTATCTGAGTGTAGAACAGGTGTCGGTAGCTCCTGTACAGCGCAGCTCACCTAAAACCACATTCTGCCTTAGCAGAGATAAGCGCTATCCTCTTCTGTTTGCTTCTGAAAGTTGCCTTTCCCAGAGCTTTGCTGCCTTTGTGAATTGCAGAATTAGGATTACATTGGTGTGTACTTTCTCTGCATTACCTGATTATTACAAGTTTGAGTTTTGCTGATCTCTCTTCTGGAGGGGCACCAGACAGCTTCGGGCAACCTTAAATCCTGCTTTCATAAAGTTTTAATAGGTGAATTTCCTAGCTTTTTGCACAGAGCAATGTTGGCAGGAGGAGTTAGCAGGGCTATAGGCAGTTCTGGGTCTTACACAAGTTTGCAATCAGAGGCACAGGGAAGTGCAATGACTTACCCAAGGTCACCCAGCAGGCCCATGGCAGAGCCAGGAATAGTCTGGGTCCAGTGCTCTCTCCACCTAGGTGCTGCGTGATTCTGAAGTTTTGCTCCCCTCTCCTGTACTTTTTGTTACGGTGGAATGGGAATAATGGTCATGCTTTCAAGTGTCTCTCTCCTCCTCCTGACACCATTTGCAGCTCCGCCTCCCCTTCTTTCAAGTGTTTGCCCTGGGCAGTGGTAACAGAGCCAGCGAGAGAAATCTCTGACATGGTCTGTGCCCCAGCTGGGCCTTCTGCTCCTGGTCCAGCAGTGCCCTAGCTCTGCGCCTCCTCCCCTATACACTCTGGCCTGCCCCTGCACCCCGTACACGTGTAACATGTGCCTTGAAACTATTCCTAGTTTGGATTTGGGAAGATTAAATTTGTTACCTTCAGCTCCCCCACACTCCAGTTTCCCCCACACTCCCCATCACACTCCCCCACCTTCAGCTCCCCCACACTCCAGTTTCAGTTGTTTGGTGGTGTCCCGATGGTTTTCCACTGCTAGTTTGGGAGGGAGCAGGGCTGGACAGTTGAGTTTATAAAGTAGATGTTCAGTGTCAATGCTTTGTTCCGTACGTATGACCCATACGCTGATCTCTGGGTCACTGAGTCTTGACCAGTGATGAGCTTTCTGTAGACACCTCGCAGGACCCTCCTCCAAGCGATGTGTTTGGTGTGGTGGGTTTGTCAGGTCTCAGGGGAGAGCTGCTGGCAAAGACCAAGTGACCCTTTGCCAAGGGATCTCTGTGTCACTGTCTGACCCCCCTAGGCCAGGGAGAGGACGACTTTATGCCAATGGCCTTCAGGACGGGTGCTGAGTTCACTGCAGTGCTCCATGTCCCCTCTCCATTTGCCTTCTCGCTGTGCTGTCTGGGACGCTGCCCCGCTTCCTGCTCTCCAGGCGACCCCGTGTCTACTCCATGTGCCAGGCTGCTGGCAGCCCCCAGGGAGAGGCCATCCAGCCCATCGAACTGGTGCCCAACCGCTGGGCCTCAGGCCTTCTGGGGTGCAGCTCTGAGAGTCCCATTGGCCCCTGCCCCAGGGTGCTACGGGGGCACGTCCTTCTCGGGGCACCAGGTGAAACAGCAAAAGAGCCGACTGTCGGCAAACAAGGGTAAATAAAGGAATGAAAGAGAAACGGGGAAAGCCCTGTGGACAGCTCCCATCAGGATCTGGGCCCCTCTTACTGCTGAGAGCCCTGGGAGCGTCTCAGTCCCCTTCAGAGTTTAGTGGGTCCCCAGCACAAGTTTTAACCTGCTCCCCCTTTGAGCTCCGGGATCCCCACCCGCCCTCAGTGAAGGCCAGAGCCCCGAATGCTGCCAGCCCTCTCCTTGGGGCTGGAAATGCTCCACAGACTGTTCCCTTCCCAGGGTGCACCCCCCTCCCCAGAGTAGAGTAGGTCTCTCCTATTAACTCCTGCTCCAGTCCTGACAGGCCAGTTCAGACTAAAGCAGCAGTTTAACCCCTTCTATGCCAGCGTGGGGTTTATATAGCCCTTCACAGGCGCCCAGGCCCAGGGAATGGCCCCCTATCAGCCCCATGCCTGAGGTGGTGGGGAGACCCACTGGCAGCATTGCCCTTGAGGGTGCTGCTCCCACTCCCTCCCCTCCCCCTTCACTGCCTGTCACCGTCACTTCCTGAGGGGTGACCCCAGGAGGTGTGTTTTGTTATCCCTTTCCCTGCCCCCTGGATCCATTCTGCCCCCTCCATCACTCACCTCTGTCTCAGGAGACAAGGTGGGTCATGGGGTGCGGGTGATGCTGTGCTGCAGATCCATCATCACTGGAGGGGTGGCAGCCTGGACCCCCCCTTGAAGGTTGCTGGGGTGCTGACGTGCCCTGGAGGAGAACGGGGGTTTGGTGGAGACCACAGACCATTTGGCCCACACTGTGTCCCTGTGAAGCCTGCTCTGCAGTGCTGCCAATTGCTGCTGGTGGCGTTGTGCCCGTTAGTCTCTGTAACGCTGTCCCCAGTGACTCGAGAGCACGAGCACCAGCCTCAGGCAGACTGGTGAGAAGCAGGGAACAAACCCAAATTGGGTGTAAGGTCTGTATGGAGATTTCTCCAACCAAGTATCCAGTGTAAACGCTTCAGGCTCTGTAACAGCATTAACATGGAATCACAGACAGTCCCCTTGGGTGATCCCATATATCTCACCATGCAGGTGAGCCAACCTGTGTGACAGATGGTCCCTTACTCCAGGGGTTCTCAACCTTTTTCTTTCTGAGCCCTCCCCCCAACATGCTATAAAAACTCCTCGGCCCACGTGGCCCACAATAACTGGTTTTCTGCATATAAAATCCAGGGCTGGCGTTAGGGGGCAGCAAGCAGGGCACAGGGGCCCCCACAAAGCTACATTGCTTAGGCGTTGGCTTCAGCTCTGAGTGGTGGGGCTCAGGGCCCTGGATTTCAGCCCTATGCGCTGGGACTTCAGCTTTCTGCCCTGGGCCTCAGCGAGTCTAATGCCGGCCTTGCTTGGCAGCCCCCCTGAAAGCTGCTCACGGCCCCCCAGGGGGCCCCAGACCCCTGGTTGAGAACCACTGCCTTACCCCACGAATCACAGCAATGTTCAGGTTACTGCCAGTCCCAAAGGACCAGTCACTTCCTTAGGTCAATTGAATCTTAGATCGTCCAACAAAGACAACACTTGTAGCCAGTCCTGTAATAACCTGTATTAAGATTTATTTAAAACCAGAGTTGTTTACAAAGTTAAGGCAGGTTAAAGCAGATGCAGATGAGTTATAGTCTTAAATTTCAAAAGGTAACAGAAGCTTCTATAATAAGCAAGTTCTGCATAGTCTGGGTTAGTCCTAAAGAATAAGAAGCTTCATAAGCTCTTGCTTATGCCTAGAAACTTTGCCCCCCAGAGTCCAAGCAGCATACAGATCATCAGTTCCTTCTGTATGGGGTTTTTTTACCCCCTTCCTGCCATGTGCTCTGAGCTGCAAACTCAGCCAGAGGGAAGTGAAGAGCACAACAACAGTCTTGTGTCGTCTTTAACATCCCATAATAGTCTATCTGGTGTGGATGGACCTTTCCTGCCAGGCAGGGTGTAATGCATTCGGTTGCCAGTCAGCACTTCACCTAGGTAAAGTCTCTCTCCTGTCTGGTGATTTACAGAGGCTCACAATGCAGCTAGTCAGATATTAACCCTGGCAGCAAATCACATGCATTTAGTAAAGTCTAAACCCATTGTTATAATTCTAATACCTCTTTTAACAATACTAACACAGGTGAGTCAGACTGATTCCAGCGATGCGTTTGTCCATGTTCAGTTAAGACTTGGGAGCTTTTGCAAGACCTAACACCTCATCTGCCAGTGTCACAGGCAGGCTGGACAGGGATGGTGTCTCTAGCCTCTGTTTGCCAGAAGCTGGGAATGGGCGACAGGGGATGGATCACTTGATGGTTACCTGTTCTGTTAGTTCCCTCTGAAGCACCTGGCATTGGCCACTGAGCTAGACGGACCATTGCTCTGACGCAGTGGGCAGCTCTTATACTCATAGTCTGTATGAGGAGTATCTACTCATTGGGACTCACTGGGGAGCCACAGAAAGGAACAAGATGTGCTGAGGCAAGAAGGCCCAGTCTCAGAGCCCCTGGGGTCACACTTGCCAAAGGTTAAAACTAGTCCCAGCCCATGAAGGGGGCACTGCCAGGAGAGACTGGATAAAGGCTGGAGCATCCAACAGCTTTGTAAACCTGAGAGAGCTGCCTTGGGGACAGTGACAGGGAGAATCCCCAGAGTGACTCCTTTGATTCTGCTCTTCACTGGCCTTTGCTTTATAGAATCACAGAACTGGAAGGGACCTCGAGAGGTCGTCTAGTAAGAACCTTTTGTGTACTTGCAAACTGTGATCATGTCCCCTCTCAGTCTTCTCTTCTCCAGACTAAACAAACACAATTTTTTCAATCTTCCCTCATAGGCCATGTTCTCTAGACCTTTAGTCATTTTTGTTGCTCTTCTCTGGACGTTCCCCAATTTGTCCACATCTTTCCTGAAATGTGGCCCCCAGAACTGGACACACTACTCCAGTTGAGGCCTAATCAGCGTGGAGTGGAGCGGAAGAATTACTTCTCGTGTCTTGCTTTTTTTGCAACAGTGTAACACTGTTGACTCATATTTAGCTTATGATGCACTGTGACCCCTAGTTCCCTTTCCGCAGTTCTCCTTCCTAGGGAGTCATTTCCCATTTTGTGTGTGTGCAACTGCTTGTTCCTTCCTAAGTGGAGTACTTGGGATTTGTCCTTATTGAATTTCATCCTGTTTACTTCAGACCATTTCTCCAGTTTGTCCAGATCATTTTGAATTTCAGTTCTGTCCTCCAAAGCACTTGCAACCCCTCCCAGCTTGGTATTGTCCACAAACATAAGTGTAACACAGAGACTCTGCTGCTGGGAGGGTTTCACCATGTGTCAGAGGGTTACACCCTGGTGGGAGGGCGCTAGGCCTGTACTGGGATAAGGTCACTCTGTGCTTCACAGTGTGGCAGAACCTAGAATGTCCATTAGCAGGGGAAAATCCTGGGGGAATCGGCTTGTGGAATGGACAAAAACCCCACCTGAATTCTCTCACATTGCCCTTCTCGCCCTGGCAGGTTACAGAATAACGTCCACGTTTCGCTCCAGGTCATCCCCTCCTCCCAGGGGGAAGGAAATGGCTGCACTGGAGCTGGCTCAGGTAAGGGATTCTCAGGAAGCTGGTGGTGGGTTCTGCTTGGAGGGAGAGGAGCAGTAAATGCATAGGAGGGTGGGAGCTGCTCGAGGTGGTGGGAGGCAGGAAATATCTAGGGTGGAGAAAGGGAGGGGACAGGATGTGACAAAGCTTCTGAGACTTGTGTAATGTAGGGTGTGATGGGTTGTCACCCCCGGGGTGCACTGTGGGGGGCTTCTGGGAACCACTGTGCCCTCTAACCCTGAAGCTGGGCTGGCCCTTCTCACAGTGGTTGGCCGGAGATTCAGCCAGCCTCTCCAGGCCCTGTTATCACCCAACACGACAGCAGGTGGTACCATGCACCCAGCTAAGCTACCTGAGTGCTTTACCTAAGGCACTCAAGGACAGAGAAGACAACAGCCAATTTCCCAGCGGTAAGTGATAGCAAAGTGATCAAAGCAGATTACTTACGCTTAGTTTGAGTTTTTGGTTATTTGCTAACATACTAGATGGATGGAATTTGAACTAGCAATTTCTCACCCTTACTGATAATAGAAGCAGTCCACCAAGTTTCCATATACAAGCTTGAAATCCCTTTACCCTGGGACCAACACTTCCCCCAGTTCAGTCTTTGTTCCTCAGGTGCTTCCTCAGGTGGAGAAAGTGAATAAGGAAAAGTTATTTACTTGTTCACGTAATATAAGAACTAGGGGCCACCAAATGAAATTAATGGGCAGCAGGTTTAAAACAAATAAAAGGAAGTTCTTCTTCACACAGCGCACAGTCAACCTGTGGAACTCCTTGCCTGAGGAGATTCTGAAGGCTAGGACTATAACAGCGTTTAAAAGAGAACTGGATAAATTCATGGAGGTTAAGTCCATAAATGGCTATTAGCCAGGATGGGTAAGGAATGGTGTCCCTAGCCTCTGTTTGTCAGAGGGTGGCGATAGATGGCAGGAGAGAGATCACTTGATCATTGTCTGTTAGGTTCACGCTCTCTGGGGCACCTGGCATTGGTCACTGTCAGTAGACAGAATACTGGGTTGGATGGACCTTTGGTCTGACCCAGTATGGCCATTCTTATTCATAGATCCATAGATTCTAGGACTGGCAGGGACCTCAAGAGGTCATCGAGTCCAGTCCCCTGCCCTCGTGGCAGGACCAAATACTGTCTAGACCATCCCTGATAGACATTTATGTAACCTGCTCCTAAATATCTCCAGAGATGGAGATTCCACAACCTCCCTAGGCAATTTATTCCAGTGCTTAACCACCCTGACAGTTAGGAACTTTTTCCTAATGTCCAACCTAAACCTCCCTTTGCTGCAGTTTAAGCCCATTGCTGCTGCTTCTATCCTTAGAGGCGAAGATGAACATGTTTTCTCCCTCCTCCTCATGACACCCTTTTAGCTACCTGAAAAATTCTATCATGTCCCCTCTCAGTCTTCTCTTTCCAAACTAAACAAACCCAATTCTTTCAGCCTTCGTTCATAGGTCATGTTCTCTAGACCTTTAATCATTCTTGTTGCTCTTCTCTGGACCCTCTCCAATTTCTCCACATCTTTCTTGAAATGTGGTGCCCAGAACTGGACACAATACTCCAGTTGAGGCCTAACCAGCGCAGAGTAGAGCGGAAGAATGACTTCTCGTGTCTTGCTCACAACACACCTGTTAATGCATCCCAGAATCATGTTTGCTTTTTTTGCAACAGCATCACACTGTTGACTCATACTTAGCTTGTGGTCCACTGTAACCCCTAGGTCCCTTTCTGCCGTACTCCTTCCTAGACAGTCTCTTCCCATTCTGCATGTGTGAAACTGATTGTTCCTTCCTAAGTGGAGCACTTTGTATTTGTCTTTATTAAACTTCATCCTGTTTACCTCAGACCATTTCTCCAATTTGTCCAGATCATTTTGAATTATGACCCTGTCCTCCAAACCAGTTGCAGTCCCTCCCAGTTTGGTATCATCTGCAGACTTAATAAGCGTAGTTTCTATGCCAATACCTAAATGGTTGATGAAGATATTGAACAGAGCCGGTCCCAAAACAAATCCCTGCGGAACCCCATTTGTTACACCTTTCCAGCAGGATTGGGAACCATTAATAACTACTCTCTGAGTACGGTTATCCAGCCAGTTATGCACCCACCTTATAGTAGCCCCACCTAAGTTGTATTTGCCTAGTTTATTGATAAGAATATCATGCGAGACTGTATCAAATGCTTTTCTAAAGTCTAGGTATACCACATCCACCACTTGTCCCTTATCCACAAGGCTTGTTATCCTATCAAAGAAAGCTCTCAGATTGGTTTGACATGTTTTGTTCTTCAGATACAGAATCAATATCCATAACTTCAGATACAAACATGAACCATGCACACAAATAGGATAATCATATTCGGCCAATCACAACTTTTCCAATGACACTACACATGACGCATCTTGCACAAAATACCTAATAATTATGGCCTAATCATTTTATACTCCTACCACTATGCTGAATGTGGGGTGTAGTGTCAGGGCCTAATTTCAAGGCACAGGAGTTGGGAATGGAACTTCCCCTCTTTGTGGAACAGGAAATAACCCCCCAGCCAGGGCTGGGAAAACTTCCCAGACTCCCAGTGCTGGAGCTGGAATCTACTGACACTTCATTAGTTACCACCAACCCCGATCTTAGTGGCAACTGCAAACTTTATCACTGATGATTTTATGTTCTCTTCCAGGTCATTAATAAGTATGTTAAATAGCACAGAGCCAAGAACCAGTCCTTGTGGGAAGCCCCTAGAAAGAAATCCACTCGACCATAGTTCCCCATTTACAATCCCAGTTTTTAATCTATTTAATATATGCCCTGTGTATTTTGTATCTTTCTAGTTTTATAGTCAAAATATTGTGCTGGACCAAGTCATATGCCTTACAGAAGTCTAGGTATATTACATCAATACTATTAGTTGCAACCAAACTTTTGATCTAATCTAGTAAGGATATCCAGTTAGTTTGACAATCTATTGTGTCTAAACCTTTGTTAATGGGTACTTATTATATTACCCTCCTTTAATTCGTTATTAATGAACTCCAGTATCGGCTGCTCCATTCTGTTGCCCAGTATCTATTTTAGACTAACACTCTTGTAATTAGCTGGGTCATCTCTTTTACACTTTTTAAATATTGGCACAGCATTAGCTTTATTCCAGTCTTATGGAATTTCCTCAGTGTTCCAAGTCCTAATGAAAATCAACACTAACAGTCCACCACGCTTCTCCACCGGGTCTCTCAAAACTCTTGTTATCTGGACCTGCTAATTTAAACACATCTAACTGTAATACCTGCTGTTTAACATACTCATGAGTTGTTGTTGGAATGGAAAGTGTCGTCGTCAACATCTTATGATATGAGTTACATCACTTGTTTTTCTCCAAATCCAGGAGAGAAATATTTATTGAACACTTTTACCTCTTCTGCATTATTTTTGATAATTCTGCCCTTTCTATCTAGTAATTTACCACTACCGTTGTTAGGATTAATTTTGTACTTAATATACTTTTAAAAACTTCCTTCTTATTTTTCATTGATCATTGATTTCTGATAGCTTCCCTTACCAATTTTCTACAATTCTGACCTTCTAACTTATAGTCTTTACTATTGACTTCCCCTTTCTTCCATATATTTTATTTGGAGAGTGTTGGGATTCTTACCAGGGAGCCACCAGCAGGGTCCAGAGACAGCCCCATCTCCTGTATCAAGCTCTGGCTAGTGGGTATGTGATAAATGTGACGACCCTGCCTCTGTCTGTCAGGTGGGAGACACAGATTCTCTCTTTCTACCCTCTGATTCCTCCTGGCTGCTCTAAGCAGGATGGGGTGGGACTCTGTTAACATGGGCCTCCCGGAGCTTCCATTTACCTGGTGCTGCTGTTCTGTGAATAGTGGGGCAGCAGTTACTGAATGTTGGATTCTTGCTCTTTCAGGGGCCGGTGACCTTCGAGGAGGTGGCTGTGTATTTCACCAAGGGAGAGGGGGCTCTGCTGGACCCCACTCAGAGAGCCCTCTACAGGGATGTCATGCAGGAGAACTACGAGAATGTGACCTCGCTGGGTAAGGAGTCCTGTCCCCTCAGTTATTAAAAGCTGTGGGGTCTCTAAAGAACCTGAGTAGTAGTAATTTTATACCTTTATTTGTCATACAAGTTTTCACAAGTTTCCTTACCCCCACTGTTCTTGCCTCATCTCCCACCTACTAGTATAATTTTTGGACATGTGCTTTTTTTGGTGCTGTCAGTCATTTTAAAACTGCATTGAATTTATCCTTATTGGCTACATTAATAACTACATTAATCACTGTAGCTTTCATGCCTTTTCCTCATTTTAAGAGGAAAATATACTGCCTGTAGAATTCTAAATTGAGTAAATAGGTGTGTGACTCATGCCTGGCTTGTGTGACAGTCAGATGAGCTCCTCTTTTGATAGGAGAGTGTATAATGTTCCCATTCAGGACCCCACGGGTGAAGGGAGAACAGAGCCGTGGGAGGGGAGGAGAAGGGGGGAGTAGATAATTCTGGGGTGCCAGGACATGGGGAGGGTGTGTGCAGGGTTAGAGCTAAGAAGCAGCAGGGAGGGAGGAGGTTGTGAGAGACGAGGAGGGAACACAAGAATCTCCCAAGGTGCCGGGAGGTGGTGCCGGCTGCCAGTAATGGGAAGAAGGGGAGGGGAGTGTGGAGGAAGGGCACCCAGGAAGTGGGCTGGGTGGGTCAGTGGGAGGGAGGAGAGGTTTGGGGATCTAGAGATGTGGGAAACCCAGACCTTTAACCCCAAATCCCTACCCAAGCCTTGTTAGTTTAGAGCCTCCACTCTAGTTTTATTTCTGTTCAGTTTCACTTCTTTATACATTCCCCCCCAAAATATTACTATTTTAACTCTTGACCTCCCTCTCTCACTCATTACCCCCCTCCCCATATAACCTCCCCATCTCTAGGCAGAGCGACCCCGGCCACCGATCCTGAGTCCTTGCTGCATCCTCCCTCCCAGAGCAGGACCCCTTCCCAGGCACAAATGGGCACTTTGTTGATGATGTCACAGGCTGGTGGTGTAGCCTGTACAATTTTTACACCTACAAGATGACGTATTGGGGGCACAACTTGTCCTTGTACATGGCTACTCACCGTTAATGGAGGAGATGAAATTGGGTGAAACACACAGAAACTTGATTTATAGTTGAAATCATAGGCAAGGATCAATACACGTAATGATTAGAGTAAGAGAAGTATAGTAAAGAGGGGCTTGCACTGTGCGGACTTACAAGCTATGGACACCATTGGAAACAAAGATCGAGGCGCAAGGGAGCTCATCAGAAGGGAGGCCCTGCTTCAGTTTACACTGTCTTGGGGACCTGACAAAATGAAAAACTGGTAACTAGGAGAGTTATTTTCTCTGGTTTCTTATGCTAAGAGGATGGCAATATACCATATCTGCTCCTTTACTCTGATTACAGTAATGTCAATAGCTGCCCCAAACCATACCTGGCCTTTGGGAAGTCCATAATTAAGCATCAAGCCTCAATACTCATGATTTACATCACTTATTTATTAATAATTCTAATATATGAATGCATCCAACTGCTGAGATACTGCATAGCAAACTAATTGCTAGAGCCCGCCCCAGACTTCCTTCTTTCAGAATCCTGTGGCGTATTCCACCCGCTTGTGGTTCCTCATTAGTCTCTCAAAATGAGGGTGCGAAATATCTGAGCTGGGATTGTCTCCTTAGGCCTATTCAGGTAAATCCCACACCTCCCACAAAGGCTCCACCTAATACAACACCACTGGCCATCACATACAGCCCCTCTCCAGTGCATTATCAACGTTCTACAAGCTATCCTGGAAAACGATCCCTCACTCTCACAGACCTTGGGAGGCAGGCCAGGTCCTCGCTTACAGACAACCTCCGAACCTGAAGCAAATATTCACCAGCAACTACACACCACACCACAGAAACACCAACCCAGGAACCAATCCCTGTAGCAAACCTCGTTGCCTACTCTGTCCCCAGATCTACTCTAGCGACACCTTCAGAGGACCCAACCACATCAGCCGCACCATCAAGGGCTCATTCACCTGCACGTCTACTAATGTGATATATGCCATCATGTGCCAGCAGTGCCCCTCTGCCATGTACATTGGCCAAACCGGACAGTCTCTAGGTAAAAGAATAAATGGACACAAATCGGACATCAGGAATGGTAACATACAAAAGCCAGTAGGTGAACACTTCAATCTCCCTGGTCATTCTAGAACAGATTTCAAAGTCACTATTCTTGAACAAAAAAACTTCAGAAACAGCCTTTGAAGAGAAACAGCAGAACTAAAATTCATTTTCAAATTTAACACCATTAATCTGGGATTGAATAGGGACTGGGAGTGGCTGGCTCATTATAGACGCAGCTTCGCCTCTCTTGGAATTGACACCTCCTCATCTATTATTGGGAGTGGACTACATCCACCCTGATTGAATTGGCCCTGTCAACACTGGTTCTCCGCTTGTGAGGTAACTCCCTCCTCCTCATGTGTCAGTATAGAATGCCTGCAGCTGTAACTTTCACTCCATGCACCTGAAGAAGTGAGGTTTTTTTACCCACGAAAGCTTATACCCAAATAAATCTGTTACTCTTTAAGGTGCCACCAGACTCCTTGTTGTTTTTGTGGATCCAGACTAACACGGCTACCCCCTGATACTTGACGATTCTAACATATCATAACATAATTCTCTAACCAATTATATCCCACTATGTAATTTGCTCACGCCTAGCAACATGAATTTTACAGCAGATAGAAACAATTAGAGAACCAGACTGATTAACAAGGTAAAAGTGGTGACCATGAAGATAAGACAATAAAGAAAGGAGGGTTTCACAACCACAACCATTGATAAGGGATATATTGCCAGAGAGGATGATTTATAATAATAATACTAACTCTTCTGCCACTTTGAGCCAAGGAAGCTGGCCTTGGTATTCTACTGCTTAAAAATGAGCAGGGATTACAACCAAGGAATATTCTTTGTGACAAGTATCCCACAAATTCCACTGACCTCCCTTGTTTTCTTTGCCTGGAGTAGGGTTTCCAGTTTCCAAACCTGATGTGATCTCGCAGCTGGAACGGGAAGAGCCATGGGTCCCAGACCTCCAGGGCTCTGAGAAAGAAGTGCTCCCGAGAGCTGCCTTCACAGGTGAGAACTTGGTTAAATCAACTCAAAAACTGTGTGGGAATGCAGGAAACATTTGGGATGCCCTACAAAGACCCTGTGAGCTCTGCAAGTTCTGGATTGTTCCCTGCAGATGTGGAATCATTATGGCAGATGTCACTCATGGCTTCCCTTGCAGCAGGTTCCTCCCCGATCTCGCTTTCCCTTGAGTGTTCTGGTGAGATGTGGACCAAAACTGACCCCTTCCTCTCTCCTCTGGGGAAAATCAGCTCCTGATAGGTTTGATCTCTCCTGCACACATTTTGGATTGTTCATCCCTTTTTCCATTCCTCTCTCTGAGATTTCCTTTCTCTCAGGCACAGGGAGTGACCTATGTCTGGATCTCTCTGTCTCCCACCAGGTGATGGGATGGTGAGTGAGAATGAGGAGGAGAAACCCCAGCAGGAAGATGCTCAGCAAGTAGAACCACATGGAACGTTATCAGGAGGACCCAAAGGGAATGTTTCCAGGAGTTGTGCACTCCCAGAAAAAGCAAAAGCCTGTGAGACTCAGCAGATGCCAGAGGAAAACTTCAGTAGCCACTCAGACCTTATAACCCGCGACAGAATCCACTTGGAAGGGAGACGCTACACATGCCATGAGTGTGGAAAAAGCTTCAATCGGAGCTCAGACCTTCTTGTACATTGTAGAATCCACACAGGAGAGTCGCCCTACACATGCTCTGAGTGCGGGAAAAGCTTTAAGCACAGCTCTACCCTGAGCAGACATCGGAGAATCCACATGGGTGAGAAACCTTATGGATGCTCTGAGTGCGGGAAAAGCTTCGGTCAGCGTTTACATCTTATCTCACATCAGAGACTCCATACAGGAGAGACGCCCTACACGTGCTCTGAGTGTGGGAAAAGCTTCGGTCAGCATTCACATCTTATCTCACATCAGAGACTCCATTCAGGAGAGATGCCCTACATGTGCTCTGAGTGCGGGAAAAGCTTCAATCGGAGCTCAGACCTTCTTGTACATTGTAGAATCCACACAGGAGAGACGCCCTACACATGCTCTGAGTGCGGGAAAAGCTTTAAGCACAGCTCTACCCTGAGCAAACATCGGAGAATCCACATGGGTGAGAAACCTTATGGATGCTCTCAGTGCGGGAAAAGCTTCAGTCGGCATTCAAACCTTATCACACATCGTAGAACCCACACAGGAGAAAGGCCCTACACATGCGCTGAGTGCGGGAAAAGCTTCAGTCGGCATTCAAACCTTATCACACATCGTAGAACCCACACAGGAGAGACGCTCTACACATGCGCTGAGTGCGGGAAAAACTTTAAGCACAGCTCTACCCTGAGCAGACATCGGAGAATCCACATGGGTGAGAAACCTTATGGATGCTCTGAGTGTGGGAAAAGCTTCGGTCAGCGTTCACATCTTATCTCACATCAGAGACTCCATTCAGGAGAGACGCCCTACACGTGCTCTGAGTGCGGGAAAAGCTTCAGTCAGCGTTCACATCTTATCTCACATCAGAGACTCCATTCAGGAGAGACGCCCTACACGTGCTCTGAATGCGGGAAAAGCTTCAATCGGAGCTCAGACCTTCTTGTACATTGTAGAATCCACACAGGAGAGACGCCCTACACGTGCTCTGAATGCGGGAAAAGCTTCAATCGGAGCTCAGACCTTGTTGTACATTGTAGAATCCACACAGGGGAGATGCCCTACACGTGCTCTGAGTGCGGGAAAAGCTTTAAGCACAGCTCTACCCTGATCAGACATCGGAGAATCCACATGGGTGAGAAACCTTATGGATGCTCTGAGTGTGGGAAAAGCTTCAGTCAGCGTTCACATCTTATCTCACATCAGAGACTCCATACAGGAGAGACGCCCTACACGTGCTCTGAGTGCGGGAAAAGCTTCAATCAGAGCTCTACCCTGAGCGCACACAGCAGAATCCACACAGGTGAGAAACCTTATGGATGCTCTGAGTGCGGGAAAAGCTTCAAAAAGAGCTCACACCTTATTAGACATCGCAAAATCCACATTGGAGAACTGTTACAAATGCCTTGATCAGGGCTGGGAAAAGATTTAAAAAAAAATCACGTTTGCTAATTCTCACATAGTGATCTGTGCATCATTTTCACTGTGGTCTCTCAGGTCCACCAGATGAATTGCCTGCTTCTGCCTTATGTATCTCACCTTCTTTGGGGTCAGTCCTGTGATCTTTTCTATCAACTCCTTTCCTTCTGAGTCATAGGAGTGTGTGTCCCTCCTGCCAGGAATGTTCATCAGCTCCAGGTGGGAGAGAGGTTTCATCCCAAGCAGCTACTGTGAGGCAAAAACTACCTGTGCCTGACATCCACTAGGGCTGCACATGGCGTTGGCTGCTCAAGTTAGTGATCTTGGTGTAAAAAGACAATTATAGTTGTAGAGCAGATGCAGCCCAGGTGCAGGGGTTGGCATTAGCTTCCCCCTTGACCTGACCTAAGCAAACCCTGAGCTTCATGGTTATACTGTTGCCCCATTTCAAAGCAATTGTTAGTCATCAAGTTCCCCCTTTGGAAACCAATTGTTTCACTCCCAGTTGCTCTGCTGTTGCTTCAGGTTGTGCTGCAGAGCAGATATTTTTGCTACCATTTTTCTCACTTAAAATATATTGAACTATAAGAAAGAGCAGGAACAGGGCAGGGCTAGGGAAAAATGTCATGTCACCTGCTGTAACAACAGAAGAAGATGGGGTAAATCAGAGGGATTCCCTTCTTCCCCATCACCATCCCAGTCCCCCTGTTGTGCAGTTGGTTAGGTCAGTATTTTTTCTAAAGGGCTGGGAAGAGGATTCCCTCGTAAATAACTTGTAACTAAACAAAGTGCCCAGGCAGTGGGCTCCCAAAGCAGTTGTGGCCCAGGCCCTGCAGGAAGTGGCTCCTGAAGAGGTCTCCTTCCTCATTAGCTGCTTGTTGTCTGTTATTTGGGAAATACAATCCCTACTGAGGTAGAGATGGGAAACATGGAAGTGACTTTTCTCATCAGCTCACCCCTGGGAGATGCTGCAAATGTGTAGAAAATGAAATCTGTGTTGAATGTGCTATAGCTGCAGAAAGATACCTCTTTTTAATAGAGACCTGACATTTGGTGTCTTACAGGGATTCTAAGTCGCACCTGAATTTAGTCCCTAATTTAAATCTGTGCCACCAGATTAAAGAAATAAAAGGGCATAGTTGGGGGAGTTGTACCTCACTATCGCTACTGATCTGTTGTGCGGTTGGTGAAGAATTCTACACCAGAAAAGTGTCAAATTACTCCAAGTAACGTCAAAGGTTTGACAAGAACTCAAGTAGAAGTTGCAGGTATTGGTGGTTGATTTTCACCCCAGAGATGAAAGCTGCGGTGACCTGTGGCTCAGGTAAACTGTCTTTAGAACCTGCTCCCTAGTTAAGTGGCATTGGTCACACTCCTGAAGGACACCATGATTAAACTGGGCACAACTGTCTTTTACCATTGGATCCAAAGTTTCATGAAGCACAGAGAGAAACAGCTGAATCCTTCAGAGCCATTCCATGCCTACGGGTCCCAATCTGGCTGCCTTGTTGGACAAGAAGCTCTTTCATGCTGGGCAAATGATGGTAGCCAATGAGGGAATGTATCAGATTCCAAGTTCAGAGTGCAGGATACATGAATGCGGAGTCCAGAGTCTGTGGTTTGGTGTCTTAGTTTTGCTCTAGCGTCTAATGCATTTGTATCGCTTTGCCTCCTGCTGCTACTTTGAAGGATTAGAAAGTGTGAAAATGGAGCACAGGTGGTTTTTCTCATGATGCAGCCTTCCCACGTCATGTGAGAGCCCTTCCACCCACACTTCTGGGAGAAGCCCCAGGGAGAAATGAACTCACAGAAATGGAAGGCTCCTAGGTTATTGTAGAATGTGTCTTCACACAAAGCTGACTGGGTGGAAATGGGAATTAAGAGAAAACTGCCCTATGGGTTTATATGTTGTAATTGTTGAATAAGTTGGTACCAGCGACAATGAAATTAAACATGAAGTTAATTAGTATCACGGAAGAGGCTGATTACGTGCTAACTTTCAGTGTTACAATATAATTCAGGTTTTCTTCTCGTTCTCTCCCTGCCCCCTCCTACTATACAGGAAATGGTGGCTAATCCTGAAATTAAACCCTCACTCCAAAGGAATTAGAGTGGGGGGAATATGTGAGAGAAATAGCATGTGTGAGAATAGAGACCCAGTATAGACTGTAATTTCTATTTCAAATGGAATTTATTTTGATAAATTCTAAATCTTCTGTTAAGAAGAAAATTACTTGAGACAAGATTTGGAACCTTTTACCCAGTTAGAGGGTAACAGCCACAGAGTTCTCCAGGTTTCTTGTTTGCAAAGCAAAGATGTCACATCAGGCAGGAGATGTGAAAATCTACAATGGTGATGGATGTGTGATGGGAGCTTTTCTGCACTGGTTTTTCCGTTTGGTTTGGTTTTTTAATGTACTAGGCGATCCCCCGCTTGGAGCAGTGTTGAGCTGCTGGACCTCATCAGCATTTGGGGAGAGGAGGCTGTTGCTGTCTAAGGATTAATATGCTTATTTGCATAGTTAGAACGTAAACAGCTTTAACAGCTTTTGCATTAGCTTCCTCGTCAGAAGTGTGACATTAGTTTCCTCTGCCAGAGGCACCACCAAAGGTGTGATCCGATATCTTTCAACACCAGGTCATCAAAACAGGGTGTGAGTATTAACCAAAGCTTTGCAGCACATAATCGTGTATTACCATATATATAGATATCTTGAATAACTGTGATACAATTATAATTCTTCTTCGAGTGATTGCTCCTATGCATTCCAGTTAGGTGTGCGTGCCGCGCGTGCACGGCTCTTCAGAAGATTTTTACCCTAGCAACACTCGGTGGGTCGGCTGGGCGCCCCCTGGAGTGGCGCCACTATGGCGCAGGATATATACCCCATCCGCCCCTCAGTTCCTTCTTGTCGGCTACTCCGACAGTGGGGAAGGAGGGAGGGTCTGGAATGGATAGGAGCAACACATCTCGAAGAACAACAGTTACAACGGTGAGTAACCATCTTTTCTTCTTCGAGTGATTGCTCCTATGCATTCCAGTTAGGTGATTCCCAAGCCTTACGTAGGCGGTGGGGTCGGAGTTAGATGTTGCAGAATGCAAAACTGCTGAGCCAAAGGCTGCATCATCTCTGGATTCTTGGGCCAATGAGGCAAAGGTGTGGACTGAGGAGCAAGTAGTTGCACGACACATCCCCTGAAAGGGTACGTGAGCCGGGAAGGCAGCAGAGAAGCCTGAGCCCTGGTGGAATGTGAAGTAAGGTGGCTCTATGGAACATGGGCCAAAACACAGGAGGTGCAGATGCACGACACCATCGAAGACGAAATCCTCTAGGATGAGACAGGCATGCCCCTCGTCCGGCATGCCAGCACGACGAAGATTTGGGGGCGTTACGAAAGGGCTTTGTCCGCTCGATATAGATTGCGGATGCCCTACGGATGTCTAGGGAGGGCAATTGTTGCTCTCCTTGCGATGAGTGTGATTTTAATAAAAAGTCTTTATAACTATACCTGTCTGAGTGTGAGCTTCCTGTCATACCCCCAAAGGTCCTTTTATAAACTCTGTAAAGCCTAATTCAAAACAAACTTTATCTTCTAATCAAACACATTGGCAAGCCTAAACCCATACTAATTAATATCCATAATAATGATTAATATTATCAATTAAAATTAATTAAATAAAATTGAATTAAGTCAATAAATTAAATCAACACCACTAACACACCTCAAATCAGGTTACACTGTCCAGTCCCAGCTGTGCTCCAGCCTTAGAAATTATGATACATATGCACAGATTTCACGATGCATGACAGAAAGGGGCCATGACCAGGACACGCTGCAAGGCAGGGTCAAAGTGAAGGAGCTGTGGAACGCCTACTCCATGGCACGGGAGAACATAAGAACGGCCGTACCAGGTCAGACCAAAGGTCCATCTAGCCCAGTATCTGTCTACCGACAGTGGCCAATGAATTTATCCAGTTCCCTTTTAAACATTGTTATAGTCCTGGCCTTCACAACCTCCTCAGGTAAGGAGTTCCACAAGTTGACTGTGCGCTGCGTGAAGAAGAACTTCCTTTTATTTGTTTTAAACCTGCTGCCTATTAATTTCATTTGGTGACCCCTAGTTCTTGCATTATGGGAATAAGTAAATAACTTTTCCTTACCCACTTTCTCAACATCACTCATGATTTTGTATACCTCTATCATATCACCCCTTAGTCTCCTCTTTTCCATGCTGAAGAGTCCTAGCCTCTTTAATCTTTCCTCGTATGGGACCCTCTCCAAACCCCTAATCATTTTAGTTGCCCTTTTCCGAACCTTTTCTAGTACTAGAATATCTTTTTTGAGGTGAGGAGACCACATCTGTACACAGTATTCAAGATGCAGGTATACCATGGATTTATATAAGGGCAATAATATATTCTCAGTCTTATTCTCTATCCCCTTTTTAATGACTCCTAACATCCCGTTTGCTTTTTTGACCGCCTCTGCACACTGCGTGGACGTCTTCAGAGAACTGTCCACGATGACTCCAAGATCTTTTTCCTGACTCGTTGTAGCTAAATTAGCCCCCATCATATTGTATGTATAGTTGGGGTTATTTTTTCCAATGTGCATTACTTTACATTTATCCACATTTAATTTCATTTGCCATTTTATTGCCCAGTCACTTAGTTTTGTGAGATCTTTTTGAAGTTCTTCACAATCTGCTTTGGTTTTAACTATCTTGAGCAGTTTAGTATCATCTGCAAACTTTGCCACCTCACTGTTTACCCCTTTCTCCAGATCATTTATGAATAAATTGAATAGGATTGGTCCTAGGACTGACCCTTGGGGAACACCACTAGTTACCCCTCTCCATTCTGAGAATTTACCATTAATTCCTACCCTTTGGTATCTCTTTTAACCAGTTCTCAGTCCATGAAAGGACCTTCCCTTTTATCCCATGACAGCTTAATTTACGTAAGAGCCTTTGGTGAGGGACCTTGTCAAAAGCTTTCTGGAAATCCAAGTACACTATATCCACCGGATCCCCCTTGTCCACATGTTTGTTGATCCCTTCAAAGAACTCTAATAGATTAGTAAGACATGATTTCCCTTTACAGAAACCATGTTGACTATTGCTCAACAGTTTGTTTTTCTATGTGTCTGACAATTTTATTCTTAACTATTGTTTCAACTAATTTGCCCGGTACCGATGTTAGACTTACCGGTCTGCAGTGCGGGATCACCTCTAGAGCCCTTTTTAAATATTGGCGTTACATTAGCTAACTTCCAGTCATTGGGTACGAAGCCGATTTAAAGGACAGGTTACAAACTTTGGTAAAGTTCATAACTTCACATTTGAGTTCTTTCAGAACTCTTGGGTGAATGCCATCTGGTCCCTGTGACTTGTTAATGTTGAGTTTATCAATTAATTCCAAAACCACCTCTAGTGACACTGCAATCTGTGACAGTTCCTCAGATTTGTCACCTACAAAAGCTAGCTCAGGTTTGAGAATCTCCCTAACATCCTCAGCCGTGAAGACTGAAGCAAAGAATCCATTTAGTTTCTCCGCAATGACTTTATCGTCTTTAAGCGCTCCTTTTGTATTTCGATCGTCAAGGGGCCCCACTGGTTGTTTAGCAGGCTTCCTGCTTCTGATGTACTTAAAAAACATTTTGTTATTACCTTTGGAGTTTTTGGCTAGCCATTCTTCAAACTCCTCTTTGGCTTTTCTTATTACACTCTTGCACTTAAGTTGGCAGTGTTTGTTCTTTCTATTTGCCTCACTAGGATTTGACTTCCACTTTTTAAAGGAAGTCTTTTTATCTCTCACTGCTTCTTTTACATGGTTGTTAAGCCACAGTGGCTCTTTTTTAGTTCTTTTACTGTGTTTCTTAATTTGGGGTATACATTGAAGTTGGGCCTCTATTATGGTGTCTTTAAAAAGGGCCCATGCAACTTGCAGGGATTTCACTTTAGTCACTGTACCTTTTAACTTTTGTTTAACTAACCCCCTCATTTTTGTATAGTTCCCCCTTTTGAAATTAAATGCCACAGTGTTGGGCTGTTGAGGTGTTCTTCCCACCACAGGGATGTTGAATGCTATTGTATTATGGTCACTATTTCCAAGCGGTCCTGCTACAGTTACCTCTTGGACCAGCTCCTGCGCTCCACTCAGGATTAAATCGAGAGTTGCCTCTCCCCTTGTGGGTTCCCATACCAGCTGCTCCATGAAGCAGTCCCCTGCTGCCGACTCACCAGCCCCTCCCACTCGCCTCCTCAGACCCCCCCCCACTCCCGCAGCTCACCTGTCCCCCCGCCACTGCCTGCCCACTTGCCTCCTCAGCACCCCCCTTCAGTGCCCCCGGCTCACCTGCCCCCCTGCCACTCACCTCCTCAGCCCCCCACCTTCACCTGCTATTGTGTCATACAGGAGGCCTGTGATGTGCAGGGGGTCAGATTAGATGCTCTAATGGTCTCTTCTGGCTGTAAAGTCGACTAATTTCTGAAAAACTGAGTGTAGCATTGGGAGCAGCGTCTGATGTTTCCCTGTCTAGCTGGCTTGCTGCCTAGAACGAACGCTCCTGGAGTGGGGTGGTCCACAGGGAGTAGCTCAAACCTGCAAAGTCCCTGGCCAGGGGCAGGACATTGGCACAGCAAGGGAGGGGTGGGGCAGTGACATCACAAAGGCCTTTTGCAGGACCTCAGACTATTGGTCCAAGGTGGTGGGGAGGTGGTGACCTCACAGAGAGATGCTGACATCAGCCAGGCAGGACAGGGGCGAGGGGCCAGGGAAACCTCAGAGACCCCTGTGGCTTTGCTCCAGCAAGTCTCCTTCTCCAGGTCTCTCTTTGAGGACTGAGAGAGTATTGGGGTTCACGGACGTGAGCGCCAGGAGGAACCTCTTTCGAGTTTTCTCCTTCCCTTTTAGTGATTTTACTGGAAAACAGACGTCCCTGTTTAGAAGGTAAGAGCCTCCTGGGGATTTGAAACCTGTTCAGTCTGATCCATCTGGTGAGAGTTGAATTCTAGGCATGGAAAACACGAGCTTAAGGAGGCAGAATATTATTCTGCACCTGGGACATTAGGGTTTGTCCTTTTTGTTTCACTTTTTCCTTCCTCCCTCCCTCCCTCCCTCCTTTATCTTCGTCTCTTGCTTATTTTGTCCTTTCTCCTGTTCCCCTCCCAACAGCAGGAGGGGGGTGTGTGTGTGGGAGAGAGAGAGAGAGAGATATGTGGAGGAGGGCTCTGCAGCTCCCACTGTGGGAGGACCACCTAAAAATGTGGGGCTGAAATAGTGCTCAGGCAGTCAGGGCTGGATTAACCTTTTGTGGGCCCCGGCACCAAACATATTTGTGGGCCCCTGGGTAGTCACTGTGGGCTCCGCATGTGGGCCTGCTGGTGCCATTGGTGCCATAGCATACCCGGGACTGAACCTCAGAGACATTTTTCATTTTGATCACACACCCCTACTTGACTGTACGCATTGCCATACACAGCTCCCTCAGCCCCCGGGTTTTCTCATTGAGCTGTACGCCCATGTGGGTTTACCAGTGTCCACAGTGAGCAGAACTTTCATAGTGATCAAGGAAACTCCCAACAGATTTATCTCCTTCCTCATTCAGACCTTCTCTAGCCATGTCTCCAGTACCCCCCATGTCACCAGTCACGGCATGTGGTCCTAGTCTCAGCTCACAGTTCTAAAGCCAGCAGACACCTGATCAGTTCTGACAGATTCCCCCCTCAGCCCCCATCCTGCCATGTGAGCCAGCCAGCTGCAAACACCATCTCCCCAAAGTCAGGACTTAGCCCTTGGGAATCTGAAGCCACCAGCCTCTCTCCCTCTGCTCCCATCTACATGCTAGTCTGCTACCTGGTCACCACCACCTCTCCCCACCCTTGTTTCCTTTCTACTTTGGACATGCTCCCACCCAGCTGGAAGCTCCCTCTGCCAGCCTGACCTGCTCCCTCTTTCCCTGCTCCCCCTGACATTCCTGTCCTACTGGAGACCTCTGTTCCTTGAGGTGAACTCCAGTGTCTTTAGCTGCTCTAGCTTAATGGTCCCAGTAGTCAAAGAGCCACCTGCAGCTTCTCTGGCTACAGCCATGGGGCCAGTTCCCAGAGGCCAGCCTTAGCCAGCTGCAGCTACTAGCCGCAGGAGGGGTGGCAATGCCAGGGCTGAGCCTGCTTGAACCTTGCAACGTTACTGACAAGGCTTGTCTGTGTTCTTTTGTATATCTCATTGTTAGGTGTGAGAAGTACGAATTGTTTAATAGGTTCAATGAGTTGGTTAATAAGATGTTTATGAAGTAAATCACTGGCTTTAAAATAAGATCCAATCTGGAGCATATGAACTATTGACCCCTGGACTCCATCTCTGAGAGGGGACTTGTTTACCATCAGGGGCCAGGCTCAAACCAGTCCAAGCCGGTTTTTCCCGCCAAAACCAGCCCTCAGGGTTCCATCTCCTCAGCACTTTTCCCGCCACAGAAGTGATATAAGGACGTGCTCAGCGCCTGCGCGGGGCCGCCCCCCCCAGCGACGGCCCCTCCACGGTCGGGTCTTCCCAGCGCTCCCGAGCCGGAGAGTGACGAGCCCCCTGGGTCCCGCCGTGAGACTGAGGAGCAGGAGGCCTGTCACCCCCATTCCTGCCGTCCTGCATCCCTGGTGTCCAGCCCCCCACGGAGCCCCCCGGGGAGTGAGAGACCCGGGGGGGGGGGGCACTGGGGCTGGGCAGGAAAGTGACTCTGCCCTGGGGAACCTGGGAGAAGCCTCAGAGCTGCCTCAGCCCCAGTGGGATTTGGGGGCAGAGACTGGGGCCTGGCGGGGATCCTGTGGTGTGGGGGAGATGGGGGTGTCAGGCAGGGAGGGGAGAAGCTGGAGTTGTGGGGGGGGGAAGGTCAGTGGGACGCGGGGGGGGGGGTTGAACTGTCTCTGGGCAGCCAGGAAATTCCCAAGTGGGGGGGGGAGTGGCAGGCGGGGGGAGGGGGGTTAATTGGATCCTGTCCCTGTTTGTGCCACTTGCCTCTCGCCCCCGTTACAAATTCTCTCTAGTTCTGCCCCTTTTCTCTCTCAGTGTCTCACACGGGGCTATAAAATCTGGGGCGATTCCCCCCCATCCCCTCCAATGATCAGCTCTCCCGTCTCCCCCGATTTCCCCCGTTCTCCCCATGAGTCTCAAACGTCAGTTTAAAATCTTCTCTAGTGAGGGGCATTTTCCCACCCATTTTATCTGCAGCGATTTGTCCTTGTTCAGGTGGGAAATTGTTGCCCTGAGTCATTCCCCAGCACATGGCTGCCCCTGGGGTGGGGGTGGGATGGCTCAATGGTTGGAGCACTGGCCTGCTAAACCCAGGGCTGGGAGCTGACTCCTTGCGGGGGCCATTTGGGGATTTAGTGGGGGATTGGTCCTGCTTTGAGCAGGGGGTTGGACTAGACACCTCCTGAGGTCCCTTCCAGCCCTGATCTTCTAGGAGATGCCGGGTCTCTGCCAGGGCAGGGAAGGGAGGCGCACGTGTCCCCCATGGGGACTGCCCAGACCCCAGTTTCCCAATCCCAGTTGTTGCCCCCTAACTACCAACACAGTTGCCCCCAACCATCAGTTGCCAGTCACCCGCCCGTCCCCCACTGCTGCCCCCTTCCTTTATCCAGGGACCTTTCAGCTCCCCCTCCCTTGCCCTTTTAATCAGCTCCTCAAAGGGCTTCCTGCTGCCCATGGGAATGGTGGGGGTGGGGGGAACCATTACTTTGTGTTTATGTATTGGACAGTCGTATAAAATCCAATCCAACAGTCCCCCTTTTCCACTAGTTCGTTAACAGCAACATAAAATCCCCTCAGATCTTGGTGTTTTTCTCTCATGTTATCAAATACGCAGTTTGACACATTTTCTTTGCAAATCTCAAAGATTCATATAAAATACCCTAAACATTTGCCCCACTGCTCTCTAGTTGTCTATTTCTAATTGAATATGCCCTGAGATTTCCCCCTGTCTCTCTAATTATAAAATACCAAGAAAATCTCAGATTTACACCTTTTCTCAGATTCTTGAACCTGGATATAAAATGTTTGCAAATATTGCCCATTTCCTCTTTACTCATTTATCAAATATTGATGTGAAACACTCAGATTTTACCTCCTATCAACAACTGATATAAAATCCCTCTGATTTTCCACTTTCCTCTCTATAATTTGCAAAATGGATCCAAAATTTCTCAGATTGGGAACTCTTTCATTTCTGAACGTTGCTCTCAAAGCTCAGGTTTTGCCTCTTTCTATGTCATTATCAAATGTAAGTTAAAAATCCTCTCAGGTTTGGGGCTGTTCCCCGTGTTTCTAAATCCCAGCAACTTCTTCCTTCAAGGGAACCTGTTGCCCTGAGTCCTTCTCCATCCTGGATGTTGTAGGGGGTTAAATTGCCCAGAGATCATCTTTCCCGACTCCTTTGCGAATCATTTGTTCCCTCCTTTACCTCTGTTAAAATGTTTGCCGAAGAAAGAGACCAGGCAGATATTTAATACCCATCAACGCCAGAGGCCTCCCCCTGTTTGGGGATCAGTGGTTCCCAACCGGTAACAGAAGAGTTGGCTGGACCCTTTTCTTTTCTCCAGCTGGCACGGGATGAGGAGGTCACTCTGAGTGCAGTGTGAGTTGAGAAGTATCCCAAGCCCCATGGCAAAAGGCCTCTGTGAGGGGTTGCTTCCCGCAGTGCTAAGATGCAGCCACCTCTGGGGTGGATCCATGGTGGCCATTATTTGCTAGTGACAGGCATGGACATTTCTTACCTATTTTGTCCCTCCATGCCTTCCATACTCCAGTTCCAGAGACATCCCCCAGGTCTCCCTCTGCCTGTGTGACTGGCCAGCAGGGGGCAGTGGTCACTTTCTATCCACTTCTCAGGCACTGTGAGGTAACAGTGTTGCTGGGTGGGGGTGGGGCTGGGGAGATAGCAGCTGAAGGGGATTGTGGTGGGGAGGCCTCGGGGGGGCGGGGCAGGGGGGACCCTAGTGAGGTTGGTGGGTTCTGGAGATTTGGGGTTTCAGGGGGTGGTTGTGATGTGCCCAGCCCTGAGGCTGTGGGTCCTGGAGGTGGGTATCGCTGGGGGCCTGGTGGCTGCAGAACAGCCGGGGTGGGCGTCTCTTGGGGAGGCGGGACAGGGGTTAGAGGGAGCCTGGTGCTGTGCCAGGGCTCTGTCTGGGCTTCCCGCAGACTCCTGGGATCGCTGCCGTGCCCAGTGCACAGAGTGTGTGGGGAGAATCCCGGCGCTAGGCCAGGGGTGCCCTGTAAAGCATCAGGATCCCGCAGGAGGGGAGGAGGGGGTGCCAGGCAAAGGGCAGGGCAGATCCTGCTGGAGGGTGGGGGGGATCCTAGGCAGGCAGTGAGGGACTGAGTTCCCAGTGGGGGTCCCTTTTGGGGGGTCTCTGGCTGTTGTGGTCTCTTGGTGGGGGGAACCCTTTGGGATTCCCAACCTGTCAGTGACGGTCTGGTGGGGGTTGTCTGGCCGGTGGGGCTCTGAGGGGTATCTGAGGTCCCTGGCCAGGGACTCTGGGGGCTGCGTCCCAGGGAGTATCTGGGGGGGTTGCCTAGGGCTCTGGGGGCTGCTCCTGACCTTCCTGCTTCTCCCTGATTAGCTTATGCCAGAATCCTGGCTCCAAGCACTGCCCGACATTCCCCAGCCAGGCCCAGTCACCGTGGTAACTTTCTTGCCACTTATCAAACACTGTGAAGTGAAATCACAGATTTTTGCTTTTCTCCCCTCTTGAAAACTGCAGGAACTTCCAATTCCGTTCTCCTAGATTGTCCAGTCCTTGTCCTGGATCTGGGGAGAGATGGAGGTGGGAGGGGGGTCAGCACTGCCGCACAATGGTCTCTTCCCCAGCGTTCTGGACTCATTCTTTCTGAACTCTGGTTTCACTGAGACCATTGTTAATCCAGAGTCACTGTATGGAAAGACAAGGAGTGACTCCGGATGGACAGTGGTGCAAATGAGATCAGCAATTCTCCCTGTGAGGAGGGGTTCTCATTAGCTGCTCTCCCCAGAGAGCTAAAGGAGGGAAGCTGCTCAAACGCTCTGTCCCTCTCTGCTCAGGATACTGGGGTTCAGCTTCCTGGGTCAGACGCTGCAGCCTCCATTGTGATCTGGGAGACCAGGCTTAGCAGCTTCTGCTCCCCCAGTGGGGTTCTGTGCTGGGAAGTGACCTGAATTAAAGCTGCTTCTCTGCCCGGCCCAGGGGATGACTTTCTCCAGCTGGTCCTAGCACCCTAGGGCAGCCCTAGGCCCTTTTAATACTAAATTCTGAGCCAGAGTCTCTAGGTAACTGACAGACCTCAGGGAAAGTGCTGGGGACTGGCAAGAAAGTGACTCTGCACAAACAGCCCCTCCTCATTTCTCCTCCCAGTACCAATTGCCAGGAGAAAATCCAGCCATGGGAGAGCAAAGCCCCCAGGAATGGGACTGTCCCAGCCAGAGGGGCAGAGAGAGAGGACAGGGGAAGGAGAGACTGAAAGGGGCAGTGTGAGAAATGAGTTGGGGGAGAGATTTCCAGCTCTCTAGTCCACCCAGACACATGTATTGCTGCATCCCTGGGCAGAACCACTTTCCAGTGGACAAAACAAGGATCAGACAGAGGAAAAGCCAGTTCCTGACTCCATATTCCCCCTGCTGGGGTGTGGCTGCCGTGGGGTCAGTGTCCGAGGGAATCCCCCACAGTGACTCCTTTGGTTTCTAGCCTTGTGTTCAGAGACTTTGTTAGGGGGTGAGGGGAGGGAGAAGGGAGGTTAAAAATGTGTCTGGGCCTAGCCTGGCAGGAGGGGCCAGGTCTACATTGTAATAAACAGATTGAGCATTTCCCAGCATGGCAGGATCTAGGGTGTCTGTCTGCAGGGAAAGGGCCTGGAGGAATTCTGATGTGAAGTTAACTAAAACTGGTTCTGAAACGCCCACAACTGCCCTTCTCCCCCAGACAGGCTGCAGAATGACGTCCATGTTTTGCTCCAGCTCATCCCAGCCTGGCGTGGGACAGGGAAGAGAAATGGCTGCAGTGGAGCCAACTCAGGTAGAGATTATCGGGGGGTTGCTGGTGTGTTCCTGCTGGAGGAGAGGGAGAGCAAATACACCGGAGATGGGAAGGTTTGCACAGTCTGGTTTGGAGGTTGGAGCGGGGCAGGAAATACACAGGGTGGGGAAAGGAGGAGGCCAGGGTGTAGCAAACCTGCTGGGAGTTATTTAATAAGTGCCCTAGATTCTAGGAACAGACCCAGGAGGTTGGGAGGTGGAAATGCCCTGATTTGTGAAGAAAGAAAATAGCTCACCTACATGGAGCTAGTCAAACTGACCAGACTCCCAGTGCTGGAGCCTGAGCTCACTAACCAGCGGCTGCTGTGAGATATGAAGGGGGCACCCATGAGTCAGGCTTATTGGAGCTGCCTCTCCCTTCATATCCCGCTTCTCACAATGAGGAGGTTATTGGGCTTCCTACCAGGGAGCTCTCCCTGGACCCTGCTAGGGGCTCCATCTCCTGTATCAGTCGGTGGCCAGTAGGTGTGTGATGGATCTGCTGGGAGAGACAAGGGGCTCTCTTCGTCCCCTCACCCTGGTATTTGCTGGATACGCTGAGGGGGGTGGGGGTTGGACTCTGTTGAGTGGGATCCACCCAGAGCTTCCATTTGATTCGCTCCTCTCTGCCACAAATAGTGGGGCTGTGAGAGGGGAAAGAGGTCCTGAGTGTTGGACTCTTGCTCTTTCAGGGGCCGGTGACCTTCGAGGAGGTGGCTGTGCATTTCACCAGGGGAGAGGGGGCTCTGCTGGACCCCGCTCAGAGAGCCCTCTACTGGGATGTCATGCAGCAGAACTATGAGACTGTGACCTCGCTGGGTAAGGGTTCCTGTCCCCTCGGTTCTTCGAAGGGGAAATGAAGAGTTAAGGTTCACGCCAGCCCCCCAATGCCACCTCTACTCTGTCCTGTTTCTGCATCACCCCAATATGCCAGTGACACACACACACTACCAGAGACCCTCCCATGCTGCAGAACACTTTGGGAACAGAGCACAGGAGCCGTATCGCACAGTGTCAAATAGCTCCTCTTTACTCAAGTAAAACTGGGGCTTAGGTCCAGCATAACCAACAGAAGCTTCCTACCCCCGGCCTTCTCTCAAACCCTGAGCCTTCTCTACCCAAACCAGAATGTGCTTGGGGTGTAACAAGCAGGCGGCTGGAGTCAGAGCTGCCAGTCCAGGGTTACTTATCACACAGACACTCGGCGCGTCCTTGAATGCTGGCTGGGAGTATCCAGACAGGGGATCTCCAGCAGCAGAACACTGAATCTCACCCAGGATTACAGATGACACAACTCCTCACTGCTCTGGATTGCACCCAGCATGTGAAAATGGCCTAGGTTGGTAGTGACATTTCTTGAGACATGCAGAGTCTTGCTCCCATATCACCAGGTGTAATAACAATAACAGGAAAGGCCGAATATGGAAAACTGATTGTTCAGCTCGCTTTTGACCTGCATCATATTTTGCAATATATTCCAAATAAGGAAATTAACGTGCAACGTATGTGTCGTTGTTTGGGGTTTTAAGCTTTAAAAGGCTTCTGTGATTTTTAGCTCAGGGGGACAGTATTCCAATAGCTGTCGCCCCCTGCGCACTTTTAACCAAGAAAAGAACCTCAGGCTGAGCTGATTCAAAATCAATCGTGTGGTCTTTTTCCACAACAACTTTAAGTGGTCCCTGTGATGGAATGTAAATGTCTTCTTCACACCTTCCCCCTGCAGGAGAATGGCTGTTTGACCAGCTGTTTTCCTTGCTGTCTCTGAGGAACTGCTCTGTGGGTGTTCCCCAGAATTGTAACTTTTTCAGTAATATCATACTCTAAAATCTCATAACTTTACATACAGTGTTACTACACATTTTAACAGAAGGGTAATATTCAGTAGATTATGCATTTTCAAATGATACCTCACAAGCCATACTGCGTACAAAATTGATTATAATTTTCTAGAAGAGTGAGCACAGGGGTATAGACTGACACAGTGTCTGTGTGTGTGTTCCCAGCAGATATGTGGGTATTTCAATCCCTCATAAGCACAGTGTTCGGCATCTTCAAGGACCTGGGGAACTGGTCCTGGGAATTCTCTGGTTTACCAAGTGTGACGCTGTATGGAATTGAGACACTTTGGTATTAATAATAAAAATAATAATATAATCTGATAAATTTGCAATGAATCGTGCTAGATATGCCATGCCAGGTGTCAGTGAAAATGTTATGATTTGCCAAGTATGATAATTTTGTTTCTACGTTTGTATCACCTTTGTATTGTGAGTTATAGATCTGTGGGGTATATCTGTATTTCCAGACTTGTGCAGTATTTCTGGGTGACACCCCCCAGACATATTGGCATCAACACTGCTTAGCCTGTTTGATGGCCCATTCAGGGTCATCAGCTGTACAATGAGCCCATGGAAAGGACCAAGGGGATACACCTATTGAGTCAGCAAGACATGCCGGGGTATGCCTGTCTACTGAGAACTTCAAGGCTTTTCCATGCCACGTCCTGTGAATCTTGTGTTTGGGACACAGGAAGTACAGGCCACATGGCAAAAGGAATATAAAGGGCAGCTGCATCATCTCCATTTTGTCTTCAATCCCCCTTCCTACCTCTGGAGCAACTTCTCTACAAACTGAACCCTGGAACAAAGGACTGAATGACCCATCCAAGCTATGGATGTGTTCCAGACGGACTTTCAAGCCAGCAACTCACCAATACTGCTAAGAACCTGATATATCCATTTTGGAATGTGTCTGACTGCGTTCCCATTTAACTTCTTTCTGTCTTTCTTTCCTTTAAACCTTTAGTTTAGATGCTAAAGGATTGTCTGGAAGGATGGAATTTCGGGTAATATCCAAACCTATACTGACCTGGTGATGTGGCTGAGCCTTTGGGGTCAGAGGAACACTTTGTTTATGTGAGCAGAGTTTCTAAAAAACCTCTCACTGTACTGGACCTAGTTGCTGATTGGGAGCCAGAGAACTGGGATGCAATAATGGGGGCCGTGTGATTTCTTTTTTCAGCTTCTCGATAACCCTAGTGGGGGATCAGAAGCACAGTTTGTGACTGGTCGGTGAGTTTAACTTCAGTGTTAACCATCAGTTTTGGGAGCATCTGGTCTCCCTTTTTCAGCCTGCCCTGATCTTGGCATTTTCAGTGAGAACTGCCCCTGGCCCACCAGGTCACACTAAACACTGAAGTTAAATGAATAGAATGTTTTTTTTATGACCAAGTCTTATGAAATCAACTGAACTCCTTTGTTTTCTTTCATCTGAGCAGGGTTTCTAGTTTTCCAGCGTGATGTGATCTCCCAGCTGGAACAAGGGGAAGAGCCATGGGTCCCAGACCTCCAGGGTTCAGAGGAAAGAGAGATCCTGAGATCTCCCTGCACAGGTGAGGAAACATTAAACCACCTCAGAATCTGTAAGTGCCTGAAGGAAACATCTGGGATGCCCAACAAAGCCCTTGGGGAGGTCTCTCAGTTCATTATTGTCCCTTGCAGGGGTCATATCCTCAGGGTAAATATAGTTCATGGCTTCCTATAGATCCTAGCAGACACCAGGCAGTAGCTTCCTCCCTTCCCCCTGCGTATTTGGATGGGATGTGAAGGCTGAATTCATCCCCCTCCTCTCTCCTATTTGGGGGAAGAATTTGGGGGAGTTCAGCTCCTGATTTTTATTTGACCTGTCTTCAGCAATTGTTTTTGTTTGGTCTTCCCCTTTCCATCCCTGTTTGAGGTTTCTGTCTCTGTCACAGCAGGTGATGCAATGGCATGTGAGAAAGAGGAGCAGAATTCTCAGCCTGAAAATGTTGAGCCAGTGGGTAAAAACAGAGCATTATCGCAAAGATCGAAAAGGAATGTGTCCAGGAGTCATGAGCAGGGAAAATCCTGGGAGATTAGAACAGACCAAAAACAGATCAAGAAAACCAGCCAGGGAAGAAAGTGGATAAATTTATTTCTTCCTGGGGAACTCAGAAGATCCTCATGGAAACCACAACACAGCAGGAAATCCTCAGGCGAAAGAGAAAAAATACATGCAGTGAGCGTGGAAAAACCTTCTCTCACAGCGCAGCCCTTTCTGTACATCAGAGAATCCACACAGGGGACAGGCCCTATGAATGCACTGAGTGTGGGAAAACCTTCAATCGCAGTTCGCACCTTATTAGGCATCAAACAATCCACGGAGGAGAGAGCCCCTAGGAATGCCGTGAGTGTGGAAAATGCTTCACTAGCAGCTCAAACCTTAGATTTAATTTACCCTGGTTCCTCAACTGTTGCTACAGCTCTACTACCCACCACTCCAAAGACTGAGAGAAATGGAGAGTTCCAACCATTGTCCTTTTAGTATCTTATTGTTCCTCTCTCTGTTTTTTGTGCTGGCCTTTCTATTCTATCACTTTCTGCCTTTGTTTAGTTGGTAACAGTTGGTTTCCATCACTCACGTTTGTGTGTTTAAATCTCTCTCCGTTGTGAAATAAATTTTTTGCTTGTTCGATAACTGTACTCAGGTGCTGTGTGAGATACAGTAGCAATGGTCCACAGTAAAACTAGTAACCTGGGATACTTGGGGAAGAGAGGATCTGGGATTTCACCAGGTATCTGGAGATCCGGGCTGGACCCCAGAGGGGGACACATTGAAGGAACTCAAGGGTTAATGTGGCTGCTGTAGCTCAGAGGAGGGTCCTTGAGTTCCAGCAGGCTGGTGAGTTTGGTCACTAACATCCAGCTGCCAAATGCAAAACTCCCTCTTCCTTGTGGCAGGTGGCAACAAGGCGACTTACAGTCCTCAGCACCCTGAGAAGGGTCACAATGTGTCTCTATGTTGATCCACCTGTCAAATCCACACAGGGAAAGCTCCCGATAGCACAAAACTCTGCCCTATGAAATCATGGAACATGTGCTCTTTGCTCTGTGAAAGCATGTAAAGAATCCAAGCGCTGGAGGACAGGGTTTGGGTCCAGAGCGACCTAGACATATTGGAGGATTGGGCCAAAAGAAATCTGAGGAGGTTCAACAAGGAGAAGTGCAGAGTCCTGCACTTAGGACGGAAGAATCCTATGCACTGCCACAGACTGGGGACTGACTGAGTGAGGGGGGTTTGATAGCAGCCTTCAACTACCTGAAAGAGCAGCAGTGTGGGCTTTCTCCTTGCCACTTTTGCTGGGCTGGGCAGGCAGCCTGGAGGCCTTTCTAGAAGAGAATTGGGAACTGAGTTAGAAAATCCAATGTGAAAACCAGAACCTCAGGTTTAGACTCATTTATTTATAATATTAAATCTTCAATTCTAGTGTCACAGTCAATACAATTGCTTCAGCCTGATAGTTGCCCAAAGGGAAACTTAACGTCTCTCCAAGGGGAGTGGAGAGAAAGCACTTTTCAGAGTCCAAGAGAGACAAGGCGGGTGAGGGTAAGAGCTTGCAGAGGACCAACCTCTGTTGGTGAAAGAGACAAGCTGTGGAGCTAACCCCGCACACTTCTTCAGTTCTGTGTAGCCTGGAAGTTCGTCTCTTCCATAACCAGCAGTTAGAACATAAGTTGTTCAGGTCGCTGTTGTAGCTCAGCTCCAGCAGGTGGGGTGAGGTCTGGTCACAACATCCAGCTGCCAAATGCAAATCTCCTCCTCTTCCAGTGGCTGGTGGCAAAACTCAGTCCTCAGCACCTGAGGAAGGGTCACAGGGTGGTCTCAACGTGTCTCACCCTGTTGTGTTCTTCCAGCTGGGAAAGCATGGAATCCAAACTCGATAGCACAAAACTTGGAACATGTGCTCTTTGCTCTGTCTGCTCTGTAGTCATGAAAGCATGTAAAGAATCCGCTGGGACACAGGAGTTTGGGCCCCTAGACAAATTGGAGGTTGGGGTGAGGCCCAAAAGGAGTTCTGAGGAACTGCAGAAGTGCAGAGTCCTGCACTTGGATGGAAGAATCCCAGGCACTGCCACAGCCTGGGGACTGAGTGAGGTTGATAGCAGCCTTCAGCAGTACCTGAAAGCAGCAGTGTGGGCTTTCTCCTGGCCACTTTTGCTGGGCTGGGAAGGCATCCTGGAGGCCTTTCTAGAAGAGAATTGGGAACAGGGTTAGAAAATCCAGTGTGAAAACCAGAGACCTCAGGTTTAGACTCATTTATTTATAATATAAAATCTTCAATTGTAGTGTCACAGTCAATACAATTGCTTCAGCCTGATAGTTGCCCAAAGGGAAACTTCTCTCCAAAGGGAGTGGAGAGAAAGCACTTTTCAGAGTCCAAGAGAGACAAGGTGGTGAGGGTAAGAGCTTGCAAAGGACCAACCTCTGTTGGTGAAAGAGACAAGATGAGAGCTAAGACCCACACACTTCTTCAGTTCTGTGTAGCCTGAAGGGACGTCTCTTCCATAACCGGCAGTTAGAACATAAGAACAGCCACACTGAGTCAGACCAGTTCATCTAGCCCCTCTCCCAAAAGTGGCCAATGCCCGGCGCCCCAGAGGACCCCTGGGACCAACATGGATACAACACCACCACAAACAAGGTTAAAAGTCAATGCACATGGGAGAAGGATCTTGTGTTTCATTCCTTATGTCCTAGTCCCATCATGTGGCCATTTCCTTTTCTTCCTTTCTGTTAAAAACTTTGGTGTTTTGCACAGAAATGTTATTTCCCCAGGAGCGACCCAGGAGTGGGGGCTGCATTCCTGTGCCAAACAGTCACTGGAAGGGGGCAGACAAAGACCTTTAGGACGAGGCGTCCGTCACTGTCAAAAGATCATCTCCCTCCTGCAGGTCACTGGCAGCCTGAATTTGTTCCTTATCCTCCCAGAGTCTGGGGGCTGGAATCAGCACTACCCAGCCCCTCCGTATGTAGCAGGAACAAACACAAACCTGGTCTTTAAAACAAGCTGTCCCCTTCCTTCTCAGGGAAGATTTTTCTGTGATTGAAGTTGAGCTTCAGTTCCCCTCTCCTAGGGGTGGGGCAGGTGTGGGGCCAGCTCCCAATGAGATCTGTTTTCACCTTTGCCCCCTTTCAGTCACTCTGGGATGGTAACTCTGCTCCCAGCTGTCAGGCAGCTTCCAGCCCAACCACCCTGCTCACTACCTCCATGGTCATATGTCACCCCATTGCAGAGCCTGCAGGAAAGCTACTCCTGCCAGGTGCATTGGTGGTATAGTGGTGTGCATAGATGCCTTCCAAGCAATTCATCTGGGTTTGATTCCCAGCCAATGCAATAATGGCTTTTCTCTTTTGTTGTTTCCTCATCTGGAAGTGGTTTAATTTAAGTCACATTGTGTTACAATCACATTATCTATAGAATGTGACAATAAATGTGTCGAAGTCCAGCAGGTCATACAGGATGGAGGCACACAAGGGGCTGGAATGTGTCATCTGAGAAAGACAGAACACTTGGAAACCTGCATCTCCCATCCCCTGGCCTTGCGTGTTATGATTCCAGCTTTGTGAGCTGTTTGTAGGATGTTCCGGCATGATGGGGAAATGAAGTTTTGAGTCAGTTTTTGCTCCTGCAGCTTCCTTTGCTGTTATAATTATGACATGAACAACAGGGAGGCAAAATAAACATAACCCCCAAATTGCAATACAGGTGGGGAAAGAGACGATCATGGTTAAGCCAAACACGTCAAAATAAAAATTAATACAAAAAAGGTGAGGAGGGAAGAGATCAGGTATGTGGAGATCCCCTTGATATTTCAACGCAAATTGTTAGAATCTAAGTTCAGACTTGACACTGGAAAACCTGCAACTTCCTGTCTCTCTGAACACCTGTGATGAGCAAGATGGAGTTGGGACACCTGTTCTGCTTCAATCATTTACTGTCTCTCTGTTCTCTCCTTCTTCTCCCCCCAATTCCTCGTCTCCAATGTCTCTGCCTTTCTCCTCCTGCTCCCTCTCCCCTGCCCTTTCCAGGAACTCACACTCTACAGCATTTAGGACAAGCCAGAGCTCCCATGTTCTGCACATGAGCCTGTGTCAGAGAACGTGGGACCCCGGTCAGAACCAGTCACCAGATCAATATGACCCTTTATGGGCGACTTCTCTGCCTACTCTGCAATTTACATCTCCCCTCTTCCCCCCCCTCCCCCCGCAAGCAGGGTGGGGTACAGCTCTGACTGAGAGGCCTAACAGGAGAAATTTCAGCCCAAAGACAAATTTGTGTGAAATGTTGAGAAATGAAGAGCCCCCCAAATCCCCAGAACTCTAGTGTCACCCCCATGGCACCAGCACAGGGAACCCAGTGAGATGGGGTTACAGAATACAAGGGGGGAGGCAGCAGGGAGAGAGGTGACAGGGAGTCTCTCTTTTTCTTTCTCTCGTCACTTTCTGTTCTTCTCTTTCCTTCCAGGAACTGCAGTCACAGCAGGGAGGGGTTTGTCTCCGTGTCTGTCACGGAGGTGGTGGAAGTGATGGATTCTGTGACTTCCTGCCACCTCTGTGACTTCTGCAGTGGCCACAGTGGCTGACTCCAGGGCCACTCAATCAACTGGCTCCAGGGACCGCCCAAGCAGTGGCCAATGCGGCTGGCCCTGGGGACCACTTGACCAGTGGTCCCGAGGGCAGCAGGAGCAGCCACAGCTTGGTGGCCTCTGGCAGCACTTCTGGGGTGGCCAGAGCAGCAGCTGCCCCCCTGGGGCTCCCCCCTGCCCTAGCAGCAGCTGGAGTGGCAGCGACTCTCAGGGCTTCTCCCCTGGTAGCTGGTGCTCATTATCCATCAAATAAATCAACACGCTTCCCCCTGCAAGTGGATTTAGCCCGGGACCCTCAGAGTCAGCAGCTGTTACGCCCCCACTGAGCTCTCTGGCCAGGTGTCCTAGTGCCGGGAGCCTCCGATGTAGATCCTAAAATAGCGTTTTTGCACCAGGGGCGGCTGAAATTTTGGACCAGACATTGTAGCTCCTCTGTTATTTTACTGAATTGCTTCAAAACAGCAAGTGTAGAAAGTCTCCTAAGTGCCAGGCTCTCTGCCATGGAAACAGCTGCCCCTGCTCTGCAGGAGTCTGTGCGTTCCACCCAGCAACGCACACACCTGCTCCGCACTGAAGGGGGGTCAGACAGTGACGGTAACGCAAATCTTCAGACTAGTAACCCAGGTCCCTTTCTTTAACCCAGGACATGCCAGTCACCTGTTAGCCATGGCGTTATCTTCACCTTCAAATACCTCTCAGGACATTTAACAGAGGGAGTGAAACCCCCTCCCCCAAATGGCTCCCTGTTGAGGCATTGTACCGTACCTGCCCCTGGAGACTGTCTGGTTTTATACTCTTAGAGCTTTTTCTCTTCAAACCCCTTATCCCAATCTCTGGGCCAACCTCCGCATTTCAGAGTTTAGAATTTACTCTCATCACCCTCCTATGGCACTTTCCATGTGAATTGAGCAAAGCAAGTGGGGGAAGCTCCGTGGCTAATGAAAACCAACGGTCTGGGTGAGGCCTGAACTCACACCCACAGCTGTATTTCCCCCTGCATGAGCCACTATAGGTGCTTCTTAGACAAACTTGGGCTGTAGGTGGTTATGTGTGTCTGTGCTTCACCACTTTGGCTGCTCTGTGAAAAGCTGATGGTTCAAACAGAAGCTGGTGGGTTTTTGTTTTGTTTTAAGCAATTAGAGTATAGTACATTTTAACAGGCAGAAAATGTCCTATTCTGGTCTAGCCCTATTTAACTCCTTCTGCCCATCTTCTTCCTTCCCCCTCAGTGTCTTTCTTTCCCCATTGGGAACATGCAGAGATGAACTCCAGTCAGTCTGTATCTCCTAAGGAATGTGGGTGAAGGATTCCAGCTGAATTAACGCCGCTCACCTGGGTTAGAAACATTTGTTTCTTTCGAGCAGATAGTGGGAAATGGGACATTAATTCAGAGCCAGGAGGCAAGGCAGAGGCTTCATGATCTTGATCTCCATGAAGGGAGAGAGGATCCCCAGGAAGGAACAGAGCTTCCTTTAGACTCAAGCTGGGGTCTCCTGGAAGTTGGAAAAGACCCTTGGTCACTGAGGATCTCATGGGATCGTGCTGCTCCAGAGGCTCCAGAGTCCTGGGTGCGGGGAGGGTGTCACTGCACAGTCTGAAATGGAAGGGAGGACCCTGGAAGGGAAGGGGAGGAACAGAAAATGGAGAGGAATGAAACAGAATAAACGCCTCTTGTCTCTCCCATCCCCAACCCAGCAAGAACTGTTATCAGTGGGGAAACTCCCCACCATGAATGGCAGAGACCACAGAGACATTTGCCTCATGCTGAGAAGTAAGGTGACCAGACACCAAGTGTGAAAAATCAGAGATTTTCACCAGATGCATTGGTGGTATAGTGGTGAGCATAGCTGCCTTCCACGCAGTTGACTTGGGTTCAATTCCCAGCCACTGCAATGATATGATTATTCCTTCCCTGGGAATTGGTTTAGTTTCAGTCACGTTGTATCAGTTTATCAATGGAATGAGAGAATCAGTGTCCCCAATCCCAATAGGTCATTAAACACCCAGTGGAGGAAGAAAGGGGTGGGACTATATAATGAGCAGTTGGAGTCATCCTGGTATTACAATGCTTGGTTTACTTTTTAAAAAAAATTTCCTTTACTTCCCTCTCCCTTTTAGACTCAGAGCCTTTAAGGTCAGAAGGAACCAGTGTGATCATCTAGTCTGACCTGCTGCACCTTGCAGGCCAAAAGACCCCACCCACCCACTCCTGTAATAGACCCGGGAGGGGAGGCAGCTCCATGCTCTGCCCCTACCCCAGGCAGCACAAGGAGGCCCTCTGCTCCCCTCCCCCCACAACGGGTGTGCACCCACATGACACTGATTGCATCTAGACCGCATTTCCCTGGTTTGCTTGTGAGAATGTCCTGCAGGACTGTGTCAAAAGCCTTAGTATTCCCAAGATAGATCCCATCTACTGTTTACCCACCTCCACTAGGCCCGGAACCCTGCCAAAGAAGGAAAGGGGCTGGGGCTGGGATGATTTGTTCTTGACAAATCCATGCTCACTTGTCCTAAGAACCAAATTCTCCTGTAGGTGCTGCTGACAAACTGTTTAAGAATGTATTGCAGTATCTCTCCAGCTATGGAAGTGAGGCTGGCTAGTCTGCACGTCCCAGGGGTCTCTTTGTTCCCCTTTGAAAGATAGGTCCTGTCTTGTTCATGGATGGGAAGATGTTCTTTTTCAGGGATCTCAGATGAGAAGTGGGGCACAACACCTGGTTTGTTAAGGCCACAAAAATGGAGGCAGGAACCTCTTCTCTCCTGCTGGCAAAGAACCCCAGGTACCTAAAAGACAGGGACTCACACCCCTGAATGGGCTTTAGAAAAGGCAGTGGTTAAAAAGTTTGGCCCGACCATTTCTTGTTTCCGCAGACTAGACATTTTAGCAAACTTTAGAATTCCTTGGTGTTAAACACCGTGAAACTCCCCTTTCTCCTTCACAGAGGGCTTTATCGCCCCTTATCTCACTCAGGCTCACGACTGCCCAGAGCTCGAGAACTGTCCCTGTTCCCATTGGGCAGATGGGGAGGAGCCTGAGGTATAGAGAAGGGAAGTGACCTGTCACCAGATGGATCAGACTGAACAGGTTTCACATCTCGAGGAGGCTCTTACCTTCTAAATAGGGACAGCTGTTTTCTAGTAAAATCACTAAAAGGGAAGGAGAAAACTCGAAAGAGGTTCCTCCTGGCGCTCACGTCCGTGAACCCGAATACTCTCTCAGTCCTCAAAAAAAGACCTGGAGAAGGAGACTTGCTGCAGCAAAGCCACAGGGGTCTCTGAGGTTTCCCTGGCCCCTCGCCCCTGTCCTGCCTGGCTGATGTCAGCATCTCTCTGTGAGGTCACCACCTCCCCACCACCTTGGACCAATAGGCTGAGGTCCTGCAAAAGGCCTTTGTGATGTCACTGCCACACCCCTCCCTTGCTGTGCCAATGTCCTGCCCCTGGCCAGGCACTTTGCAGGTTTGAGCTACTCCCTGAGGATCACCCCACTCAAGAAGCATTCATTCTAGGCAGCAAGCTGGCTAGACACGGAAACATCAGATGCTGCTCCCAATGCTACACTCAGTTTTTCAGAAATGAGTCGACTTTATGGCCAGAAGAGACCATTAGAGCATCTAATCTGACCCCCTGCATATCACAGGCCTCCTGTATGACACAAGAGCTATTTTGGGGGCAAACACATTCCAGAAAGGCATCTAGTCTTCATGAAATGACATCAAGAGATGGAGAATCCATCACTTTCCTTGGTAGCTTGTTCCTGTGGTGAATCATCCTGACTGTTGAATTTTTGTGCCTTAGTTGTAATATGAATTTGTCTCTTTTCACCTTCCAGCCATTGGGTCTTGTTATGCCTTTCTCTGCTATTTTAAAGAGTCCTTTAATACCCAATATTTTCTCTCCATTAAGGCACTTCAACACTTCAATGAAGTCACCTTTCAATCTTCTTTTGATCAGCTAAACAGGTTGAGCTCTTTCAATAGCTCACTAGAAGGCATTTTTCTCCAGCCCTCAGAACATTTGGTGGCTCTTTGTTGCCCCAGCTCCAATTTCACAACATCTTTTTCAAATGAGGACACCAAAACTGGAGGCAGTATTCCAGTATCAGTCTCACTGATGCCGTGTCACCTCCTGTGACGTTATTGACATAATCTGTAACCGTATAGATCACCATTGTGACCACTGTTGTATATTTGCATCCAATATTGTAGAAAGGTTGTCATGTAAGGGGTCTATGGAGAGGTTCTGATTGGCTGATTATAATTATGCTATCTCTAGATGTGTGTCATTTTTGTAGTTGAGGTTATGAATTCCTGCCCATTCCCCCACTGGCTGGAGCATGGCTAGAGTGTGTCTGTGGTTAATGATGTTGCTGTAGATTGTTCATTTCCTGCCTTGGCAATTCAGATAGTGCCTTTTCCCAACATATCTCCAGCACATCATTAGTTCCAATAACAGGGGCAGCTTTTCTCTGGGGCACTGAGATTTTTTTGGGAGATGGTGGCTCCTTTCTTTCCTCACCTTGGAGTAAACTCAGCTTTTTATTCCATGGTTCATGTTTTATGGAATAACAACAGCAGCATGAAGAAAGAGGAGAGGGAATATCTCACTGCCAGGGCTGAAGGTGGCCACGTCTCCTCTGTTTGACTGTTACCATTGCAGGAGAGAAGGTGTCACTGGAATCGAATGCCCTGGCTCAGACAAGAGACACAGGGAGGTTTTGCTGTTCATGGATCCATGCAAAGGACATTGTGTCTCTGTGTGAAAATAGGGAGGGAAATGAAACACCCACCTGGTGGTGCCCAAGGCGGAAGGGACCCGTATCGGATTAGAACAGGACACGTTCTCAAGCAGCATGTTTCTTTCTCTGCCCATCTGTCAGATTTGATGATTATCGATGGAAATATTTTGCCATTGGGTCCTGTGTTTACACAGACATTGACATTTACCAACAAACACGTAATTCTCCCAGTCCTGCCTAGCCTGCCGGGGGGGGAGTGTAGAAGGACAGAGTCACTCTGCCCAGAGCCCATGCCAGGCCTGGGCTCTCCATGCTGCCCACTTCCCACAACGCTGGGATCCTTCCCTGACCTCCCCCAGACCTCTGCCCCCCACCCCCACTGCTGGGCTCCCCTCCCCACACTGTCCAACTCCCCTGCTTCCAGGATCCCTCCCCACTGCCCTCCTCCCCTCTGAGCAAAAACTCGACATTATTCCAGGGCCGCCCACAGGATTCAGGGGGCCTGGGGCAAAGCAATTTTGGGGGCCCTTCCAGACAAAAAAGTTGCAATACTGTAGAATACTGGATTCCCGTGGGCAGCGGCGTAGCCAGGGTCTGACATGAGGGGAAGCGAACTCATAAAAAAAGGCACCACCCAACATATCAAATTACTAATTACACCCGCTCCCTCCCACTTCCTGCCCCCTTCAGAACCCCCAACACCCCCCCACTCCTTGTCCCCTGACTGCCCCCTCCTGGGACCCCGGTCCCTGACTGCCCCCCTAGAACCCTACCTGTCCCCTGACTGCCCCGACCCTTATCCACAGTTCCTGGCCAATGGGAGCTGCAGAGTTGGTGCTCGGGGCAGGGGCAGCACGTGGAGACACTCCCCCACCCCAGGGGATGCTGGGACATGCCAGCCACTTCTGGGAGCGGCACGGAGGGGCGGAGGCAGAGTGGGCAGGGAGCCACCTTAGAGCTGCTGGCACATCTCTGCACACCCGTTGTGGGGGGAGGGGAGCAGAGGGCCTCCATGTGCTGCCTGGGGTAGGGGCAGAGCACGGAGCTGCCTCCCCTCCCGGGTCTATTACAGGAGTGGGTGGGTGGGTCTTTTGGCCTGCAAGGTGCAGCAGGTCAGACTAGATGATCACACTGGTCCCTTCTGACCTTAAAGGCTCTGAGTCTAAAAGGGAGAGGGAAGTAAAGGAAATAAAGCGGCGGCTGGGATTTAAAGGGCTCTGGGCTCCCGGCGGCTGCCAGCAGCTCAGAGCCCTTTGAATCCCAGCCCCTGGCCGCTGATTGCCCCCTCCCCAGACCTCTGCCCCAACTGCCCCCCAGGACCCCCACCCCCTATCTAAGCACCACTGGTCCTTGTCCCCGTTACCCACTCCCGAGACAACTGCCCCTAACTGCCCCTTGGGACCCCAGCCCCTATCTAAGCCTCCCTTCTCCTTGTCCCCAACTGCCCCCTCCTGAGACCCCCACCAACTTCCCCCCAGGACCCCACCCCCTACCTGTCCCCTGATAAACCTCCTAGACTCCCATGCCTATCCTACTGCTGCCTGTCCCCTGACTGCCCCTCCGAACCTCTGCCCCATCCAACCCCCCCTGCTCCTTGTCCCTTGACTGGCCCCTGGAACCCCCTACCCCTTCTCCAACCTTGTAATCTTGTGGCACTGACGCGTTGTAGCTTCATTTTATATCGGCTTACAGGGCGGGAGCGGGGGGGGGCACCACCATTTTGGGCCCCACCAAAAATTATACAAACCTGCCACCTATGCATACAAACAGCTCACGCAGCTGGAATCATAACATACAAGGCCAGGGGAGGGGAGATGCAGGTTTCCAAGGGTTCTGTCTTTCTCAAATGATACATTCCAGCCCCTTGTGTGCCTCCATCCTGTATGACCTGCTGGACTTTGCCCCATTTATTGTCTCATTCTATAGATAATGTGATTGTAACACAATGTGACTGAAATTAAACCACTTCCAGATGAGGAAACAACAGAAGAGAAAAGCCATTATTGCATTGGCTGGGAATCAAACCCAGATGAATTGTTTGGAAGACACCTACACACACCACTATACCAATGCATCTGGCTGGAGTAGCTTTCCTGCAGGCTCTGTGTGCTGGCAAGGGGGGTGACACATGACCATGGAGGTAGTGAGCAGGGTGGTTGGGCTGGAAGCTGCCTGACAGCTGGGAGCAGAGTTACCATCCCAGAGTGACTGAAAGGGGGCAATGGTGAAAACAGATCTCACTGGGAGCTGGCCCCACACCTGCCCTGCCCCTAGGAGAGGGGAACTGAAGCTCAACTTCAATCACAGAAAAATCTTCCCTGAGAAGGAAGGGGACAGCTTGTTTTAAAGACCAGGTTTGTGTTTGTTCCTGCTACATACGGAGGGGCTGGGTAGTGCTGATTCCAGCCCCCAGACTCTGGGAGGATAAGGAACAAATTCAGGCTGCCAGTGACCTGCAGGAGGGAGATGATCTTTTGACAGTGACGGACGCCTCGTCCTAAAGGCCTTTGTCTGCCCCCTTCCAGTGACTGTTTGGCACAGGAATGCAGCCCCCACTCCTGGGTCTCTCCTGGGGAAATAATGTTTCTGTGCAAAACACCAAAGCTTTTAACAGAAAGGAAGAAAAGGAAATGGCCACATGATGGGACTAGGACCGAAGGAATGACACACACATGGGCGAATTATATACCCACGTGGTGCCGGGCACCAGCAATATTCAGAGCCCTGGGGCCCAGCTCCACCAAAGTTTGGGGCCGGGTCTCCCCTCCGGCCCCACCTGCCAACCCCCGGGCTTCCCCCGCGTGTACCCCGGGGCCCCTTGCTGGCCCCCTGCATGTCCCTGGGCCCCGGAGGGAGCAGAGCATCCCTGCCTCTTCCATGCAGCTCCATGCTGCCTCCCTGCAGCAACTACTGCCACAGGGTCCTAGTGCCCCCCCTTCCCAACTCACTGCCAGGGCAGACTGACTCTGAGCCTGCCCTTCCACCTCAGACCCTTCCCTTTTCCAGCGGGACCCTCCACCATCACAGCCCCCCCACCCCTGCAGTCACCACTCCTGCCCCATGCTGGGCAAGGAGACAGCCCCATCCCCCACCCCCAGTGAGGCTATAGTCAGGGGCAACAGCAGGGGAGGAGGTGCATGCAGCACCCCCCGGCACCCATAATGGGGGAGGCGAGGGAGATTCCTGGACCTGAGAAGGGCCCTAGGAGCACCTGCAGTGACAGTGGTGGGAGTGAGTGTGCTGCTGGGGGGGGGGAATGAGGGGTTCCTCCCCCAGAGCTTGCTGCTGCCAGCAGGGAAAGGGCTGGGGGGAGTCCTCCTTTCTGGCCCTTGTCCCGGAGCAGCCTGCTCCTCATCTCTGCTGCAACCTGCGCCATCTTTCCTGACTCGTACATGGTTCTCACGTTCCATGTGCCGATGGTAACTTTCACCACCCAGCATCTTCGAGTTGAAGACCCTCAGGGTCCCCACGCCCAACCCTCCTCCTTTACCCTGACTTGGGACAGGCAGATGGCCCCAAAGGACCTCTCTGGTGGAGTTAGGAGCAGCCTGCCTGCACCCCAAACTCATCCTCAGCCCTGTCCCACCCCAGAGCCCACACCCCCAGTCAGAGCTTTCACCCCCCACCACATCCTCAACCCTCTGCCCAAGCCCTGAGCCCCTCCCACACCCCAAACCTCCCATCCCGTCCCAGCCAGAGCCTTCATTCCCCCCCACACCCCAACCATCTGCCCCAGCCCTGAGCTCCTCCCACACCCCTAACCGCCCATCCCCAGTCCCAGCCAGAGTCCTCCACCCCCCGCCCACCCCCACCGTCGGCCCCCGCCCGGAGGCCCCCCCAACACCCCAAACCCCTCATCTCCAGCCCCAGATAGAGCCCTCACACACCCCTGCACCCCAACCCTCTGCCCTAGTCCTGAGCCCTCCCACACCCCAAACACCTTATCCCCATCCCAGACACAGCCCTCATCCCCCTGCACCCTAACCGTCTGCCCCAACCCTGAGCCCCCTCCTTCATCATGAACCCCTCATCCCCAGCCCCAGATAGAGCCCTCACACACCTCTGCCCTAGTCCTGAGCCCTCCCACACCCCAAACACCTTATCCTCATCCCAGACACAGCCCTCATCCCCCTGCACCCTAACCCTCTGCCCCAGCCCTGAGCCCCTCCCACACCCCAAACCTCCCATCCCGTCCCAGCCAGAGCCTTCATTCCCCCCCCACACCCCAACCCTCTGCCCCAGCCCTGAGCTCCTCCCACACCCCAAACCTCCCATCCCCAGTTCGAGCCAGAGTCCTCATCCCCCCACACACCCCAACCTTCTGCCCCAGCCCTGAGCCCCCTCCAACACCACAAACCCCTCATCTCCAGCCCCAGATAGAGCCCTCACACACCTCTGCCCTAGTCCTGAGCCCTCCCACACCCCAAACACCTTATCCTCATCCCAGACACAGCCCTCATCCCCCTGCACCCTAACCCTCTGCCCCAGCCCTGAGCCTCTCCAACACCCCAACCCCCCCAGCCTCAGACAGAGCCCGCACCCCCCACACCCCAACCCGCTGCTCTAGCACTGAGCCTCTCCCACCCCCCCAACCCAACATTCCCACCCCCCGCCAGCTCATTCCCAGCCACACCCCAAACTCCCTCCCAGAACCTTGGGCAGGTGGGGGGGGGGGCGGAGTTTGGGCAGGTTCTGGGCACCACCAAAATTTCTACAAACCTACCACCCATGGAAACACAAGATGCTTCTCCCATGTGCATTGACTTTTCACCTTGTTTGTGGTGGTGCTGTATCCATGTTGGGCCCAGGGGTCCTCTGGGGCGCCGGGCATTAGCCACTTTCGGGAGAGTGGGCTAGATGAACTGGTCTGACTCAGTGTGGCTGTTCTTATGTTCTAACTGCTGGTTATGGAAGAGACGACCTTCCAGGCTACACAGAACTGAAGAAGGGTGCTGGGTTATCTCCACAGCTTGTCTCTTTCACCAACAGAGGTTGGTCCTCTGCAAGCTCTTACCCTCACCCGCCTTGTCTCTCTTGGACTCTGAAAAGTGCTTTCTCTCCACTCCCTTTGGAGAGAAGTTAAGTTTCCCTTTGGGCAACTATCAGGCTGAAGCAATTGTATTGACTGTGACACTAGAATTGAAGATTTAATATTATAAATAAATGAGTCTAAACCTGAGGTTCTGGTTTTCACATTGGTTTTTCTAACTCAGTTCCCAATTCTCTTCTAGAAATGCCTCCAGGCTGCCTTCCCAGCCCAGCAAAAGTGGCAAGGAGAAAGCCCACACTGCTGCTCTTTCAGGTAGTTGAAGGCTGCTATCAAACCCCCCTCACTCACTCAGTCCCCAGGCTGTGGCAGTGCCTGGGATTCTTCCATCCTAAGTGCAGGACTCTGCACTTCTCCTTGTTGAACCTCCTCAGATTTCTTTGGGCCCAATCCTCCAATTTGTCTAGGTCACTCTGGACCCAAACCCTGTCCTCCAGCGCTTGGATTCTTTACATGCTTTCACAGAGCAAAGAGCACATGTTCCATGATTTCATAGGGCAGAGTTTTGTGCTATCGGGAGCTTTCCCTGTGTGGATTTGACAGGTGGATCAACACAGAGACACATTGTGACCCTTCTCAGGGTGCTGAGGACTGTGAGTCTCCTTGTTGCCACCTGCCACAAGGAAGAGGGAGTTTTGCATTTGGCAGCTGGATGTTAGTGACCAAACTCACCAGCCTGCTGGAACTCAAGGAGCCTCCTCTGAGCTACAGCAGCCACCTTAACCTTTGAGTTCCTTCAATGTGTCCCCCCCCCCCCTGGGGTCCAGCCTGGATCACCAGATACCTGGTGAAATCCCAGATCCTCTCTTCCCCAAGTATCCCAGCTTACTAGTTTTACTGTGGACCATTGCTACTGTATCTCACACAGCACCTGAGTACAGTTATTGAACAAGCAAAAAATTTATTTCACAACGGATAGAGATTTAAACAAACAAATGTGAGTGATGGAAACCAACTGTTACCAACTAAACAAAGGCAGAAAGTGATAGAATAGAAAGGCCAGCACAAAAAACAGAGAGAGGAACAATAAGATACTAAAAGGACAATGGTTGGAACTCTCCATTTCTCTCAGTCTTTGGATTGATGGGTACTAGAGCTGTAGCAACAGTTGAGGAACCAGGGTAAATTAAATCTAAGGTTTGAGCTGCTAGTGAAGCATTTCCCACACTCACGGCATTCCTAGGGGCTCTCTCCTCCGTGGACTGTTTGATGCCTAATAAGGTGCGAACTGCGATTGAAGGTTTTCCCGCACTCAGTGCATTCATAGGGCCTGTCCCCTGTGTGGATTCTCTGATGTACAGAAAGGGCTGAGCTGTGAGAGAAGGTTTTTCCACACTCACTGCATGTATTTTTTCTCTTTTGCCTGAGGATATCCTGCTGTGTTGTGGTTTCTATGAGGATCTTCTGAGTTCCCCAAGAAGAAATAAATTTATCCACTTTCTTCCCTGGCTGGTTTCCTTGATCTGTTTTTGGTCTGTACTGAATCTCCCAGGATTTTCCCTGCTCATGACTCCTGGATACATTCCTTTTCGATCTTTGCGATAATGCTCTGTTTTTACCCACTGGCTCAAGATTTTCAGGCTGAGAATTCTGCTCCTCTTTCTCACATGCTATTGCATCACCTGCTGTGATAGAGACAGAAACCTCAAACAGGGATGGAAAGGGGAAGACCAAACAAAAACAAGTGCTGAGGACAGGTCAAATAAAAATCAGGTGCTGAACTCCCCCAAACTCTTCCCCCAAATAGGAGAGAGGAGGGGGATGAATTCAGCCTTCACCTCCCATCCAAATATGCAGCGGGAAGGGAGGAAGCTACTGCCTGGTGTCTGCTAGGATTTATAGGAAGCCATGAACTATATTTACCCTGAGGATATGACCCCTGCTAGGGACAATAATGAACTGAGAGACCTCCCAAGGGCTTTGTTGGGCATCCCAGATGTTTCCTTCAGGCACTTACAGATTCTGAGGTGGTTTAATGTTTCCTCACCTGTGCAGGGAGCTCTCAGGATCTCTCTTTCCTCTGAACCCTGGAGGTCTGGGACCCATGGCTCTTCCCCTTGTTCCAGCTGGGAGATCACATCAGGCTGGAAAACTAGAAAGCCTGCTCAGATGAAAGAAAACAAAGGAGTTCAGTTGATTTCATAAGACTTGGTCATAAAAAAAAACATTCTATTCATTTAACTTCAGTGCTTAGTGTGACCTGGTGGGCCAGGGGCAGTTCTCACTGCAAATGCCAAGATTAGGGCAGGCTGAAAAAGGGAGAGCAGATGCTCCCAAAACTGCTGGTTAACACTGAAGTTAAACTCACCGACCAGTCACACACTGTGCTTCTGATCACCCACGCGGGTAATTGAGAAGCTGAAAAAAGAAATCACACGGCCCCCTTTATTGCATCCCTGTTCTCTGACTCCCAATCAGCAGCTAGGTCCAGTACAGTGAGAGGTTATTTAAAAACTCTGCTCACATAAACAAAGTGTTCCTCTGACCCCAAAGGGTCAGCCACATCACCAGGTCACTATAGGTTTGGATATTACCCAAAATTCCATCCTTCCAGCCAATCCTTTAACATCTAAACTAAAGGTTTAATTGAAAGAAAGACAGAAAGAAGTTAAATGGGAAAGCAGTCAGATACATTCCAAAATGGATATATCAGGTTCTTAGCAGTATTGGTGAGTTGCTGGCTTGAAAGTCCGTCTGGAACACATCCACAGTTTGGATGGGTCATTCAGTCCTTTGTTCAAGGCTTCAGTTTGTAGAGAAGTTGCTCCAGAGGTAGGAAGGGGGATTGAAGACAATATGGAGATGATGCAGCTGCCCTTTATATTCCTTTTGCCATGTGGCCTGTACTTCCTGTGTTCCAAACACAAGATTCACAGCACATGGCATGGAAAAGCCTTGGAGTTCTCAGTAGACAGGCATACCCCGGCATGTCTTGCTGACTCAATAGGTGTATCCCCTTGGCCCTTTCCATGGGCTCATTGTACAGCTGATGATCGTCAATGGGCCATCAAACAGGCTAGGCAGTGTTGATGCCAATATGTCTGGGGGTGTCACCCAGAAACACTGCACAAGTCTGGAAATACAGATATACCCTACATATCTATAACTCACAATACAAAGGTGATACAAACATAGAAATAATATTATCATACTTGGCAAATCATAACATTTTTACTGACACCTTACATGGCATATCTAGCACGATTCATTATTATTTTATTATTAATACCAAAGTGTCTCACAATTCCATACAGCGTCACACTTGGTAAACCAGTGAATTCCCAGGACCAGTTCCCCAGGTCCTTGAAGATGCCGAACACTGTGCTTATGAGGGATTGAAATACCCACATATCTGCTGGGAACACACACACAGACACTGTGTCTGTCTATACCCCTGTGTTCACTCTTCTAGAAAATTATGATCAATTTTGTACACAGTATGGCTTGTGAGGTATCATTTGAAAACGCATAATCTACTGAATATTATCCTCCTGTTAAAATGTGTAGTAACACTGTATGTAAAGTTATGAGATTTTACAGTATGAGATTACTGAAAATGTTACAATTCTGGGGAACACCCACAGACCAGTTCCTCAGAGACATCAAGGCAAACAGCTGGTCAAACAGCCATTCTCCTGTAGGGGGAAGGTGTGAAGAAGACATTTACATTCCATCATAGGGACCTCTTGAAGCTGTTGTGGAAAACAACCACACGTTTGATTTTGAATCAGCTCAGCCTGAGGCTCTTTTCTTGGTTAAAAGTGCGCAGGGGGCGACAGCTATTGGAATACTGTCCCCTGAGCTAAAAATCACACAAGCCTTTTAAAGCTTAAAACCCCAAACAATGACACATATGTTGCACGTTAATTACCGTATTTGGAATATATTGCAAAATATGATGCAAGCAATGTTGGAAATAATTAAGAAAAGGATAGATACGACAGAATATATCATATATCATATTTGTAAAAACAGCAAATAAATCCATGATACACCCACATCTTGAATACTGCATGCAGATGTTGTCGCCCCATCTCAAAAAAAGATATATTGGAATTGGAAAAGGTTCAGAAAAGGGCAACAAAAATGATTAGGGGTATGGAACAGTTATGCCAGACCTAACCCCCAGTTTCACTTGAGCAAACAGGAGCTATTTGACACTGTGCGATACGGCTCCTGTGCTCTGTTCCCAAAGTGTTCTGCAGCAGGGGAGGGTCTGTGGTAGTGTGTGTGTGTCACTGGCATATTGGGGTGATGCTGAAACAGGACAGAGTAGAGGTGGCATTGTGGGGCTGGCATGAACCTTTTCTCTTCATTTCCCCTTCCAAGATCCGAGGGGACAGGAACCCTTACCCAGCGAGGTCACAGTCTCATAGTTCTGCTGCATGACATCCCAGTAGAGGGCTCTCTGAGCGGGGTCCAGCAGAGCCCACTCTTCCCTGGTGAAATGCACAGCCACCTCCTCGAAGGTCACCGGCCCCTGAAAGAGCAAGAGTCCCACACTCAGGACCTCTTTCCCCACTCACAGCCCCACTATTTGTGGCAGAGAGGAGCCAATCAAATGGAAGCTCTGGGTGGATCCCACTCAACAGAGTCCCACCCTGACCCCGCTCAGCGTATCCAGCAAATACCAGGGTGACGGGACGAAGCGAGAGCCCCTTGTCTCTCCCAGCAGATCCATCACACCCCTACTGGCCACCGACCGATACAGGAGATGGAGCCCCTAGCAGGGTCCAGGGAGAGCTCCCTGGTAGGAAGCCCAATAGCCTCCTCATTGTGAAAAGCGGGATATGAAGGGAGAGGCAGCTCCAATAAGCCTGACTCATGGGTGCCCCCTTCATATCTCACAGCAGCCGCTGGTTAGTGAGGTCAGGCTCCAGCACTGGGAGTCTGGGAGTCTGGTCAGTTTGACTAGCTCCATGTAGGTGGGCTATTTTCTTTCTTCACAAATTAGGACATTTCCACCTCCGAACTTCCTGGGTCTGTACCTAGAATCTAGGCCACTTATTAAATAACTCCCAGCAGGTTTGCCACACCCTGGCCTCCTCCTTTCTCCACCCTGTGCATCTCCTGCCCCGCTCCAACCTCCAAACCAGACTGTGCAAACCTTTCCATCTCCGGTGTATTTGCTCTCCCTCTCCTCCAGCACGAACCCACCAGCAACCCCTGATAATCTCTACCTGAGTTGGCTCCACTGCTGCCATTTCTCTTCCCTGTCCCACGGCAGGCTGGGATGCGCTGGAGCAAAACATGGACGCCATTCTGCAGCCTGTCTGGGGGAGAAGGGCAGTTGTGGGTGTTTCAGAACCGGTTTTAGTTAATTTCACATCAGAATTCCCCCAGGCCCTTTCCCTGCAGACAGACACCCTAGGTTCTGCCATGCTGGGAAATGCTCAATCTGTTTATTACAATGTAGACCTGGCCCCTCCTGCCATGCTAAGCCCAGACACATTTTTAACCTCCCTTCTCCCTCCCCTCACCCCACCGGCCAGAGAACCCCACCAGATCTTCATTGCCAGGTTGGGAATCCCAAAGTGTTTTCCCCCTCCCCCCAAGAGACCCCAACAGCCAGAGACCCCCCCAAAGGGATCCCCACTGGGAACTCAGTCCCTCACTGCCTGCCTAGGACCCCTCCCCCGCCCTCCAGCAGGATCTGCCCTGCCCTTTGCCTGACACCCCCTCCTCCCCCCTGCGGGATCCCCTGGTGCTTTACAGGGGCACCCCCTGGCCTAGCGCCGGGGATTCTCCCACACACACTCTGTGCAATGGGCACGGCAGCGATCCCAGGAGTCTGTGGGGGAAGCCCAGACAGAGCCCCTGGCACAGCACCAGGCTCCCTCTAACCCCCTGTCCCGCCTCCCCAAGAGACGCCCACCCCGGCTGTTCTGCAGCCACCAGGCCCCCAGCGATACCCACCTCCAGGACCCACAGCCTCAGGGCTGGGCACATCACAACCACCCTCTGAAACCCCAAATCTCCAGAACCCACCAACCTCACTAGGGTACCCCCTGCCCAGCCACCCAGAGGCCTCTCCCCACCACAATCCCCCTTCAGCTGCTATCTCCCCACACAGCCCCACCCCCACCCAGCAACACTGTTACCTCACAGAGCCTGAGAAGTGGATAGAAAGTGACCACCGCCCCCTGCTGGCCAGTCACAGGCAGAGGGAGCCCTGGGGGATGTCTCTTGAACTGGAGTATGGAAGGCCTGGAGGGACAAAATAGATAAGAAATGTCCATGGCCTGTCACTAGCAAATAATGGCCACCATGGATCCACCCCAGAGGTGGCTGCATCTTAGCACTGCGGGAAGCAACCCCTCACCAAGGCCATTTGCCATGGGGTTTGGGATACTTCTCAACTCACACTGCACTCAGAGTGACCTCATCATCCCGTGCCAGCTGGAGAAAAGGGTCCAGCCAACTCTTCTGTAACTGGCTGGGAACCACTGACCCCCCAAACAGGGGGAGGCCTCTGGCTTTGATGTGTATTAAATATCTGGCTGGTCTCTTTCTTTGGCAAACATTTTAACAGAGGTAAAGGAGGGACCAAATGATTCACAAAGGAGTCGGGAAAGATGATCTCTGGGCAATTTCACCCCCTGCAACCTCCAGGATGGAGAAGAACTCAGGGCAACAGGTTCCCTCGAAGGAAGAAGTTGCTGGGATTTAGAAACACGGGGAACAGCCCCAAACCCGATAGGATTTTTAACTGACATTTGATAATGACACAGAAAGAGGCAAAACCTGAGCTTTGAGAGCAACGTTCAGAAATGAAAGAGTTCCCAATCTGAGAGATTTTGGATCCATTTTGCAAATTAGAGAGACGAAAGTGGAAAATCAGAGGGATTTTATATCAGTTGTTGATAGGAGGTAAAATATGAGTGTTTCACATCAATATTTGATAAATGAATAAAGAGGAAATGGGCAACATTTGCAAACATTTTATATCCAGGTTCAAGAATCTGAGAAAAGGTGTAAATCTGAGATTTTCTTGGTATTTTATAATTAGAGAGACAGGGGGAAATCTCAGGGCATATTCAATTAGAAATAGACAACTAGAGAGAAGTGGGGCAAACGTTTAGGTTATTTTATATGAACCTTTGAGATTTGCAAAGCAAATGTGTCACAAACTGCGTATTTGATAACATGAGAGAAAAACACCAAGATCTGAGGGGATTTTATATTGCTGTTAACGAACTAGTGGAAAAGGGGGACTGTTGGACTGGATTTTATACGACTGTCCAATACATAAACACAAAGTAATGGTTCCCCCCACCCCCACCATTGCCATGGGCAGCAGGGAGCCCTTTGAGGAGCTGATTAAAAGGGCAAGGGAGGGGGAGCTGGAAGGTCCCTGGATAAAGGAAGGGGGCAGCAGTGGGGGATGGACAGGTGACTGGCAACTGATGGTTGGGGGCAACTGTGCTGGTAGTTAGGGGGCAACAACTGGGATTGGGAAACTGGGGTCTGGGCAGTCCCCATGGGACACGTGCACCTCCCTTCCCTGCCCTGGCAGAGACCCGGCATCTCATAGAAGATCAGGGCTGGAAGGGACCTCAGGAGGTATCTAGTCCAACCCCCTGCTCAAAGCAGGACCAATCCCCAACTAAATCCCCAAATGGCCCCCGCAAGGAGTCAGCTCCCAGCCCTGGGTTTAGCAGGCCAGTGCTCCAACCACTGAGCCATCCCACCCCCACTCCAGGGGCAGCCATGTGCTGGGGAATGACTCAGGGCAACAATTTCCCACCTACACAAGGACAAATCGCTGCAGATCAAATGGGTGGGAAAATGCCCCTCACTAGAGAAGATTTTAAACTGACGTTTGAGACTCATGGGGAGAAGGGGGGAAATCGGGGGAGATGGGAGAGCTGATCATTGGAGGGGATGGGGGGGAAATCGCCCCAGATTTTATAGCCCGTGTGAGACACTGAGCGAGAAAAGGGGCAGAACTAGAGAGAATTTGTATCGGGGTGAGAGGCAAGTGGCACAAACAGGGACAGGATCCAATTAACCCCCCTCACCCCTTCACCCGCCCGCCACTCCCCCCCCCGGGAATTTCCTGGCTGCACAGAGAGAGTTCAACACCCCCCCCCGCGTCCCACTGACCTTCCCCCCCCCTACAACTCCAGCTTCTCCTCCTGCCTGACACCCCCCATCTCCCCCCACACCACAGGGGATCCCCCCCGCCAGGCCCCAGTCTCTGCCCCCCAAATCCCACTGGGGCTGAGGCAGCTCTGAGGCTTCTCCCAGGTTCCCCGGGGCAGAGTCACTTTCCTGCCCAGCCCCAGTGCCCCCCCCCCGGGGTCTCTCACTCCCTGGGGGCTCCGGCCCAGGGGACTGGTCGGGGCAGAGCCCGGGGCTGCCCAGGGGGCCGGTCCCAGCTAGAGAAAGCCCTCCCCCCCCCCGGCCGGGGTAGGAATGTGCTGCTGGCGGGAAAAGTGCTGAGGAGATGGAACGCTGAGGGCTGGTTTTGGTGGGAAAAACCGGTTTGGACTGGTTTGAGCCTGTCCCCTGATGGTAAACAAGTCCCCTCTCAGAGATGGAGACCAGGGGTCAATAGTTCATATGCTCCAGATTGGATCTTATTTTAAAGCCAGTGATTTACTTCATAAACATCTTATTAACCAACTAATTGAACCTATTGAACAGTTCATACTACTCACACCTAACAATGAGATCAAAAAAAGAACACAGACAAACCTTGTCAGTAGCGGCTAATGTCCTAACTGGGAAGCACGTGAGCTTGTTGCAGAGCTGCTGCTCAGGGACAGGAACCTCCTGGCACCCAGCCTCCAAAATCACTCAGGCTGCACTTTCTGCACGACTAGGTGCTGGCTGAGGGGGGCGTGGGAATTGGTGGCCTCTGCTGCAGGTGATGGGAATCTCAGGTATTTAAAGCCATGGCCTAGAGGAGGGAAGTGCCTAACTCCAGAGTCTGCAGCTGCCTAGGGCCAGGGCTGAGGATTTAGAGTCCCTAGTGCTGCCGTTGCAAGGTTCAAGCAGGCTCAGCCCTGGCATTGCCACCCCTCCTGCGGCTAGTAGCTGCAGCTGGCTAAGGCTGGCCTCTGGGAACTGGCCCCATGGCTGTAGCCAGAGAAGCTGCAGGTGGCTCTGTGACTCCTGGGGCCATTAAGCTAGAGCAGCTAAAGACACTGGAGTTCACCTCAAGGAACAGAGGTCACCAGTAGGACAGGAATGTCAGGGGGAGCAGGGAAAGAGGGAGCAGGTCAGGCTGGCAGAGGGAGCTTCCAGCTGGGTGGGAGCATGTCCAAAGTAGAAAGGAAACAAGCATGGGGAGAGGTGGTGGTGACCAGGTAGCAGACTAGCATGTAGATGGGAGCAGAGGGAGAGAGGCTGGTGGCTTCAGATTCCCAAGGGCTAAGTCCTGACTTTGGGGAGATGGTGTTTGCAGCTGGCTGGCTCACATGGCAGGATGGGGGCTGAGGGGGGGATCTGTCAGAACTGATCAGGTGTCTGCTGGCTTTAGAACTCTGACCTGAGACTAGGACCACATGCCGTGACTGGTGACATGGGGGTACTGGAGGCATGGCTAGAGAAGGTCTGAATGAGGAAGGAGGTAAATCTGTGAGGAGTTTCCTTGATCACTATGAAAGTTCTGCTCACTGTGGACACTGGTAAATCCACATGGGTGTACAGCTCAATGAGAAAACCCGGGGGCTGAGGGAGATGTGTACGGCAATGCATATAGTCATGTAGGGGTGTGTAATCAAAATGAAAAATGTCTCTGAGGTTCAGTAGCGGGTATGCTATGGCACCAACGGCACTGCCCCACCAGGCCCACACTCGGAGCCCACAGTGACTACATAGGGGCCTACAAATATGTTTGGTACCAGGACCCACAGAAGGTTAATCCGGCCCTGACGGCCTGAGCACTATTTCAGCCCCACATTTTTGGGTGGACCTCCCACAGTGGGAGCTGCCGCGCCCTCCCCTGCAACGCGCGCACACACACACACACTCCTCCTGGTGTTGGGAGGGGAACAGGAGAAAGAACAAAATAAGCAAGAGAAGAAGAGAAAGGAGGGAGGGATGGATGGAGGAAAAGGTGAAACAAAAAGGACAAACCCTAATGTCCCTGGTGATTCTAAGGGACAAAATCCCAGGTGCACAATAAAATTCTGCCTCCTTAAGCTCGTGTTTTCCATGCCTAGAATTCAACTGTCACCCCATGGATCAGACTGAACAGGTTTCAAACCTCCAGGAGGCTCTTACCTTCTAAACAGGGACGGCTGCTTTCTAGTAAAATCACTAAAAGGGAAGGAGAAAACTCGAAAGAGGTTCCTCCTGGGGCTCACGTCCGTGAACCCAAATACTCTCTCAGTCCTCAGAGAGAGACCTGGAGAAGGAGACTTGCTGAAGCAAAGCCACAGGGGTCTCTGAGGTTTCCCTGGCCCCTCGCCCCTGTCCTGCCTGGCTGATGTCAGCATCTCTCTGTGAGGTCACCACCTCCCCACCACCTTGGACCAATAGTCTGAGGTCCTGCAAAAGGCCTTTGTGATGTCACTGCCACACCCCTCCCTTGCTGGGCCAATGTCCTGCCCCTGGCCAGGCACTTTGCAGGTTTGAGCTACTCTCTGTGGACCACCCCACTCAAGGAGCGTTCGTTCTGGGCTGCAAGCCGGCTAGACAGGGAAACATCACACGCTGCTCCCAATGCTACACTCAGTTTTTCAGAAATGAGTCGACTTTATGGCCAGAAGAGACCATTAGAGCATCTAATTTGACCCCCTGCATATCACAGGCCTCCTGTAGGATACAAGAGCTACTTTTGGGGCAAACACATTCCAGAAAGGCATCTAGTCTCCATGAAATGACATCAAGAGATGGAGAATCCACCACTTTCCTTGGTAGCTTGTTCCTGTGATGAATCATCCTCGCTGTTGAATATTTGTGCCTTAGTTGCAATATGAATTTGTCTCTTTTCACCTTCCAGCCATTGGATCTTGTTATGCCTTTCTCTGCTCGATTCAAGAGCCCTTTAATACCCACTATTTTCTCTCCAATATGGCACTTCAACACTTCAATGAAGCCACCTTTCAATCTTCTTTTGATAAGCTAAACAGGTTGAGCTCTTTCAATAGCTCACTAGAAGGCATTTTTCTCCAGCCCTCAGGACATTTGGTGGCTCTTTGCTGCCCCAGCTCCAGTTTCACAACATCTTTTTAAACTGAGGACACCAAAACTGGAGGCAATATTCCACTATCAGTCTCGCTGATGCCATGTCACCTCCTGTGATGTTATTGACATAATCTGTAACTGTATAGATCACCGTTGCGACCACTGTGCTATATTTGCAGCCAATATTGTAGAAAGGTTGTCATGTAAGGGGTCTATGGAGAGGTTCTGATCGGCTGATTATAATGATGCTATCTCTAGATGTGTATCATTTTTGTAGTTGACGTTATAAGTATTGGCTCTGTTCTGTCCATATTTCAAACTTGTGCTCTGCTTCCGGGGAACACCCCAGACAAGTTGGAGTCAGTTCTGCCTAGCCTGCTTGATGGCCCATTAAGGACCATCAACTATACAATTGACCCACTGAGAGAAGGCAGATACGCCTTGTGACTCGACTCAGCAAGGTATGCAGGGACCTGCCTATGGACAGAACTCTAATATTTTTCTATGCTACGTGCTGGATAGAGTGTCCTTGGGACAAAGAAAGCAAAGACCACATGGCAAGAGACTATAAAAGGCTGATGCCTTGTCTCCATCTTGTCTTCAATCCTGCTTCATACCTCTGGAGGGACTTTGCTACAAACTGAAGCTCTAGACAAAGGACTGAATGACCCACCCCAGCTGCGGATTGACTCCAGAGACTTGATTTGAACTTGCAGTTTATTCCATCATTGCTACAAGCCTGAACCAAGAACTTTCCCATTACTGTATGTGAAGGGTTCAAATCCATGTGCATTTTATATAACAACCTGGTCTATGGATTGTGCCAGCTCTTTTCCAGACCCGAAGTCCAGACTATGGTCTAGCCCACTATGACTCTTTTGATGGTTTAAATTACACTCACAGGCACTGAGGATAGAGTTACTGAAAGTTTGGGAGTTAGGAGCTGATAGGTCAGTGGTCCAGTCCCCTCACAGATGACCCCAACCCTCTGGGACAGGGGCAGGTCTGAGCTCTCACACCAAATGCTCATTGTGGTTGCCAGAATCTATGGGCGGCTCATTTAGTTTACACTGAGGGTTGAGTCCTGCTTCGTGCACCATGTGTGAGAATGAAAATCCTAAACCGCCCTTTGAAATAACGAATGCAGCAGGATGTGTTATTGTCCCTGCCCCAAAGCAGACAGACTGATGGAGAAATGCCATTGAGACTAGGGTAATACTCCACTGCCATTCTACCTTTTTTACTTGCTACACTCCCTCCCAGCCTTGTGGGGTCTCAGAGCCCGTTATTGAGCCTGAGCCGAGATGTCTACACTGCAAATTTACCACCCCACAGCCCAAGCCCCGGGAGCCTGAGCTGGTATGGGGCGGCCCTGGGTGTTACATTGCAGTGTGGACATAAGCCTATTGTGTTTCATTTCTTAGGTTCTGCTGCCATCGTGTGGCCATTTCCTTCCCCTCCTTTCTGTCCAAAGTGCAGAGCCCAGTTCCTCCAGGGGGAGAAGGACATCTTCCTTCTTCCTTTCCTCAACAGGCTGGGGTCTGGCTGGGGAACAGCCGTTTCTGAGGATTAATTTCATATTAATGGTGTTGATCTATAGATTTTACAGCCAGACTAGATCACTAGGTACCTCTGCTCTGACCTGATTCAGAACAGAGTCCAGAGATTTTTACCCAGTGACTCCTACATCCACCCCAAGATCTTCTGGCTGAACGAGGAGGGTTCATTCAGAAAGTCATCGTGTTTGGGTGTAAAGGTGTGAAATGATGGGGAAATTGGCCCCTCTTTCAAGTTTAAATGTTGTGACTTCTACACCTAGACCGGGGGTGGCCAACCTGAGCCTGAATTTCCCAGTGTAACTGCCAAACCTGCACCTTTGTATGAGTCAATTGTGAACCTTCCCATCATTGTCCTTTGCTCTTAACCCTGAGGCTATTGCCCCATCATGGGGCCATTTCCCGCCTCTCTTTCATACAGAAGCACAATTTTCTTTGCACAGACACAGGAACAGCAAGATCTTTCTCTGTCCCTTGTGCAAAGCAGGGGGCCAAATTCCATGGAAACAATGGACAAGCAGGGGGCTCTGGGCACATCCAGCCCTGGCCGTGAGATGTTCCCTCCCCTCTTTCTTTATGCCCCTGTTGCTATTTCATGGACTGTCTGGGATGGGGAAAAAGCTGAGTTCACTCCAGGTGGAGGGGAAAAGAACCCTGAAAATCTCAGGACCCAACCCTGCTACCAGGATCACTGAGGTGCTGGGAATGGGACTGTGTGAATTGTCAAGGTGGGGAATGAATAACAATCTACAACTAGATCCACCTCATTAACCACCTACACAGGCTAATCCTGCTGCCAATAAAAGGGAAACTGGGAGCCATTCTTTGCTGTTCAGCCATGGAAACAGTGACCCAATTGCACCGCAGTGAATGTGCTGGGGAAAGCTGGAGTTTACAGGCAGGTGGAAATGCCTAGCAGATCCTAGAAACACCTGGAGATCCCCACACCACTTCTGCCACTAGGGTGAGGTGTTGAGCTGCTCACAGCATCCCCCACCATGACCTTGCAGCAGGGGATTGCCGCACCCCCTACCCAATGCAGGGGAGATGGCTGAGTGTATCTCTGCACCCTGAGATCAGGGCAGCCACACTCTGTGCCCCACACATAGAATCTGGCCCTGCTGAAAAGTGACCCCTATGAACAAGTCACCTCCAGGAAAGCAGGATTGGTCCTCAGAGAGGGGAATGGGCTTTTTGTGAAGCTTATAGGTCACTGGATGCTCTGGAAACAGGAGGGCTCTGAGTGTAACCCATAGCAAACACAACCTGCTAGGGGATGTAGCTCAGTGGTTGAGCACATGCTTTGCATGTATGAGGCCCTGGGGTCAATCCCCAGCATCTTCATGGTCATTTTTTCATCCTGCTGCTTTGCTCATGCCCAGAGGGGATGTGGCCCACCAGTCTCCCTGCACCAGTTTCAGTCCTGCTCAGTGAGGGGCAAGTGACAATTGCATGGAAGGTCTGGGGGGGTTCTGCTCCTAAGTCACCTCGGTACATTTAAGATTCCCACCCACTGTGCTGCTTGGGACAATGGTAGATGAGAAGGGTGAATCCTCCAGCACTGGAGGGAAAGGTCCCATCTGCACAGACTGAGAGGCAAGGAAACAGAGGGGCAGTCAGTGCTCAGGGAGGAGAGGGGTCAATGATTTACTCCCAGCAGGGGACACTGTCTTTTTGAGTATCAGAGGGGTAGCCGTGTTAGTCTGGATCTGTAAAAGGCGACAGAGTCCTGTGGCACCTTCTAGACCAGGGGTCTCAAATTCAAATGACCCCGAGGGCCGCATGAGGACTAGTGCATTGGCCTGAGGGCCGCATCACTGACACGCCCCCTTGCTGCCCCTGGCCCCACCCCCAATCCACCCCTTCCATGAGGCCCTGCCCCTGCCCTGTCTCTGTCTCAGGACTAGGGCAGAAGGGCAGGGGAAGGGCAGCCTGCCCTGGCCCTAGTGAAGGGGGGCTCTAGGACCCTGCGGCAGCAGGTGATGCCGGAAGCTGGCATAGCAGAGGAGTGGAGTCAGCGTGAGCTCCCGGGCAGGCTCCTGGGCGGTGAGGGGGCAGCAAGTGGGGGCCGGGAGACACTGGGGAGGTGCGTGGGGTGGCAGGTGGGGCCAGGAGAGACCCGGCCCCAAACATTGGGAGCAGCGCGGGAGCTTAGGCACAGAAAATAACTCGGGAGGGGCGGGGTGAGGGGAGTTTGGCGGTGACAGGAAGTAACTGGGGAGCTCTAGGGCCGCCCAGAGGATTCCGGGGCCCGGGTCTCGGCGGGGGCCCTTCCGTTCCAGGACCCGCCGCCAAAGTGCCCGAAGACCTGCGGCGGGGGTCCCCGCCGCGGGTCTTTGGGGCAGTTAGGCGGTGGGTCCCGAACGGAAGGGGCCCCCGCCGCCAAGACCGGCTGCGCTCGGCGGCGGCGGGTCCGTCTTCCCCACCCCGGCCCCGGCGGGTCTCGCTTCCCTTCCCCCCCCCCCGGCCCGGCCCCGCGGCTCCCGCTTCCCCCTTACCCGAGCGCGTCTCGCGAGGCCTGAGCCGTCCGCTCAGAGCCGTGGTGAGGGGCGGGGCTGGGAGCTCCACGCCGATCGCAGCGCTCAGCCCAGAGCTCCCAGCCCCACCCCCTTCCCACGCGGCTCGGATCGGGGCCGGGCTCAGGCGCTTGGACGGAGACTCGGCGCTCTATGCGCCGAGGCTCCAGGAGAGGGGCGGAGGCGGGAGCCTCCGCTTTTCTCTTGGGGGCCCCTGCGGAGCCCGGGGCCCATTGCCCCCTTTCCCCCCCCCCTCTGGGCGGCCCTGGGGAGCTCCGCGGGCCGCAGGGAAGAGCTCCGCGGGCCGCATGTTTGAGACCCCTGTTCTAGACTAACAGACGTATTGGAGCATGAGCTTTCGTGGGTGAATCCCCACTTTGTCAGATGAATGGAGTGGGAATTCTGTGCCTGGCTAGCCAACTACAAAAGCAGTTTCTCCTCCCTTGGTGATCACACCTCAACTGCTAGAAGAGGGTCTCATCCTCCCTGATTGAACTAACCTTGTTATCTCTTGACTGATTCTTGCCTGCATATTTATACCTGCCCCTGCAAATTTCCACTACATTCATCTGACAAAGTGGGATTCACCCATGGAAGCTTATGCTCCAATACATCTGTTAGTCTGTAAGGTGCCACTGGACTCTGTCTTTTTGAGGCGAGTGCTGCTGGCTTGGGATGGTGCTGACGATGGATAGAAAAAAGGCTGGAGTCAATGGCAGATGGGACCACAGAAGGTCCTGGGTGCTCAGATGCCCCCAGTTATTGCACCCAGGCCTGTCCTAGACAGAGAAAAGACACCGAGGGACCCAGCCCCCCTACAGTGATCCCATGGACAAGAACCTGGTTAGGAGTGGGGTGAAGGTTCCCTCTGGGCAAAGGGGAGCTGAAAACCCTCCGTGTCCTGGAATTTAAGCAATGAAAGCTTCAAACCCTGCATGGGTGTGGGCTGAGGTGCATCAGCAGAAGATTGGGCTGGACAGAGGTGGCAGGTTTGTATAATTTTTGGTGGTGCCCAGAATGGGACCAAGTCCTGCCCCACCTGCCACACACACCTGCCTAAGGCTCTGGGAAGGAGTTTGGTTGTGGGAGGGAGAGGGGTTGGGCTCTGGGAGAGTTTGGGTGCAGGGTCTGGGCTCAGTCAGGGGGTTGTGGTGAAGGAGGCAGTGTGGGGGGCAGGCTCTTGGAGGGAGGTTGGGTGCAGGTGTGGGGTCTGGGCTGGGGCAGGGGGTTGGGGTTGCAGGAGAGGGTGAGGGGTGCAGCATTTACCTCGGGCATCTCCCGAAAGCAACCCGCAGCCCCTAAGCTGGAGGGCCGGGGGCGTCTCTGCGCACTGCTACCCACAGACTTCACCCCCGCAGCTCCCATTGCCACAGTTGGCAGAGTTGGCAGTTGGGGCGGGGGCAGCATGTGGAGACCCTCCATGCCAACAGTTGTTCTTCTCACAGCTGGCTGATGGGGGGCAGCAGGGGATCTCCCAAATCTGGGGGAATCTCTCTGTGCCCCACTGTTAGCTCTCCATCCTATCTCCCTAACCACGCACACCACTCCTCCCCATTATCAGTGTTTTAGAGAGACCCTCCTCCCTTTATGGGATACAGACTCTCTGTGACAGAGACTGACTGGGGCTCCTCTCTGCATGGCCCCAGTGGGGAAGGAAAGAGACTGGAGGGGGGGGAGAAGATGGGCAGAAGGAGTCTAATGGGGCAAAGCCAGAATAGAGGAGATTTTCTTCCTGTTAAAATGTACTGGAGTCTCATCGCTGAAAAGCCACATCTTGAGTTAAGTTTGAACCAGCAGCCTTTCAATTACCAGGCAAAGGTGTGAACCACAGAGACTGATAACTGCCTGCTTCCCGAATGTGTTTAAAAAACATCTTCAGGGATGCAACTGGTTAGTGGAGAGGGGCCATCTGTTGGGGTTATGAGTTCAAGCTTTCTCTCAAGCCCTTGTTTCTCTTACCTGTGTAGTTTGTTTTGCCAGTTCATATAGAAAGTGCTATACTAGAAAAAGGAGAGTAAGTTCTAAAATGTAGAGGTGGGTGCATACTTTAGAAACATCCCCCCTGTGCTGCCATTAGTTCCAGCAGATTGTTCACTGGAAGGGCAAATTGATTTCTTTGCTGCTGAGAAAGATGCCAGGACAGGTCTGTGGGCACCAGAGCTCTCTGCTTCTTCCAGCTCCTTCCCTGCTCCAGTCACTGCTGTAGGAGGATCCTATATGCACTGAGCCTAAACATTTTCCTGGGCCTTCTTAGCATAGTTGCCAGCATGTCAGTCTCATACTCAGTGGGTCCTGAGCTCACACCTCAGAAAAGAGAATGGTTTTCTGCTCCCTGCTTCAGATTTTCTAAAGGAAATCAGACAAAAGAAGCTATAGGAGAGTGGCTCCTAGACACTCTAACACACACAGATTTTTCTAAGGCATTAACTTTTCCTTCTCTGTGGAGTTTGTATTCTCCATAGAGCAAAATAAAACAAAAACATGCAAGTCTAAGACTAATACAGTATGAAACTCAATACAGATAAAATCTCACCCTCAGAGATCTTCCAATAAGCTTCTTTTGCAGACTAGACTTATTTCTTGTCTGGGCCCAATCTTTTCACCTGGTATAGTCCTTGTTCCAGCTCAGGTGGTAGCTAGGGATTTCTCATGACTGCAGCCACCTTTCTTCTGTTCCACCCCCTTATACAGCTTTGGTACAAGGCAGGAATCTTTTGTCTCTCTCCTGGGGAAAAGCCCCAGGTTTAAGATGGATTCCTGTACCAGGTGACATGGTCACATGCCCTGTGAGACCCCAAGCCTTCATTGTTCCTGGCCTGACTCAGATGGTGCAGGACAGAGCCATCTCCAGTCAATTGTCCTGGTTAATGGGAGCCATCAAGAGTCCAAACCACTATTAATGGCCCACACTTTGCATCATTACAACAGGACCTCAGAGTTATAGTTCATATTTCTAGCTTCAGATACAGGAATGATCGGTTGATACAAATAGGCTGAACACACACAGTAGATAATAAGCTTTGTAATGATACTGCACAAGAGACCTTTTGCATGAAGCATGTTCCAGTTACATTATGTTCACACTCATTAGCATATTTTCATAAAATCATCAACATCACAGCAGGGAAAGGGTTTTACTGCGGCACCTGGGAGCAGTTGAGTTTCATGTTCAGGCTCTGCTATGAGTTCCTCCAGGTTTCCCATAAGCACACAGGGCCCTTAGTGGGTACTCTCGATACAGAAATGGCCCAGATACAATGAAGTGATGGGAATTGCATTTTCCTTTTTAATTTTTGAATTTCCAATGACATTTCTGTTTGTGATTTTGTTTTGCTTCGTATAACTGTGTTTTCTCAGGGACTTGATATTTACCAGGCTAACTAACAGCTAATAACGGGAGACTTCCAAGCAGGGCGTGGGTGAGCAGAAAAGAACTGTAAGAGACGCTGGTTTTCGACCTTGTGTTAGATAAGAATAGAATGCAGATTGTAGCAGAAATTGCTGAGAGAAGTAAGCTATCAGAAAGGAATATGTACAAACAAAATGCAATTGTTGCTCCTTACTGTATGTCGCAAAAGGTATAAATGCTTGCCTTAATTGTTTATCTAACCGAGACCTACCTCGGGAGGGGAAACTCTGCCTGTCTGTACTCTCCCGAATAACTGCAGTTGCTCGAAATAAACGGCATAATATAATAACATTTAACATCTCTGTGGTGGGAAGAACATCTCAACAGCCCAACACTGTGGCATTTGATTTAAAAAAGGAGAACTATACAAAAACGAGGGGGGTTAGTTAAACAGAATTTAAAAGGTACAGTGACTAAAGTGAAATTCCTGTAAGCTGCATGGACACTTTAATGACACCATAATAGAGGCCCAACTTAAATGTATACCCCAATTTAAGAAACACAGTAAAAGAACTAAAAAAGAGCCACCGGGGCTTAACAACCATGTAAAAGAAGCAGTGAGAGACAAAAAGTCTTCCTTTAAAAAGTGGAAGTCAAATCCTAGAAAGGAGCATAAACATTGCCAAATTGTAGGTGACAAATCTGAGAAACTGTCACAGACTGAAGTGTCACTAGAGGAGGTTTTGGAATTAATTGATAAACTCAACATTAACAAGTCACCGGGACCAGATGGCATTCACCCAAGAGTTCTGAAAGAACTCAAATGTGAAGTTATGGAACTATTAACTATGGTTTGTAACCTGTCCTTTGAATCGGCTTCGTACCCAATGACTGGAAGTTAGCTAATGTAACGCCACTATTTTAAAAGGGCTCTAGAGGTGATCCCGCAATTACAGACCAGTAAGTCTAACATCGGTACCGGGCAAATTAGTTGAAACGATAGTAAAGAATAAAATTGTCAGACACATAGAAGAACATAAATTGTTGGGCAAAAGTCAACACAGTTTCCGTAAAGGGAAGTCATGTCTTACTAATCTATTAGAGTTCTTTGAGAGGGTCAACAAACATGTGGACAAGGGGATCCGTGGACATAGTGTACTTAGATTTCCAGAAAGCCTTTGACAAGGTCCTCACCAAAGGCTCTTACATAAATTAAGCTGTCATGGGATAAAAGGGAAGGTCCTTTCAAGGATTGAGAACGGGTTAAAAGACAGGGAACAAAGGGTAGGAATTAATGGTAAATTCTCAGAATGGAGAGGGGTAACTAGTGGTGTTCCCAAGGGTCAGTCCTAGGACCAATCCTATTCACCTTATTCATAAACGATCTGGAGAAAGGGGTAAAAGTGAGGTGGCAAAGTTTGCAGATGATACTAAACTGCTCAAGATAGTTAAGACCAAAGCAGACTGTGAAGAACTTAATAAAGATCTCACAAAACTAAGTGATTGGGCAACAAAATGGCACATGAAATTTAATGTGGATAAATGTAAAGTAATGCATATTGGAAAAAATAACTCCAATTATACATAAAATATGATCGGGACTAATTTAGTTACAATAAATCAGGAAAAAGATCTTGGAGTCATCATGGATAGTTCTCTGAAGATGCCCACGCAGTGTGCAGAGGCGGTCAAAAAAGCAAACAGGATGTTAGGAATCATTAAAAAGGGGATAGAGAATAAGACTGACTATATTATTACCCTTATATAACTCCATGGTATGCCCACATCTTGAATTCTATGTACAGATGTGGTCTCCTCATCTCAAAAAGATATACTGGCATTAGAAAAGGTTCAGAGAAGGGCAATTAAAATGATTAGGGTTTGGAACGGGTCCCATATGAGGAGAAATTAAAGAGGCTAGGGCTTTTCAGCTTGGAAAAGAGGAGACTAAGAGGGAATATGATAGAGGTATATAAAATCATGAGTGATGTGGAGAAAGTAGATAAGGAAAAGTTATTTACTTACTCCCATAATATAGGTTCACTCCCTGGGCTGCTTCTGCTCTACAACTATAATTGTCTTTTACACCAAAATCACTAACTTGAGCACCCAATTCCATGTACAGTCCTAGTGGATGTAAGGCACAGGTAACTTTTGCCTCAGGGTAGCTTGTTGGCATCAACCCTCTCTCCCACACCTGGAGCTGATGAAATTCCTGGCTGGAGGGACACACACTCTTACAAGTCAAAAGGGAAGGAGCTGATAGAAAAGATCACAGGACTGACCCCAAAGAAGGGTGAGCTGCAAAAGGCAGAAGCAGGCAACTCATCTGGCAGAGCCGAGAGACCACAGTGAAGATGGTGCAAAGATCACTATATTGGAATTAGCAAATCTGATTTTTTTTAAAACAATTTTTTGGGAAGCCCTAATAAAGGCATTTCTTACAGTTCTCTCCGATTTGGATTTTCTGATATCTAATAAGGAATGACATCTGATTGAAGCTTTTCCCAAATGCAGAGCATGTGTAGGGTCTCTCTCCACTGTGGATTCTACGATGTCTGACAAAGTCTGAGTGCTCAATGAAACTTTTCCCGCACTCAGAGCATGTGTAGGGCGTCTCTCATGTGTGGATTCTATGATGTGTGACAAGGCTTGAGCGCTGACTGAAGCATTTCCCGCACTCAGAGCATGTGTAGGGCGTCTCTCCTGTGTGGATTCTCTGGTGTGTGATAAGGTTTGAGCGCCAACTGAAGCTTTTCCCGCACTCAGCGCACGTGAAGGGCGTCTCCCCTGTGTGGATTCTCTGATGCGTGATAAGGATTGAGCGCAGACTGAAGCTTTTCCCGCACTCAGCGCACGTGTAGGGCGTCTCTCCTGTGTGGATTCTCTGATGCGTGATAAGGTTTGAGCGCCAACTGAAGCTTTTCCCGCACTCAGCGCACGTGTAGGGCATCTCCCCTGTGTGGATTATCTGATGCGTGACAAGGTTTGAGCGCCGACTGAAGCTTTTCCCGCACTCAGAGCACGTGTAGGGCGTCTCCCCTGTGTGGATTCTCTGATGTGTGATAAGGCTTGAGCGCCGACTGAAGCTTTTCCCGCACTCAGCGCACGTGTAGGGCGTCTCCCCTGTGTGGATTCTCTGATGTGTGATAAGGCTTGAGAGCTGATTGAAGCTTTTCCCGCACTCAGCGCACATGTAGGGCGTCTCCCCTGTGTGGATTCTCTGATGTGTGATAAGGTTTGAGTGCCGACTGAAGCTTTTCCCGCACTCAGCGCACGTGTAGGGCGTCTCCCCTGTGTGGATTCTCTGATGTCTGATAAGGTGTGAGCGCTGACTGAAGCTTTCCCCACACTCGTGGCATTTGTAGTGCGTCTCTTCCAAGTTGATTCTCTCATGTGTAATAAGGGCTGAGTAGCTACTGAAGTTCTCCTCTGGCCTCTGCTGAGTCTCAGAGGCTTTTACTGTTTCTCGGAGTGCACAACTCCTGGAAACATTCCCTTTGGGTTTTTCTGATAACGTCCCATGTGGTGCTCCTTGCTCAGCATCTTCCTGCTGGGGTTTCTGCTCCTCATTCTCACGCACCATCCTATCACCTGATGGGAGACAGAGAGAATCCAGGCATAGGTCACTCCCTGTGCCTGAGAGAAAGGAAATCTCAGAGACAGGAATTTTAAAAGGGATGAACAAACCAAAATATGTGCAGGAGAGATCAAACCTATCAGGAGCTGATTTTCCCAGAAGAGAGAGGAAGGGATCAGTTTTGGTCTGCATTTCACCAGAACATGGAGGGGGGAAAGTGGGATCAGGCAGGGATCTGCTGCCAGTTGTTAGTCAGGATAGGTGGGAAGCCATGAGTGACATCTGCCTAATTATTCCACATCTGCAGGGAACAATCCTGAACTTGGAGAGCTCACAAGGTCTTTGTAGGGCATCCCAAATGTTTCCTGTATTCATGGACAGTTTTTGACTTGCTTTAACCAAGTCCTCACCTGTGCAGGCAGCTCTTGGAAGCACTTCTTTCTCAGAACCCTGGAGGTCCTGGACCCACGGCTCTTCCCCTCGTTCCAGCTGGGAGACCACATCAGGTGTGGAATTTAGAAACCCTATGCCAGACAAAGAAAACAAGGGAGGTCGGTGGAATTTGTGGGATACTTGTTACAAAGAATATTCCATGGTTTTAAGCTCAGATCATTTTTAAGCAGTAACATCTGTGGCAAAGTTCCTCCTCTCCCCTAGTAGGTCCTGCGCTTATTGGCGGATTTCCTCCCCTCAGTGGTCTTCCCCTTGGATGAAACCCACAGTCTGGATCAACTCCTCCTATGTCTGTTTAGGAGTAGCGAGACTTGGGGGGAACCCGATCCCACCCTCTACTCCGGGTTCCAGCCCAGGGCCCTGTGAATTGCAGCAGTCTCTATAGTGCTACTTGTAACCGCTGCTTGACTGCTACAGCTCCCTGGACTACTTCCCCATAGCCTCCTTCAAACACCTTCTTTATCCTCACCATAGGATCCTCCTGGTGTCTGATACTGCTAGATTGTATGGTGTTTCCTCAATCCTCCAGTAGTACCCCCTCTCAGTTCTTAGTTCCTTGTGTCTCTTGCTCCCAGCTCCTCATACGCACTTCCTTCCTCTGGCTCCTCCTCCTTGACTGGAGTGAGCTCCCCTTTTTATACCAGGTGCCTTGATTAGCCTGTCCTGATTGGCTGCAGGTGCTCCAATCAATGTAGCTCTCTCCGGTACCTTCTAGAAAGTTCTTAATTGGCCCCAGGTGCCTTGATTAGCCTGGAGCGACTGCCATTTTGGTTCCTATGGTACTAGGGATTTGCTTAGCCTGGAGCTAACATACCTGCTCCTCAATACTTTCTTGTAGCCATCCGGCCTTGCTCCATCACATATCCCCCCCTCTGCTCAACACCATAGGGTTGTGCAACTTGGGACGCCAGGCAGTGTGCTCGTGAAAGACCATCAGCGTTGCCGTGGTGACATCCAGCCCTATGCCGTATACAGAACTGGAATGGTTGTAGGGATAAGAACCACCTGGTGACCCTTGCATTCTTTTCCTTATTTCTCTGCATCCACTGGAGGGGTGCGTGGTCTGTCACAAGAGTAAATCGCCGGCCCAAGAGGTAATAACGCAGCGTCTCCATGGCCCATTTGACAGCGAGGCATTCTCTCTCGACTACTGCATACTTCTGTTCTCGTGGGAGCAGCTTTCTGCTTAGGTAGAGAATCGGGTGTTCTTCATCTCCAATCATTTGTGACAGAACTGCCCCAACCCCACCTCAGAAGCATCTGTCTGTAAAATAAATTCCTTGGTAAAGTCTGGGGCTATGAGTATGGGGTCATTACAGAGGGCCGTCTGAAGGTCTACAAACGCCTCTCTGCAGCGTCGGTCCACTTTATCATGTCTGGACCTCGAGCCTTCACCAGGTCCGTTAGAGGACTTGCCCTGCTGGCGAAGTGGGAATAAACCGACGGTAGTAGCCTACCACGCCTAGGAATGCACGGACCTGCTTCTTTCGGGTTGGCTGGGCCAGTTTTGAATCGCTTCTAGTTTATTAGTTTGGGGCTTCACTATACCCCTTCCTACAATATATCCCAGGTACCTAGCCTCTGCTAGTCCTATGGCGCACTTAGCAGGATTAGCGGTGAGGCCAGCCCGCCTTAAGGTGCGTAGCACTGCCTCAACCTTCTCCAAGTGGGTTCCCAGTCTGGCATATGGATGATGACATCATCTAGGTATGCAGCTGCATAACTAGTATGGGGGCGCAGCAGCTTATCCATGAGGCGCTGGAATGTGGCTGGGGCCCCATGTAACCCAAAAGGGAGAACAGTGTACTGGAATAGCCCGTCTGGGGTGGAGAACGCTGTCTTTTCTTTAGCTTCTTTGGTCAGGGGAATCTGCCAATACCCTTTTGTCAGATGCAATGTAGTCAAGAAACGGGCACTACCCAGTCGGTCAACCAGTTCATCGATGCGTGGTATGGGGTATGCATCAAACTGGGATACTTCATTCAGTCGGCGAAAGTCATTACAGAATCTCATGGTACCATCAGGTTTGGGCACTAGAACAATTGGACTGCACCACTGACTGTAGGATTCTTCAATAATGCCTAATTCTAACATTTTCTTTACTTCGGCCTTGATTTCTTCTCTTTTGGCTGCTGGGATTCGGTAGGGTCTCAGTGTTATTTTGGCTCCAGGGATCGTGCGGATATGGTGATAGGTCTCAGTTGTCCGCCCGGTTTTGTAGAAAACATCTCGGTTACGATTAATCATATCGGTTGCCTCGATCTTTTGGATTGGCGTCAAGTCGGGTGATATCTTTACTTGCTCATGTACGTTATCCTCCTGGGGAAGAGTCTCCGGTGACTAAGCATGCCTCTCGATCATGCCAAGGTTTTAGAAGATTGATGTGGTAAATTTGCTCGTTTTCTGCGGCATGGCTGCCGTACCTTATAGTTTACCTCTCCCACGGCTTCAATTACTTCATAGGGTCCCTGCCACTGGGCCAACAGCTTGCTTTCTGCTGTGGGCACAAGGACCATTACTCGATCCCCGGTTGGAACCGTCAAGCTTTGCTTGGTGGTTATAATGGGTCCGTTGGGTCTCCTGTGCTTTTTCCAAGTGTTCTCGCACAATGGGTGTAACCTGGGCTATCCGATCCTCATCTGTAGTACACGCTCAACTATGTTCCTTCCGGATTTGGCTCCTCTTCCCAGGCTTCTCAGGCTATATCCAATATGCCTCGGGGGTGGCGCCCATATAGTAGTTCGAATGGAGAGAAGCCTGTGGAGGCTTGTGGAACTTCCCGGATGGCAAACATGAGGTAAGGCAATAGGGTATCCCAGTCTTTCCCATCCCGGCTCACCACTTTCCTGATCATGGCCTTGAGGGTCCTATTGAACCTTTCCACCAGGCCGTCTGTTTGTGGGTGGTATACAGAGGTCCGTAGGGCTTGTACATGGAGCAATGAACAGAGATCTTTCATCAATTTAGACACGAAAGGTGTCCCTTGATCAGTCAGCATCTCCTTGGGTAGCCCGACCCGGGAAAAGATCTGTACTAACTCCTTAGCTATTGTCTTGGAAGCTGTGTTGCGTAGGAGGACAGCTTCCGGGTATCGGGTTGCATAGTCTAGTACAACCAGCACATGTTGGTGGCCCTGAGTTGTCTTCTCTAGGGGCCCAATCAGATCCATGGCTATGCGTTCAAATGGTATCTCTATTATTGAAAGAGGTATCAAAGGGGCCCGCAAGTGTGGGCGAGGGCTATGTAGCTGACACTCTGGACAAGAGGTGCAGTATCGCCTGACATCTTCATGTATTCCTGGCCAGAAGAACCTCCGCAGGATCCTGGCCTGGGTCTTCTCTACCCCTAAGTGTCCTCCAAACAGGTGACTGTGGGCGAGGCTCAATATAGCTTTTTGATGTTTTCGGGGCACCAGAAGTTGATGTATCTCCTGCTCCTGCATTTGCACCACACGGTACAGGAGATCTTTCTTCACTATAAAGTAGGGTCCTGGACCTCGGACCTTCCTCCACTGGTATCCCATCTATCTCAGCCACCTCTTTACTGACGTTATCATATCTGGGGTCCTCTGCCTGGTCCCGTCCGAACGTCTCTCTCCCAGGACTACCCTGCCTGAGCTCCCAGGGGCCGGCTTCTGCTTCTTCCAATGGCCTGTCGCCCTCATGGCTGGGGCCAGCCTCCGGCTCACCTTCCGTGTTGGTAGTTTCACTGTTGGCTGCTCGTGCCCGTCTGCCTACTAGCGCAGTCTTCTGGCCTTGGGTCAGGATCTGGGTTCCCAAAGCCTTCGCGGCCTTCCTTTCTTTTTTTGTCTTCCGGGCCTTTGGGGGGCTGAGAATAGATCCTGAGAAAACTCAGAAAACATTGGGGGTTGACATTCCCCCAGTGATGAGTCGCTGTCAACAGGGTCTCCACTTCCCTGCAGCCTCTCAGGGGGAAGTAAATTATCAAACCCTGGATAGTCTCTCCCAATAACTACAGGATATGGGAGTTTAGGTACAACGCCCACTGTCACCTCAATGGGGTTCCCCTGAACCTCTATCTCCACTGGGATGATGGCGTATTGGCTCACGGCCCCATGCACACATGTCACTGCTACACGTTTATTTGCAGCAGCTGGCTACTTTTTACCAGCTTACCCGATATAAGGGTGATAGCACTTCCTGAGTCCATCAGTGCTGTAGTCTTTGTTCCATTTATCTTCACTGGCCTGGTATAGTTATGTGGGGCTAACGCAACGCCCGCCAGGTGGATAAGGGAGCATGGGACCTCCCAATCCCCCAAGTTGCATTGCATAGGCTCTTTGGTGCTGGGACATTGTGCAGCTATGTGTCCCCACTCCCCACATGCATAACATCTATAACGATTTCTAGTCAGTCTCCGATCCTGTGGGCTAGGGGTTTTAGTCACAGAGTTCCCTCCACTCAGGCCAATCCCTTCCTTCTGGAGTCTCTGTTGGTTTTCAGCCCCCCTCTTCCTCCACCTAGGACTCCCGAGGGGTTTGGCTGTCTTTCCTTGCGTAGTTGGGTCAATTCCCTGGCTGTCATGCGTCTTTCTACCAGCGTGGTCATCTCATCATAAATGCAGGGATCGTTCTGGCTTACCCATTTGCGAAGATCTGGTGGCAGTGCCCTCGTGTACCGGTCGATGACCAGAACCTCTAGTATCTCTTCCAGACTCCGGGATTCTGTTTGCAACCACTTTCGTGTGAGATGGACGAGGTCATATAATTGGGATCGTGGGGTTTTGTCTTCCCGGTACCACCACTCATGATACCGCTGGGCCTGTACTGCGGATGTTACCCCAGATCTGGCCAAGATCTCTGCCTTCAGCTGGGAGTAGTCTGCTGCAGCTTCTTCAGGCAGATCATGGTAGGCCTTCTGGGCCTCCCCACACAGGAACGGGGCAAGGATGCTAGCCCACTGATCTCGAGGCCAGGCCTCCCGTAGAGCTGTCCTCTCAAAGGCCAGAAGGTATGCCTCTACCTCATCTTCCCTCGTCATTTTCTGCAGCCAATGGTTAGCCCGTATGAGCCGTGTCCCATCATGCCCACGGTTCATTTCTGCAAGGGTCTTTACCTGGCTTACCAGTTCCTGCAACATAGCTCGGTTTTGAACAGCTTGGTCCATCAGCAGGCGGTTAGTTTCTTGCTGCAGCAGCACTGCTTCTTCCTGGGCAGCTGCCTGGACACGGGTAGCCTCCTGCTGGGCCGCCGTGGCTTGTATCAGTGCCCGTACTACATCATCCATTGTGGTAACAAATTGTAAACCCCCTTCCCTTTTTGTGTGTGTTTTTAAATCACCCTCCTTCTTCCGCCGCTGTGCACACCAAAAATCCCACCCCTGACACCAGTTGTGGCAAAGTTCCTCCTCTCCTCTAGTAGGTCCTGCGCTTATTGGCAGATTTCCTCCTCAGTGGTCTTCCCTTGGATGAAACCCACAGTCTGGATCAACTCCTCCTATGTCTGTTTAGGAGTAGCGAGACTTGGGGAACCCGATCCCACCTCTACTCCGGGTTCCAGCCCAGGGCCCTGTGAATTGCAGCAGTCTCTATAGTGCTACTTGTAACCCCTGTTTGACTGCTACAGCTCCTGGACTACTTCCCCATAGCCTCCTTCAAACACCTTCTTTATCCTCACCATAGGATCCTCCTGGTGTCTGATACTGCTAGATTGTATGGTGTTTCCTCAATCCTCCAGTAGTACACCCTCTCAGTTCTTAGTTCCTTGTGTCTCTGACTCCCAGTTCCTCATACGCACTTCCGTCCTCTGGCTCCTCCTCCTCAGACTGGAGAGCTCCCCTTTTTATACCAGGTGCCTTGATTAGCCTGTCCTGATTGGCTGCAGGTGCTCCAATCAATGTAGCTCTCTCCAGTACCTTCTAGAAAGTTCTTAATTGGTTCCAGGTGCCTTGATTAGCCTGTTCTGATTGGCTGCAGGTGCTCCAATCAATGTAGCTCTCCGGTGCCTTCTAGAAAGTTCTTAATTGACCCCAGGTGCCTTGATTAGCCTGGAGCGACTGCCATTTTGGTTCCTATGGTACTAGGGATTTGCTTAGCCTGGAGCTAACATACCTGCTCCTCAATACTTTCCTGTAGCCATCCGGCCTTGCTCCATCACACATCCCAAGACCAGCTTCCTTGGCTCCAAGTGGCAGGAGAGGAGTTATTAATCATATGCATTACCTTAGTGCCTAAGGACCAACTAACAGTGTGTCTCCGTTGTGCTAGGCACAGTACAAATGCAGAATAGTAGATGGCCCGTGCTCTGAAGAATTTACAGTCTAAATAGACAAGACAGACACAGCATGGGGGAAGGGGTAGAACCTCTGTTAGAATGGCGATATTCAGGCCTGCCTGCAAAGCCTATATTTTAAGAACTTAGGTGTATTTTTATCACTTAGCTAGTTACAGGAGTATGAAAACAAAGAAACAAAATCACAGTCTGCCTGTGCCTGGGCCTTCTCTCACTAGGATAGGCTGAGGCCTTGTTATTAGGCTAAGGCCTTTGGCTAAGCAGCAGGGGCAGCCATAAGCTGGGAAGCGAAGGGTCACATCCTCACATTCCAAACCAGTCACACTGAAATAAGGTGCTATTGGGCTGTTTGGAAGTCGATCCTGTCTGGATCTTAAGATGGTTAAAGAAACCTTAATTTGATAGCATTCTGTCTGGCAAGAAATCACTTATCAATGGTTGTGAAACCCTCATTTCTGTATTGCTTTATCTTTATGGCCACAACTTTTACATTGTTAATCAGTCTGGTTCTCTAATTGTTTCTCTCTCCTGTATAATTAATGTTGCCAGGTGTAAGTTAATTAGGGTAGTGGTTTATAATTGGTTAGAGCAGAAGTAGGCAACCTATGGCAGCACATGAACTGATTTTCAGTGGTACTCACATTGCCCAGGTCCTGGCCACCGGTCCAGAAGGCTCTGCATTTTTAATTAATTTTAAATGAAGCTTCTTAAACATTTTAAAAACCTTACTGACTTTACATACAATAGTTCAATTATGTATTATAGACTTATAGAAAGAGACTTTCTAAAAACGTTAAAATGTATTATTGGCACATGAAATCTTATATTAGAGCAAATAAATGAAGACTCAGCACACCACTTCTGAAAGGTGGCCGACGCCTGGGTTAGAGAATTAGTCACAATATGTTAGAATTGGTTAGTTAAATTTCAGCACAATGATTGGTTAAGATATAGCTGAGAATATTGCTCTATAAATGGGGTCAAAGTGGAGGGGGGAAGGAAATTGGAATAATAGAATATCAGGGTTGGAAGGGACCTCAGGAGGTCATCTAGTCCCACCCCTGCTCAAAGCAGGACCAATCCCCAACTAAATCATCCCAGCAAAGGCTTTGTCAAGCCTGACCTTAAAAACCTCTAAGGAAGGAGATTCCACCACCTCCGTGGGGAACCCATCCCAGGGCTTCACCACCCTCCTAGTGAAATAGTGTTTCCTAATAGCCAACCTAAACCTCCCCCATTGCAACTTGAAATCATTACTCTTGGTTCTGTCATCTGCTACCACTGAGAACAGTTTAGACCCATCCTCTTTGGAACCCCCCTTCAGGTAGTTGAAAGCAGCTATCAAATCCCCCCCTCATTCTTCTCTTCTGCAGACTAAACAATCCCAGTTCCCTCAGCCTCTCCTCAGAAGTCATGTGTTCCAGTCCCCTAACCATTTTTGTTGCCCCCCGCAGGATGCTTTCCAATTTTTCCACATCCTTCTTATAGTGTTGGGCCCAAAACTGGACACAGTGCTCCAGATGAGGCCCCATGAATGTTGGTTAGGGGGCGAACGGGAACAGGGACACAGGCAAAGCCCGACTGGTGTGAAGGGCTTCGGAATATGTAATCTTATAGGTGTAAAAATTGTACAGACTATACCACCCTGTGACATCATCAACGAAGTGCCCATTTGTGCCTGGGTAGGGGCCCTGCTCTGGGCGGGAGGATGCAGCAAGGACTCAGGATCGGTGGCCGGGGTCGCTGTGCATAGGAGATGGGGAGGTTATGTGAGGAGGGGGGTAATGAGTGGGAGAGGGAGGTCAAGAGTTAAAATATTAATATTTGGGGAAAAAATGTATAATAAAGTGAAACTGAACAGAAACAAAACTGGAATGGAGGCTCTAAAGCAACAAGGCTTCGGTAGGGATTTGGGGTTAAAGGTCTGGGATCCCCCACAGCTCCAGATCCCCAAACCTCTCCTCCCTCCCACGGAACCACCCACCCCACTTCCTGGGTGCCCTTCCCACACTCCTCCCTTCTTCCCATTACTCTCAGCCAGCACCACCTCCCGGCACCTTGAGAACTTCTTGTATTTTGTCCTCGTCTCTCACAGCCTCCTACCTCCCTGCTGCTTCTTAGCTCTAACCCTGCACACACCCGCCTCATGTCCTGGCATATCTACTACCCCCGTCTCCGTCCCTCCCACGGCTCGCTTATCCCTTCAGCCATGGGATCCTGAATGGCAACATTACACGCTCTCCTAAAAGAGCTCATCTGACTGTCACACAAGCCATGCATGAGTCACACACCTATTTACTCAATTTAGAATTCTACAGGCAGCATATTTTCCTCTTAAAATGAGGAAAAGGCATGAAAGCGACAGTTATTAATGTAGTTATGAATGTATTCAATAAGGATACATTCAATGCAATTTTAAAATGACTGACAGCACCAAAAAGGCACATGTCCAAAAATGGTACTAGTGGGTGGGAGATAACGCAAAAAAAGGGGGGGCAAGGAAACTTGTCAAAACTTGTATGAGGAATAAAGGTATAAAGTTATTACTGCTCAGGTTCTTCAGAGACCCCACAGCTTCTAATAACCCAGGGGACAGGACTCCTTACCCAGCGAGGTCACTGTCTCATAGTTCTCCAGCATGACATCCCTGTAGAGGGCTCTCTGAACAGGGTCCAGTAGTGCCCATTCCCTTGGTGAAATACACAGCCACCTCCTCGAAGGTCACCGGCCCCTGCAAGAGCAAGAGTCCAACACTCAGTAACTGCTGCCCCACTCACAGCCCCACTATTCACGGAACAGCAGCACCAGGTAAATGGAAGCTCCGGGAGGCACATGTTAACAGAGTCCCACCCCACCTTGCCTAGAACAGACAGGCGGCATCAGAGGGTAGAAAGAGAGAAACTTTGTGTCTCCCAGCTGACAGACGGAGGCAGGGTCTTCACATTTATCTACTAGCCAGAGCTTGATATAGGAGATGGGGCTGGCTTTGGACCCTACTAATGGCTCCCTGGTAGGAAACACTCTCCAAATAAAATATAAGAAAGAAAAGGGAAGTCAGTAGTAAAGAATATTAGTTAGAACAGGAGTAGGCAACCTATGGCATGGGTGCTGAAGGCAGCACGCAAGCTGATTTTCCGTGGCACTCACAATGCCCGGGTCCTGGCCACCAGTCCGGGGGGCTCTGCATTTTAATTTAATTTTAAATGAAGTTTCTTAAACATTTTAAAAGCCTTATTTACTTTACATACAACAATAGTTTAGTTATATATTATAGACAGAGAAAGATCTTCTAAAAATGTTAAAATGTATTACTGGCCCACTCAAAACCTTAAATTAGAGTGAATAAATGAAGACTTCTGAAAGGTTGCTCACCCCTGAGTTCGAAGGTCAGAATTGTAGAAAATTGGTAAGGGAAGTGTGACATTATTGATATAAATTGGGACCATATAGAACATGGGTTGCAACCAAGGTCCTGTAGTGGCACCAAATCTGATGTAAAGGGGGTCAATATGAGGTGTCTAAGACCAGGTTATGGGTTGCTGGTTATGATTATGCTGTCTGTATGTATGTATCATTTTGTAGTTGAAGTTATGAATATTAGCTCCATACTGTCTGTATTTCAAGCTCGTGCTGTGCTTCTGGGAGACATCCCAGACAAGTTGGTGTTAGCTCTGCCTAGCTTGCTTGATGGCCCATTAAGGACCATCAGCTACACAACTGACCCATGGAGAGAAGGCAGACACCCCTTGTGACTCAGCAAAGTATGCAGGGACTGGCCCATGTGACCCCAGACTCCATTTTGCTGTAATTTTCCACAGTAAGGACAAAGAGGTTCTTACACCTGGAAAAGCCTATATAAGGCTAATGCCTCATCTCCATCTTTTCTTCAATCCTGCTTCTACCTCTGGAGGGACTTTGCTACATGCTGAAGCTCTACACAAGGGACTGATGACCCATCCCAGCGGGGGATGTTCTCCAGAGACTTGATTTGAACCTGCAGTTTATGCCACCACTGCTACAAGCCTGAACTAAGAACTTTGCCATTACTGGATGTAATTAATTCCATTTAACTAATGCTACCTCTCATCTCTACCTTTTTCCTTTTATGAATAAACCTTTAGATTTTAAAGGATTGGCAACAGCGTGATTTGTGGGTAAGATCTGATGTGTATATTGACCTGGGTCTGGGGCTTGATTCTTTGGAATCGAGAGAACCTTTTTCTTTTATTGGGGTGTTGGTTTTCATAACCATTCCTCCCCGGGACGGGTGGCACTGGTGGTGATACTGGGAGACTGGAGTGTCTAAGGAAATTGCTCGTGTGACTTGTGGTTAGCCAGTGGGGTGAAACCAAGTCCTCTTTGTCTGGCTGGTTTGGTTTGCCTTAGAGGTGGAAAAACCCCAGCCTAGGGCTGTGACTGCCCTGTTTGAGCAAGTGGTCCTGAATTGGCACTCTCAGTTGGGTCCCGCCAGAACCGCCTCACAAGGAAGCTATCAGAAATCAATGACCAATCAATGAAAATAAGAAGGAAGTTTTGAAAAGTATATTAATCCTAACAATGGTAGTGATAAATTACTAGACGGAAATGGCAGAATTATCAAAAATAATGCAGAAGAGGTAAAAGTGTTCAATAAGTGTTCTCTCCTGGATTTGGAGAAAAACAGATGCTGTACTTGTATCATAAGATGTTGACGACGACACTCCTTCCATTCCAACAAGAACTCACAAGAACATTAAACAGCAGCTATTACAGTTAGACATGTTTAAATCAGCAGGTCTGGATAACTTGTATCCAAGAGTTTTGAAAGACCTGGTGGAGGAGCGTGGTGGACTATTAATGTTGATTGTAATTAGGACTTGGAACACAGGGAAAATTCCAGAAGACTGGAATTAAGCTAATGCTGTGCCAATACTAAAAAGTGTAAAAGAGATGACCCAGCTAATTACAAGAGTGTCAGTCTGATATCAATACTGAGCAAAATAATGGAGCAGTCGATACTGGATTTTGTTAATAAAGAATTAAAGGAAGGTAATATAATTAGTACCTGTTAACAAAGGTTTAGAGAAAATAAGGATATCCTTATTAGATGAGATCAAAAGTTTGGTTGCAGTTAATATTCGGCCTTCTGGCTGGGAAAGCATTATCTAAATTGTATCTAGACTTCTGTAAGGCATATGACTTGATTCAGCACAATATTTTGACTAAAAAACTAGAATGATACAAAATAAACACGGCATACATTAAATAGATTAAAAACTGGGATTGTAAATGGGGAACCATGGTCAAGTGGATTTATTTCTAGCGGGTTCCCACAAGGATTGCTTTTTGCCCGTGTGCTATTTAACATTCTTATCAATGACCTAGAACAGAATATAAAATCATCACGGATGAAGTTTGCAGTACCACAAAGATTGCGGGTGATGGTAACTAATGAAGTGGCAGTAGATTCAGGCTCCAGCACTGGGAGTCTGGGAAGTTTTCCCAGCCCTGGCTGGAGGGTTATTTCCTGTTCCACAAAGAGGAGAAGTTCCATTCCCAAATCCCTTGAAATTAGGCCCTATCTGACACTACACCCCCATATTCATCATAGTGGTATGGTTATATGATTAGGACATAATTATGATGCATTTTGTGCCAGATGTGTCATGTGCTGAATATGATTATCCTATTTGTGTGCATGGATCATGTTTGTATTTGAAGTTATGGATATTGACTCTGTATCTGTATTTCAAAGGTGCTTACTCTGGGTAACACCCACAACGAGCCTTTCAGGTACAACAATGAAGAAGCCAGACAGAGCTGATGGCTTATCAACAAAGAGAATGGATCGTGGAAGAGCTTAGCCTTCCTGTGAATGTTTCAGCCAGCCTATGAGTCATGGCTACTATGACTCAGCAGGACATGCTAGGACATGTGACTAGACCACATGACAACAAACTCCATTTTGGTACCTGTATTTTTCCACAAACTGGACTGGGAACTGAGTTTGGAACAAATGGTTCCTGCCATATGGAAAAGCTACATAAGGTGGGGAATGAGGCCAAGAGATGATGTCACACCCCACACAAGAGAACTCCTGGAAACACTTGAGGAACAAAGACTGAACTGGGGGAACTGCTGGTCCCAGGGTAAAGGGATTTCTAGCTTGTGTATGGAAACTTGGGGGACTGCTTGTACCATCAGTCAGGGTGAGAAATTGCTAATTCAAATTCTATCCATCTAATATGTTAGGCTTAGTTTGAGTTTTTGGTTATCTGCTAAGTAATCTGCTTTGATCTGTTTGCTATCACTTAGAAGTGTTGGGATACGTTAGGGTTCAGTAAAACAGCTGGGAAGCTGCTAATGTGCTGACATGCATTGGGGACAAAGGCATAAGCAGGCAGTAATTTTTTGCTTAACAAATAAGTTGCCATATTTTTTCTCTCTCTGTTGCTTGTAAGAATTGACATTGATGCAGCTGCATGAGAAATGTAGTTGCTGGAATGAATGTCCTTTGTGTGAAAGAAAGTAAAAGAAATGTTATCTCCCCATTCCCCTTCCTTTCCCAGCTACATAAACAAGCCCTGGCTTATGGCCCCTTCCTCCCTCCCCGAGAACTGCTCATTGACCCTTCCTCCATACCCTGAGAACTGCTGTTTAGGGAAATTTGTAGCAACACGTTATTGCAAAGAACGGTATTTTCAAGGTAAAAATGCCTCTATGATATGTGTAATACTGTGATAGTGGATAGGGGTGGGTATACTAATTGTTTCTACTACTTAATAAGGGGTTTTGGGGTGTTGTAACGGATGTAGGTGTTTACATACAAATTTAGATAAAAGGCATGTGATGTAACTTATCCAGTACTTACTCGATAGTTGGGTCAAGGGGAACAAGTAACACAATCAAGAAGCCTGTATTCATATCCGCCTCTGGATCAACCGGCTCCTTTTTTGTTCTAACAATAATTACTTAAAATCTACCTTTCTGCCATTAATAAACTTGTTTTATGCTTTATCTTAATCAGTGCATTTTGAATGAAGTGTTTGGGGAAAAGCTGAGCTTGGTTAGCACAGGCTTGTTGTGCACATCTTTCCCATATCGAGGGGAAGGCGAACTATATTAATGAGCTTACATTATACAGATCCCTGTGCACTATAAGATGGTATAATTCTAAATTTATACTACACCAGGTGTGCAAGGTTGGGGAGCTGGGAAATTGGCTGTTGTCGTCTATCTGTCCTTGAGTGGCTCAGGCAAAGCACTCAGGTAGCTCAGTTGGATGCATGGCGCCACCTGCTGTCGTGTTGGGTGATAACAGGCCCTGGAGAGGCTGGCTGAATCTCCAGCAAAGCAGTGTGAAAAGGGCCAGCCCAGCTTGAGGGTTAGAGGGCACAGCGGTTCCCAGAACCATCCCAGACTGCACCCCGGGGTGACAACCCATCACACCCTAAATTACATAAGTTTCAGCAGGTTTGTCACATCCTGTCCCCTCCCTTTCTCCACCCGAGATATTTCCTGCCTCCCACCACCTCTAGCAATTCCCACCCTCCTATGCATTTACTGCTCCTCTCCCTCCAAGCAGAACCCACCACCAGCTCCCTGAGAATCCCTTACCTGAGCCAGCTCCATTGCAGCCATTTCCTTCCCTTTGGGAGGATGAAATGATCTGGAGCAAAACGTGGACGTTAATCTGTAGCCTGCCAGGACGAAGGGCAATGTGAGAGAATGCAGAGGGGCTTTGTCCATTCCACATGCTGATTCCCCTGATTTTTCCCTGTTAATGGACACTCTAGGTTCTGCCACACTGTGAAGCACAGAGTGACCTTATTCCAGTACAGGCCTAGCCCCCTCCCACCATGGTGTAACCCTCTGAGACACGGTGAAACCCTCCCAGTAACATCCTCTGTTATACTTACCAAGTTTGCAGACAATACCAAGCTGGGAGGGGTTGCAAGTGCTTTAGAGGATAGACCAGGGAGGGAGAGCTCAGTGGTTTGAGCATCGGCCTGCTAAAACCAAGGCTGTGAGTTCAATCCTTGAGGGGGCCATTTAGGGATTTGGGGAAAAAATCTGTCTGGGGATTTGTCCTGCTTTGAGCAGGGGATTGGACTAGATACCTCCTATGGTCCAACCCTGATATTCTATGATTAAAATTCAAAATGATCTGGAGAAAAGGCCTGAAGTAAATAGGATGAAATTCAATTAGGACAAATGCAAAGTGCTTCATTTAGGAAGGAACAATCAGGTGCACATGTACAAAATGGGAAATTCCTGCCCAGGAAAGAGCACTGCGGAAAGGGAGCTGGGGCCATAGTGGATCACAAGCTAAGTATAAGTCAACAGTGCAAAAGGCAAACATCATTCTGGGATGTATTTGAGGGAGTACTGTAAGCAAGACACAAGCAGTAATTCTTCCACTCCACCCTGTGTGGATTAGGCCATAACTGGAGTACTGTGTCCATTTGTGGGTGCCACATATGAGGAAAGATGTGGACAAATTGGAGAAAGTTCAGAGAAGAGCAACAAAAATGATTAAAGGTCTAGAAAACATCACCTATGAGGGAAGATTGAAAAAATTGGGTTAGTTTAGTCTGGAGTAGAGAGGTCATGATAATAGTTTTCAAGTACATAAAAGGTTGTTACAGGGATGTGGAAGAAAAATTGTTCTTAACCTCTGAGGATAGGACAAGAAGTAATGGCCTTAAATTGCAGCAAGGGCAATTTAGGATGGAGATTAGGAAAACACTTCCTAACTGTCAGAGTGGTTAAACTCCAGAACAAATAGCGTAGGGAAGTTGTGGAATCTCCATCATTGGGGATTTTTAAGAGGAGGCTGGACAAACACCTCAGGGATGGTCTAGATAATACTGAGTCCTGCCTTGAGTGCAGGGGACTGGACTAGATGACCTTCCAAAGTCACTTCCAGTTCTATGATTCTATGAACCAAAGGCCAGTGAAGAGCAAAATCAAAGGAGTCACTCTGGGGATTCTCCCTGTCACTGTCCCCAAGGTATCAGGTTAACTAAGTTGTTTGATGCTTTAGCCTTTGTAGAGTCTCTCCTGGGAGTGCCCTTTCATGGGCTGGGCCTAGTTTTAGCTTTTGACAAGCGTGACCCCGGGGCTCTGAGACTGGGCCTTCTTGCCTCAGCACATCTTGTTTCTTTCTGTGGCTCCCAGTGAGTCCCAATGAGTAGATACTCCTCATACAGACTGTGGACATAAGAACATAAGAGCTGCCCACTGCATCAGACCAATGGTCCGTCTGGCTCAGTGGCCAATGCCAGGTGCTTCAGAGTAAATGACCAGAACAGGGAATCCTCAAATGATCCACCCCATCACCCATTCCCAGCTTCTGGCAAACAGAGGCTAGAGACACCATCCCTGCCCAGCCTGCCTGTGACACTGGCAGATGAGGTGTTAGCTCTTACAAAAGCCCCCATGTCTTCATTGAACATGGACAAACGCATCGCTGGAATCAGTCTGACTCACCTGTGTTACAGGTATTATTATTATTAGAATGCGCTTACACTTTATTGATTGCTTGTGAGTTGCTGCCTTTGTTAATATCTGACTTGTTACATTGTGAGCCTCCGTGGCTCTGTAAATCACCAGACAGGAGAGAGACTTTACCTAGATGACGTGCTGATTGACAGCTGAATGCATTACACCCTGCCTGGCAGGAAAGGTTCATCAACACCAGATAGACTATTATGCGATGTGAAAGACGACAAAAGACTGTTGTTGTGCTCTTCACTTCCCATTAGCTGACTTTGCAGCTCAGAGCACATGGCAGGAAGGGGATAAAAAGCCCCATACAGAAGGAACTGATTATCTGTATGCTGCTTGGACTCTGGGGGCAAAGTTCTAGGCATAAGGACGAGATCCCCAGCTGATTAGCCGGGTTAGTCCTAAAGAATATATAGAGCTTGCTTATTATAGAAGCTTCTATTACCTTTGAAATTTAAGACTGTAACTCATCTGCATCTATAGGATTACCTGCTTTGACTTTGTAAACAACTCAGGGAAAGAGAGATCAGGAGGGACCTGCTGCCAGTTGTCAGTCAGAATAGGAGGGAAGCCATGAGTGACATCTGCCATAATGATTCCACATCTGCAGGGAACAATCCTGAACTTGGAGAGCTCATAGGGTCTTTGTAGGGCATCCCAAATGTTTCCTGCATTCCCACACAGTTGTTGAGTTGGTTTAACCAATTCTTCACCTGTGCAGGCAGCTCTTGGAAGCACTTCTTTCTCAGAGCCCTGGAGGTCTGGGACCCACGGCTCTTCCCCTCGTTCCAGCTGCAAGATCACATCAGGTTTGGAATTTGGAAACCTTACTGCAGGCAAAGAAAACAAGGAGGTCAGTGGAATTTGTGGGATACTTGTCACAAAGAATATTCTATGGTTTTAACCCCCAGCTCATTTTTAAGCAGTAACATCCCAAGGCCAGCTTCCTTGGCTCCAAGAGGCAGGAGAGTTATTATAATAAATCATATTCATTACCTTAGTGCCTAAGGACCAACTAACAGTGGGTCCCCATTGTGCTAGGACACGTACAATCCCAGACTAGTAGCTGGGCCATGCCCTGAAGAATTTACAATCTACATACGCAAGACAGACCCAGGCTGGGGGACGGGGTAGAACCCACGGGTAGGTGTATTTTTATCACTTAGCTAGTTACAGGGTGTAGATGAGCGGACTCACCTGCGGTGCCTTCTGCTGGTGACTCCTGGGAATTAGCTCATTCCAGCTCTGGAGCGCCTTCTGCAGGCTGGTGATCCACCTGTCCTCTGGCTCCCTGCCCTCCCTGGACCCGGTGTCCCTTTATTTGGGGTGCTACCCACTGGCAGAACCCGACCAATCTGGGTCTCCCCTCCCAGGGGAACCCCCAAGCCACTATCCCCACTTTGCCTCAGTTACTGCCTAGTCTCCATCTAGCCCCCGTTCACTGGGGCAGGCTGCAGTGTCAGCCACTCACCACAGGCAAAGGGGTTTGGACCTGCTGCCTTTGCCTACCCCTAGGCTGCCTCTGCAACCCCCAGTACCTGTTGGCTTTGTGCTAGGCCGCAGCCTGGGGCTTTCCAGGCAGGAGCTCCCCAGCTTCTCTGCCTTTCCCCAGCCCTGCTCCACTCAGGTACCCTGTGTCCAGCTCCCTGCAGCCAGGCCCTTCTTCCTCTACAGGCAGAAGGAGACTCTTGTCTGCCCCGAGTTGTCTGTCTTTCTAGGGCCAGCTGAGTCTGTCTGGGGCATGGCCCCAGCTGCAGCCACTTCCCCCAATCAGCCCAGCCTAAAGGCTGCTTTCTCCAGCCACAGCCCCCTCCCAGGGCTGTTTTTAATCCTTCAGGGCAGGAGAAAGGGACCAGCCTGCTACACAGGGGTATAAAAACAAAGAATCAAAATCACAGTCTGCCTGTGTCTGGGCCTTCTCGCACTAGGATCATCTGAGGCCTTGTTCTTAGGCTAAGGCCTTTGGCTAAGCAGCAGGGGCAGCCATCAGCTGGGAAGCGAAGGGTCACACCCTCACATCCCAAACCAGTCACACTGAAATAAGGTGCTACTGGGCTGTTAGGAAGATGATCCTGTCCTGATAGCGCCCATCACCACCAGATAAAGAAACAGATCTTAAAATGGTTAAAGAAAACCTAGTTTGCCAGCAGCCTGTCTGGCAAGAAATCACTTCTCAATGGTTGTGGTTGTGAAACCCTCATTTCTGTACTGTTTTATCTTTATGGCCACCACTTTTACAATGTTAATCAGTCTGGTTCTCTAATTGTTTCTATCTGCTGTATAATTAATTTTGCTAGGTGTAAGTTAATGAGGGTGGTGGGATACAATTGGTTAGAGAATTATGTTTCAATGTGTTAGGATTGGTTAGTTAAATTTCAGTACAATGATTGGTTAAGCAAAGGTATAGCTGAGCATATTACTATATAAACTGAGTCAAACAGGAGGGGGAACAGGAACAGGGAACGGGGACACAGGCAAGGCTCTGCGGTGTCAGAGCGGGTAAGGGGGATACGCCGCCGAAGACCCCAGGCCCCCTGAATCCTCTGGGCGGCCCTGGGTGACAGTCATTCCCTTGTCTCTGTCGGGTATTCCATTGATGTAGGTTACTCCCAGCCAGTCCTTAATGACCCATTCATATCACCCCATGACAGCTATGTGACAAAACACCTCACGTCTCCTACTCTTTAGAATCATAGCAATACCAATCACAGCAGGAAACTGAGGCATCATACAAGTATCATCAAAAGTCCCACCTCTGTCTCAGACACACACACACTGCTCACAGCCCTGGAGAGAAAGCAACACACAGGAACTGGACGTTAGTCCAGCGAACACAGTGGAGGACAAGCTGCAATCCTCACACCCTGGTCAAACAGGAGAGGCAGGTGGGTCCCTGCCCATAGAGAGGGGTTGGCTGGAGGCCTGATACCTGAGGGGCCATTCCGTGAGCAGACCATGGAGGCAGGTCAAAGGCTTCGCTACCCCAGAACTGTGACATCGCAAAAGCACATTTTGGGGAATTAGGAAATCTAGTGACTCAGGGGTAATGGGAGGGAGAATTAAACTCCCCCAGTGGGAGGAGAAGGCTGGGGAATTACACACTAACATTCAGGAGCAACAGCCTCTAATTCTTCCCGAAAAGGAGAAGGTCAGAAACAAGAACTGGGCCACGCAGCCTCAGGAGGGACAGGCTCAGAGATCCAAGGAGCCTGGAGGGAGACAGCTCGTGGCTGCTGCAGATGGGGAGAGGGGGGACAAGACTCTCTCCAAACTCTCATTCTTCTTGACCCCGACCTGATTTTACGATCTATGACCCAGTCTCACGTCTTGTGGGCAATTTCATACTCGCTAGAGGTAACATGTCATGATCAGAGAATCGCTTATTAGCTTGGACCATGCGTGGAGGGGCAAGAAGGTGAACACAGATAAATGGGTTATTAAGGGCAGGTCGACACTACAGCCGGGATTGACACTCTGAGATCGATCTAGCCGTGGTTGATTTATCGGGTCTAGTAAAGACCTGCCAAATCAACTGCAGATCGACTGCAAGTCGCTCTCCAGTTCTCTGCTCCAGACTCTACCCGTGAAGGTCTCCCGTGTACCCCCCTCAGTGCACACACTGCTATAACTCGACCTAAGCTACGTCCACTCCAGCTATGTCATTCATGTAGCTGGAATTGCGCAGCGCAGGTCGACAGACCGCAGTAGTGTAAACATAGCCTAAGCTTGCTACAGTTCAGGGCCTTATATTAAGCTGAGGCTTTGTGAGAGTGGTTATGCTGAAGCCTGGGATTTACCTGAGGTTTGGGTAGGGATTCAGGGTTAAAGGTCTGGGATCCCCCACAGCTCTAGATCCCCAAACCTCTCCTCCCGCCCACTGACCCACCCAGCCCACGTCCTGGGTGCCCGTCCCCCCCCCGCCCCGCCCCGTCGTCCCATTACTCTCAGCCGTCACCACCTCCCAGCACCTTGGGAGCTTCTTGTGTTCCCTCCTCGTCTCTCACAACCTCCTCCCTCTCTGCTGATTCTTAGCTCTAACCCTGCACACACACACCCCATGTCCTGGCACCCCAGAATTATGTACTCCCCCCCTTCTGCTCCTCTACCACAGCTCTGTTCTCCCTTCACCTGAATGGCAACATTATGTGCTCTCCTATCAAAAGAGGAGCTCATCTGACTGCCACACAAGCCATGAATGAATCACACACCTATTTATTTAATTTAGAATTCTACAGGAGGCATATTTTCCTATTAAAATGAGGACAAGGCATGAACGCTGGAGTTACTATTAGTTGCTAATGTAGCCAAAAGGATACATTCAATGCAATTTTAAAATGACTGACGGCACCAAAAAGGCACATGTCCAAAAATGATACTAGTGGGTGGGAGATAAGGCAAAAAAAGGGGGGGGCAAGGAAACTTGTCAAAACTTGTATGAAGAATAAAGGTATAAAGTTATTACTACTCAGGTTCTTCAGAGACCCCACAGCTTCTAATAACCCAGGGGACAGGACTTCTTACCCAGCGAGGTCACCGTCTCATAGTTCTCCTGCATGACATCCCAGTAGAGGGCTCTCTGAACAGGGTCCAGCAGAGCCCATTCCTCCCTGGTGAAATGCACAGCCACCTCCTCGAAGGTCACCGGCCCCTGAAAGAGAAAGAGTCCAACACTCAGTACCTGCTGCCCCACTCACAACCCCACTATTCACGGAACAGCAGCACCAGGTAAATGGAAGCTCCGGGAGGCACATGTTAACAGAGTCCCACCCCACCTTGCTTAGAGCAGCCAGGTGGCATCAGAGGGTAGAAAGAGAGAACCTTTGTGTCTCCCAGTTGACAGACAGGCAGAGTCTTCACATTTATCATATAGCTACTAGCCAGAGCTTAATATAGGAGATGGAGCTGTCTCTGGACCCTGCTGGTAGCTCCTGGTAGGAATCCCAACACTCTTTAAATAAAATATATGGAAGAAAGGGAAGTCAATAGTAAAGACTATAAGTTAGACGGTCAGAATTGTAGAAAATTGTTAAGGGAAGTTATCAGAAATCAATGATCAACCAATGAAAATAAGAAGGAAGTTTTAAGAAGTACAAAATTAATCCTAACAGTGGTAGTGGTACATTACTAGATGGAAATGGCAGAATTATCAACAATCATGCAGAAGAGGTAAAACTATTCAATAAATATTTCTCTCCTGGATTTGGAGAAAAACAGATGACGTAACTCATATCATAAGATGTTGACGCTGACAGTCTTTCCATTCCAACAATAACTCACGAGGACATTAAACAGCAGCTATTAAAGGTTAGATGTGTTTAAATCAGTGAGTCCAGATAACTAGAGTTCTGAAAGACCTGCTGGAGGAGCGTGGTGGACTGTTAATGTTGATTTTAATTAGGACTTGGAACACTTGGGAAATTCCAGAAGACTGGAATAAAGCTAATGCTGTGCCAATATTTAAAAACTATAAAAGAGATGATGCAGCTAATTACAAGAGTGTTAGTCTGAAATCGATACTGGGCAAGAGAATGGAGCAGCCGATACTGGATTTCATTAATAAAGAATTAAAGGAGGGTAATATGATTAGTACCAATTAAAAGGTGTAGACACAATAGATCCTATCAAACTAACTGGATATCCTTATTGGATGAGATCAAACGTTTGGTTGCAGCTAATAGTACTGATGTAATATACGTAGGCATATCAGTTGGTTCAGCACAATATTTTGACTAGAAAGGTACAAAATACACACGGCATACATTAAATAGATTAAAAACTGGGATTGTAAATAGGGAACCATGGTGGAATGGATTTCTTTCTAGCAGGTTCCCGGAAGGATTGGATCTTAGCCCTGTGCTATTTAACATTCTTATCAATGACCTAGAAGAAAATATAAAATCATCACTGATAAAGTTTGTAGTTGCCACAAAGATTGGGGGTGGGGGAACTAATGCAGTGTCAGTAGGTTCAGGTTTCAGCACCGGGAGTCTGGGAAAGTTTCCCAGCCCTGACTGGAGGGTTATTTCCTGTTCCACAAAGACGGGAAGTTCCATTCCCAACTCCTGTGCCTTAAAATTAGGCCCTATCTCACACTACACCCCCATATTCAACATAGTGGCAGAATTATAATATGATTAGGACATAATTATGAGGCATTTTGTACAAGATGAGTCGCGGTGTCACTGGAAAAGTTTATGATTTGCTGAATATGATTATCCTACTTTTGTGCATGGATCATGTTTGTATCTGAAGTTATGGATATTGACTCTGTATCTGTCTTTCAAATGTGCTTACTCTGGGTAACACCCACAACAAGCCTTTCAGGTAGAACAATGAAGAAGCCAGACAGTGCTGATGGCTAATCAACAAAGACAATGGACTGTGGAATCGCTTAGCCTTCCTGTGAATGTTTCAGCCAGCCTATGAGTCATGGCTACTATGACTCAGCAGGGCACTCTAAGGCATGTGACCAGACCACATGACAATTAACTTCATTTTGGTACCTGTATTTTTCCACAAACTGGACTGGGAACTGAGTTTGGAACAAATGGTTCCCGCCATATGGAAAAGCTACATAAGGTGGGGGGGGTGTCATCATCTCTTGGCCTCATTCTCCACACAAGAGAACTCCTGGAAGCACCTGAGGAACAAAGACTGAACTGGGGGATGTGCTGGTCCCAGGGCAAAGGGATTTCTAGCTTGTGTATGGAAACTTGGGGGACTGCTTGTACCATCAGTCAGGGTGAGAAATTGCTAATTCAAATTCTATCCATCCAATATGTTAAGCTTGGTTTGAGTTTTTGGTTACTTGCTAAGTAATCTGCTTTGATCTGTTTGCTAACACATATCGCTGGGAAATTGGCTGTTCTCTTCTATCTGTCCTTGAGTGGCTCAGGTAAAGCACTCAAGTAGCTTAGTTGGATGCATTGTGCCACCTGCTGTCCTACTGGGTGATAACAAGGCTGAATCTCCAGCAAAGCCGTGTGAGAAGGGCCAGCCCAGCTTGAGGGTTAGAGGGCACAGCAGTTCCCAGAAGCCCCCCAGACTGCACCCCGGGGTGACAACCCATCACACCCTAGAGTACACAAGACTCAGCAGGTTTGTCACATTCTGTCCCCTCCTTTCTCCCTCCAAGCAGAACCCACCACCAGCTCCTGAGAATCCCTTACCTGAGCCAGCTCCATTGCAGCCATTCCCTTCCCCAGAGAGGATGGGATGATCTGGAGCAAACCATGGACGTTATTCTGTAGCCTGCTGGGGTGAAAAGGGCAAGGTGTAAGAATGCAGACGGGGCTTTTCTCCATTCCACAAGCTGATTCCCCCCAGCATTTTCCCCTGCTAATGGACATTCTAGGTTCTGCCACACTGTGAAACACAGAGTGACCGTATCCCAGTACAGGCCTAGCGCCCTCCCACCAGGGTGTAACCCTCTGAGACATGGTGAAACCCTCCCAGCAGTAGAATCGCTGTCTTACACTTATCAAGTTTACGGGTGATACCAAACTGGGAGGGGCAAGTATTTTGGAGGATAGAACTGAAATTCAAAATCATCTGGACAAACTGGAGAAATGGTCTGAAGTAAATAGGATAAAATTCAATAAGGACAAATCCAAAGTGCTTCATTTAGGTAGGAACAGTCAGTTGCACACATACAAAATGGGAAATAACTGCCTAGGAAGGAGCGCTGTGGAAAGGGATCTGGGGGTCATAGTGGATCACAAGTTAAATATGAGTCAACAGTGTTGCAAAAAAAGCAAGTATCATTTTGGGATGTATTAGCAGGAGTATTGTAAACAAGACACGAGAAGTAATTCTTCTGCTCTACTCCGCACTGATTAGGCCTCAACTGGAGTAGTGTGTCCAGTTCTGGGTGTCACATTTCAGGAAAGATGTGGACAAATTGGAGACAGTCCAGAGAAGAGCAACAAACATGATTAAAGATCTAGAAAACAAGACCTATGAGGGAAGATTGAAAAAAACTGGGGAAGACTCAGAGGGGATGATCACAGTTTTCAAGTACATAAAAGGTTGTTACAAACATGCCAGAGAAAAATTGTTCTTCTTAACCTCTGAGGATAGGACAAGAAGCAATGGACTTAAATTACAGCAAGGGCGGTTTAGGATGGAGATTAGGAAAAAAACTTCCAAACTGTCAGAGTGGTTAAGCACTGGAATAAATTGTCTCGGGAGGTTGTGGAATCTCCATCACTGGGGATATTTAAAAGCAGGCTGGACAAACACCTGTCAGGGATTGTCTAGAGAATACTGAGTCCTGCCTTGAGTGCAGGGGACTGGCCTAGATGACCTCTCAAGGTCCCTTCCAGTTCTATAATTCTAAGAACCAAAGGCCAGAGAAGAGCAGAATCAAAGGAGTCACTTTGGGGGATTCTCCCTGTCACTGTCCCCAAGGCAGCTCTCTCAGGGTAACTAAGTTGTTGGATGCTCCAGCCTTTATACAGTCTCTCCTGGCAGTGCCCCCTTCATGGGCTGGGCCTAGTTTTAGCCTTTGGCAAGCGTGACCCCGGGGGCGCTGAGACTGGGCCTTCTTGCCTCAGCACATCTTGCTCCTTTCTGTGGCTCCCCAGCGAGTCCCAATGAGTAGATACTCCTCATACAGACTGTGAGCATAAGAGCTGCCCACTGCGTCAGACCAATGGTCCATCTAGCTCAGTGGCCAAGGCCAGGTGCTTCAGAGGGAATGACCAGAACAGGAATCATCAAGTGATCCACCCCGTCACCCATTCCCAGCTTCTGGCAAACAGAGGCTAGAGACACCATCCCTGCCCAGCCTGCCTGTGACACTGCCAGATGAGGTGTTAGCTCTTGCAAAAGCCCCATGTCTTCACTGAACAGGGACAAACGCATCGCTGGAATCAGTCTGACTCACCTGTGTTAGTATTAGGTATTAGGATTATAAGAATGCGTTTACACTTTATTGAATGCTTGTGAGTTGCTGCCTGGGTGAACATCTGACTAGTTGCATTGGGAGCCTCTGTGGCTCTGTAAATCACCAGACAGGAGAGAGACTTTACCTAAGTGAAGTGCTGATTGGCAACCGAATGCATTACACCCTGCCTGGCAGGAAAGGTCCATCCACACCAGATAGACTATTATGGGACGTTAAAGACGACAAAAGACTGTTGTTGTGCTCTTGACTTCCGAGTAGCTGAGTTTCCAGCTCAGAGCACATGGCAGGAAGGGGATGAAAACCCCCACACAGAAGGAACTGATGATCTGTATGTTGCTTAGACTCTGGGGGGGGCAAAGTTTCTAGGCATAAGCACGAGATCCCCAGCTGCTTAGCCGGGTTAGTCCTAAAGAATATGCAGAGCTTGCTTATTATAGAAGCTTCTATAACCTTTGAAATCTAAGACTGCAACTCGTCTGCATCTATAGGATTACCTGCTTTAACTTTGTAAACAACTCTCCTTTCCTTTTAAATAAGTCTTAATACAGGTTATGACAGGACTGGCTACAAGTGTTGTCTTTGTTGTGAGATCTAAGATTCAATTGACCTCAGTAAGTGACTGGTCCTTTGGCATGAGGTCAGGCTTGACAAAGCCCTGGCTGGGATGATTTAGTTGAGGATTGGTCCTGTTGGTGTCACTAGGCATAGATAACTCAGGAGAATGGCTCTGGGCCTATGTGAACCAAAGTACCTCTATGTGAAGTGCTGCTGTTAGCCTTACTAAACTTTTGTAACCTCTTGTGCTATGTGCTGACTGCTAGCAGCTGCAAGGCCAGTTGGTACTAAATGCAGCCAATACTAGATAAGATAGGCGGAAAGCAGATGCTGTAATTAAAGTTATATGCAGGAGAAAGTAGCCCCCACACAGTGGAAAAGTACAGATAAAGAAAAACAAGGGGGTATAAATGCTGGGACCCCGCCTGCGTGTGGGTGTGTAGGATTTGAGATTGCTATTTCTCCCTTGCACCTTATTTGGGCTCAAATAAACTTGGTTTGCTTCTCCATCCTGGTGTGTTAATTAGTGCGACGCACACCGGGCAACGAACCCCGCTGTTGCCTCCCTCGGGCCGTCTGGGCCGGCAACAGTCCTGCTTTGAGCAGGGGGTTGGACTAGATACCTCCTGAGGTTCCTTCCAACCCTGATATTCTAGGATTCTATGACTGGCAGTAACCTCAACATTGCTGTGATTCGTAGGGTAAGACAGTGGTTCTCAACTAGGGGTCCTGGGCCCGCTGGGGGCCGCTAGCAGGTTTCAGGGCAGGGGCCAAGCAAGGGCAGCATTAGACTCACTGAGGCCCAGGGCAGAAAGCTCCAGTCCCAGCGCATGGGGCTGAAGTCCAGGGCCCTGAGCCCCACCACCCGGGGCTGAAGCCAAAGCCTGAGTAATGTAGCTTTGTGGGGCGCCTGTGGCACGGTGCCCCGAGAGAGGAAGAAAGTGCCCTGAGGACACAGCCAGAGGGCTGAGCCCTGACACACGACTGGCTCAGAGGGTCTCTGCAGTCAGGAAGGGCTCGCAGCGAGGAAGCCTGGCAACTGATGGCTGGAGGGTGAAGAGGTTTGGGGTACGGTGGGGGAAGAAGCGTCTGGGACTGGATAACCTGGGGCTGGGCAGTCTCCATAGGGGACACTTGCTCCTCCTGTGCCCTTTCCACACCCTTTTGCGAGGCGAGAATGACCACCCTGTCCCCACCCCCAGCAGCAGCCGTGTCTCAGGACTCTCCCAGTTGCACCCACTAACTCTCCTCCCATTTGGGGTATAGCTCGGGGAACAAATTACCACCAAGATGAACCCAGCTGGCTGCTGCCTGTTCTGGTGCCACAGGGGCCTCTGGTGGGTGAAACGCAGAAATGTAGCACTTCTCAGGCAGAACGTATCTTCTTCAAGCCAAAAAAAAGGAATTCTGCGCTGGACGTGAATTCTGTGCGTACGCAGCGGTGCAGAATTCCCACATGAGTAACTCACACCTGGCACAAACACAACCTGCTCACTCCCATCTCTTCTCCCTATGTGTCGAGTCCCAGAGCTGCTGCTGTCATTAATGCACACAGGCTTTCACTCCCGTTAGTGCTGGCAAGACCCAATCCAGCGACAGGACTGAACCCTTATTTTCCTATCACATGGGACAGTCTCAGCTAAGGGGGAGGTGAGATGGGGAGGGGGTACAAAGGGGAAAGTTGTTCTACCCATGTTGGTCCCAGGATAGCAAAGAGGTATTTTTAATTGGTTCTAAAAAAATTACCTCCCCCACCTTGTCTCTCCAAGAGATCTGAAAGTGGCAGGAGGAGACAAACAGGAAGACAGAGCTCAGGACTCTAAACCAAACATTTCAAACCCCTGAAAGAAACTACATTTCTCTTCTGCCCCTGGGTATGTTTGTATCCTCTATGAGGGACCACCCCATTCCCCTCACAGCAGCAACGGGAGACTGCAGCCAGCCCCAGATGGTCTTTCACAATCCTGGGATGTTTGTTGTGACAAAGTTTGTGTGTGGTGGGTGCACGGGCTGGGGACACCCGGACTGATCTGCAGATTGGAAAGTCAGGGCAACTCTAGCACAGCTTGGGGGCTGTGGGCAGGGGGAGCAGTTCTGGAGCTGGGCCTCTGTCCTCTCTAGCTCCCATGGCAGATGGCTCTGGCAGCATCAAGTGGGTCCATCACTGCAGGGGAAGGTTGGGGCCGTGTCTGAGATCAGGGTGAGAATTGGAGGGGGGTCTCTGCCCAAGAATGGGGGATGGAATTCACCTCCCCACCCCTCTGCAGAGCTCAGCAACTAGGGATTTATCCAGTGAAGTGAAATTCAGTCTGGGTGACTTTGAGCCAGCCACGGAAAGCTCCTTATGCCTTCGGTTCCACACTGGCCCCAGGAGTCGACTAGTTCTCCCTCCCCAGACTGCCGGGGGCAGCCAGGGATCATTAGTGGGTTATGGGAATTAGAAGATGAAAATTCACTAACAATGATATTTGTGTGTTTATTATTAAATCCCCAGACACCCACCAATCCCCGTCCTCCTTCCGATGAGCTATAAATATCTAAGGGACTCAGCTACTGATCCTGCAGTCAGTTCCAGCCCTTCCCACTTTCTAAAGCAGCACTTTTAAGGACAGGGCAAGGAAACATGGAAATACTTTGAACCAAATTCCAGAAGCTGCTGAGCATGGAGAAGTTAAAATGAAACCAAGATTACGTCTCTCCAAGGACCTAGTGCAAAATAACAGACGCTCCCCAGAAATCTGAAATGGCCACTTCATAACTGATAAAATGTTATTAATCTGTTCACTTCTGGGAATTACCACTAAGAGAAACAACCCAGTGACGGTGATTTCCTGAGGAAAAGATCTCATGTGTCTTTAGATCATACCGATTTGTAACCTGGAACGATATACACTAAAATGCCTAATTCGTAGCCCTACGGCAATTGCCTGGTGTCACTACAGGGCAGAATTAAGGTTGGTGCCTTAGTTGTGAATTTCCATCCCCTAGCATATTGCAATTGCTGGTAAGTGGGTTTGACAAAATTCATTGTGTCTATTTCTTTCTTTTAATTTCAATAGATAGCGATATTTATTTTTAAGCCCTTTTTTCAATGTTTACAATTTCAATGTTCAGAGCTGTGGGAAGTTATGGGGGTCGTCAGACAACAATTATTTAATAACAGTAACTGCTGAGAGTCCAAAAGCCAAATCATAGAACTGTTCAAAGAGAAATTGTCAATGTCACACCCAAAATATACAGTGTAAATATCCTTAAATCAAACTCCACTTTCTCCAGAAGCATTTCTGTATATTACCTATATAAATATTTTTTCATGTGTGTGTGTGTGTACAGTGAAATTAACATTTGCTGCAATTTATCCATAAAAATCCAATCCTGTCAAGCATAATTTTAAGTAATGAAGTACTTGAATTCTTTCACTTCCTAGACTGGAATGTTTCACTTCAGGAGAATTACACCCTCCCTGTGATGTATTTTACTCTAAGTACTGTAACCCCCTCGCGATGTAGCTCCTCTCTAGGAGCTCTGCTGAAGCCAGTGGCATTATGATCAGGTGACACACTGACATGAGCAGAGACCCATGGGGGAGGGAGAAGGATGAGGTAACATGGAGGCTACCAGAGTTGAACGTGGCCGTAAGAGCAAACGCTCTCTCAGCCTCTCCTCTCTCCCACCTCCCAGGGTCAGTAATTCTGAATCATTCCCTGAAATCTAAATAGCCCCAGTATGAGAGACAGTGATTAACGCAGGTACCTTAGGGGCTGCAGCGCCAACCCCCTGCCTGGATGAGGAGGGTGAAGAATTGCAGTAGAAATGGGTTAGGCTGGGAGAGGCACAGCTGATGGGGACTGGGAGCTGAGTTGACCAAGAGACCAGAACTCATGAGGGGAGGGGTTGGGAGAAGAAGTCAACAGGACTGAGTAGAGGCATTTCAGTGTATTTTCTTCATTAACCATTCTGCCATGTAGTCTCATAGACTTTGTCAGAAGGGACCATTATGATCATCTAGTCTGACTTCCTGCACAAAGCAGGCCACAGAATCCCACCCATCCACTTCTATAACAAACCCTAACCTACGTCTGAGTTATTGAAGTCTTCAAATTGTGGTTTGAAGCCCTCAAGCTGCAGAGAATCCTCCAGCAAGTGACCCATTTGGGCTTTGGCTACACTTGCAAATTTGCAGCGCTGCAGCAGGGTGTGAAAAAACACCCTCTCCAGCGCTGCAAATTGCGGCGCTGCAAAGCGCCAGTGTGATCAGAGCCCCAGCGCTGTACGGTAATCCCCACAGGAGGTGGAGTACGGACAGCGTGGGGAGAGCTCTCTCCCAGCGCTAAGTGTAGCCAAAGCCTTGGAAACTTTTCATTCACATCTAAACACCTTGGAGCTAAGCTGGGTTGATGCATTTCCACTTACAGTGGTAGAGTTGTAATTAGGTGCTTAATCAGATGCTCATGCAGCACAAAGCAGTCAATAATGGGTGTGCTTTCATTCATCAACTTGACTGTGTGCTGTGCATCGCTTTGAAAAAAAGATGCTGTGAGGGAGTGTCAAAATTTTAGGCATTAAGAAATGGTAAGTAGGTGTCAGTTCATTTCCCATGCGTTTCTCTCCTAATTTTAATGTCAGTTTTGAATCAGTATTAATACCATGTTGTTTTAACAGCAGTAGGGTCCATTTGTATAATTGTTTGCAAGATTTCATTGGATATTGTGACCCAGCCGTCTTCACCTTTTATTTTGAGATTCCTAAATACCTCCCAGCGCACCTCTCCTGACAGACTGCAGGCCCTGGCCGGTGACATGTTCCTTAGAGAGCAAACACCTGACGAGCCCTTTCGCCCTCAAACGCGCATTTGGCTCTTTGACGTTGCTTTATCCGCCCCACCAGAAAACGCTATAGGGAACCCGGTCATTACAGCCGACCGTCACTAGGTACCGTTCTACCAGCTCTGGGCCAACATTCAAATGGTTCTGTTTGTTTATCTTTCATTCAGCTTTGCAATTCTTAGATCCCTTTACCTGGCACAACAGTGAGGTCTGATCTCACCTGGGGTCTCTTCAGTGCCTGGCACAACAGGGCCCAGATCTCAGTTGGGGTCTCTGCAGCACCTGGCAGAACAGGGCCATGCTCAGTACGATAAGAGCCCTGATCTCAGTCACACACCTGGAGAGAAAAGGGGGAAGATTTTTGAGCATTAGATCTCAGTATTTCAGAACTGAGGAGAAAATGGGGCACAAACTAAATATTTGCCAATATAAGAGAGAAGCACCAACATCTGGGAGATTTTGTGTCACCATTTAACAGTTGAAGAGAAAAGATGGGAAATTGGAGGGGATTATACAAGGATATTGAATCAACAACAGAATGGGAGGGATTCTTCTTGCTCCACACTCACATGGCCGGCAGGGAGCCCTGGGTGATGTCTTTTCATAGGGGAAAGGAGGGGGCTGGAGTGAGAAAGTCACTATCAGTGGGGAGGGCCTGGCAGTGGGGTCTGGGAATGTGACTAGCAAGTGGTGGGGGGTGCAGTGTATATTGGAAAAGGGGTAAAATAAATGCAAACAAAACATGGCACTTAATTAAAATCCTGTTAGGGCTCCAAAAGGAGCCCTAGTAGATTGTGCTGCTTTTTCAGATCTTCTGAGCAGTGTTTTGAAGCAGAAGAGGAAAGTGAACAGTAATAAGAACCCTGGTGGAAGTGGGGATAGAGGGTTGAGGGTTTCCCAGAGACGGGAGACCCATAGAGACTGGTGGGGGTATTGCCAGGGGGCAGCACCCCAAAGAAAACGGGCACTGGGTCCAGGAGGGACATAGGGGCCACTGGCCTGCAGAGGGAGCTTCGAGGGCTGGATGAGCTAATTCCCTGAGACGACCAGCAGGAGGCGCCGCAGGGGTGAGTGCCGCACTGCTACACTACCTTAAAGGTGACCTGCAGAGTATTTTTGAGCAAGTGGGTCTGTACACCTTTTTCTTTCTTTACGATGGAGAAAGAAAGCATGAGAAGGCTTTTCTTTCTCTGGTTTTGATGGTGGAGTTCTTGGAAGTCTCAGGCAATGTCTAGAGGGATCGCTCAGTGGTTTGAGCATTAGCCTGCTAAACCCAGGGTTGTGAGCTCAATCCTTGAGGGGGCCACTTAGGGATCTGGGGCAAAAATTGATCCTGCTAGTGAAGGCAGGGGGCTGGACTTGATGACCTTTTGAGGTCCCTTCCAGTTCCAGAAGATCGGAAATGTGTCCCTTTTGAAAAAGTCTCTGAGCTGCTGATAGCTTTGAATCCAGAGGCAAGCCAAGAAAGACTCTGTGTGGATGCAAATTACCCAGCTGATGGGGGAAGGAGGAAACTGCAATTTGCAGCACAAAGAACCTGAGAATAATGAACACATCTGGTCAGCAAACAAGCTACTGTTCTTTTATTAGTTGTCCCCTGAAATTAGTGGGTTTCTGAGGTCCTGTAGATTCTCCCCTTAGGCTGGGGGGGGAATCCATTGGCATAGGGCGGGCTTCCGTCTGCCCAGTTTCCCGGAAACCCAATAGATACTAGAAGACTCAGATTATGGCCCTCCAGAAAAGGGAAGTGAAAAAGCAAGCCAAGCCTGAAAATAAGGGAGACAGGTTAACCCTGAGAGAGAGAGAGAGTGTGTGTACACAGAGCAGAAATTTGAAGCTGTGGGAAACTGAGGCACGCCACCTCATAAATTTCATAAATGGTCAGTGAGTGGGGTAATTCACTAGCCTGACTATAGAACAAAATAAGGACAGCTTGAAGGTAATTCTTCTGTTCTTCCTGCAATTAGCAAGGACATTTGTAAAAGGAATTGGTATTATTATTAAGAAATAATCTGACCCCACGGGGGGGGGGGGGGAATTGTTTCTTTTGTTTTTCAGACACTCTACAACCATGCTGGCGCCAGCGGAAGAATAACCCAGAATACAATGGATCTATGTTTTGTGATGTTTGTCTGTGGTGTTGGTCTTGCTGCTAGCATGAGGTGGGTGGGGGATGGCTTCAAAAGGCTGACCTGGGGGGAGAGGAAGAGGTGTGTGGGAATGCAAAATGCTCAACTGGGAGGCCAGCACCTGGGTAATGGCTACTATGGTGCCTGGAAATAGAACGGCAACTAAGGTGGGCCCTACAAGCCCTATGGGAATAAGGAGAAGGGGAGGAGCTCACTGGGAATCAATGGAGGGGTGTGAAAAATGGTGCACATCAAAGGAAATGTTTGGCTGTGCCCCTCTCCTATGACTATGCAGGAGCAGGATCAATGGCCTATGGCAAGGGGTGGACAATTGGGTGTACTGTGTAGGAGGGGTTTTGCTGGAAATGTACATATTTCTGGGGGCACAATTACACCAGCCCCAACCAAATTACACACATACACATGCTGCTATCTGGACTTTGGTGCACAAATGGATCTGTAAATCTTATTGCTGTGAATAATTGCCTATTTAGCCTTTGAGCTTTTTGTGGCAAGGCCTCTCTGTCCCTGTGGGCATGTCCACACTGCAGTCAGACACCGGCGGCTGGCCCGTGCCCGCTGACTTGGGCTCACACGGCTCAGGCTGTGGGGCTGTTTAATTGTGGTGTCCATGTTCCGGTTGGGGCTGCAGCCCAAGGTTTGGCACCCTCCCACCTCGCAGGGTCCTACAGCCTGGCCCCAGCCCGAGCCCAGACATCTACGCTGCAATTAAACAGCCCCCTCGCCTGAGCCCGTGAGCCTGAGTCACCTGGCATGGGCCAGCTGGGGGTTTTAGTGGCAGGGTAGAGATACCCTTGGTGTCTGTTCAGCACCTGTCACAATGGGGACCCTGATCTTGGTCAGTGTCTGTGCAGAGCCCTGCACAACAGGGGCCTGACCTCAGTCGGGGACTCTGCAACTCCCAGCATTACAGGATCCCGGATTTTGTTTAGGGCCCCTGCAGCATCTGGCAAAACATGGGGCCAGGATCTCTGTCAGGGTCTGTGTAGTGCCCAGTACAGTGGTGGGGCGTGATCTGGGTCGGGGTCAGTGCAGTGCCAGACCCAACGGGGACACAGATCTCAGTCGAGGTCTCTGAAGTGCCCAGCACAATGGAGGCAGCGGTTTGGGTCACAGTCATGCGCTGCCTGGCACAAGGGGGGCCGTGATCTCGGTCCAGGTCTCAGTTTTACCTGTCACAACAGTGGGGTCTGATCTCACCTGGGGTCTCTTCAGTGCCTGGCAGAACAGGGCCCAGATCTCAGTTGGGGTCTCTGCAGCAGCTGGCAGAACAGGGCCACGCTCAGTACGATAAGAGCCCTGATCTCAGTCACACACCTGGAGAGAAAAGCCGGAAGATTTTTGAGAATTCAATATCAGTATTTCTGAACTGAGGAGAAAATGGGGCACAAACTAAATATTTGCTAATGTGAGACAGAAGCACCAACATCTGGGAGGTTTTACATCAGCATTTAACAGTTCAAGAGAAAGGAGGGGAAATTGGAGAGGATTATACAGGGATATTCAATCAACAACAGAATGAGATGGATTCTTCTTGCCTCACACTCACAGGGCCAGCAGGTGCTGGGGAGTAGCTGGGACTGGAAAACCTGGGGCTGGGCCGTCTCCATGGGGGACACTTGCTCCTCCCTCCCCTTCCTGGCCCTTCCCAGGCCCCGTTGCCAGCAGAGAGTGGCCCCCCCAGCCCAGCCCAGAGGTGTCCCTGTCTCAGGGCCCCCCCAGCCTCTGCCCATTCACCCTCTGCCCAGCTCAGGAATCCCTCGGGGGAACCATTTCCCACCCGCACAAGGACAAATCCCTGCAGGTGGAAATGGGGGAAACCCCCCAAACCTGAGACCTGAACTGGCCATTGGCAAAGGGGAGAGAAAATGGGGCACAATTGGGGGACAGGGAACTTCTCAGGGGTTGGGGGAGGGGGGGTCACCCTGGGCGCTGCTCGTGGCTCTCTAGGGAGAAAGGGGGCAGGACGGGGGAGGAGGGGGGTCCCCACGGGAGGGGGCAGCGGTAAATCCGAGGGGATCTCAGCCCCCCCCTTCTCTCCCCGCTCCTCGGGGGTCACCTGCCCCCCCCCTCCAGCCATGTCCGGGCTGCACAGACATTTCCCGCCCGCCCCAGCCCGGTCTCACCCCCCAGCCCCGCCCGGCCCCACGCAGGGACCCCCGAGGTAATGAAGGGCTCTCCCGCCGCGATCTGCGCATGCCCAGAGCCCCACCGGCACCAACCCTTCTCCGGCCCGAAAGAGGCTCCAAGGGCCCCGCGCGAGCCAGGCAGAGCCCCAGCGCCCAACGCTACTTCGCAAACCGGCTCCGCCTCCCCATGTGACGTCACTTCCGCTTCGTGGAGAATCAGGAACTACAACTCCCAGCGTGCCCCGAGGGCGCTTCCCCCCCCCGCAGGCCAGGGAAGGGAGGCCCCATCTCATCCACGCTCCTCGCAGAGACCCCGCCCCCAGCCGGCGCGTCTCAGACCCGCCCGGTGTACCATCACATTTCGAAACCCTCCCGTTTTGCTACTAGTAGCAGTTTCTGCCGCACAACATAACCATCTGGGTTCCTGCTCAGGACTTGCTGCCGCCTGATCCATGGGGTTGCAAATCAGGAGGGACAGAGTTTTTGGTCAAAAACACTCACATTCTGCTTCCTCCTGGCTAATGTGCCAAATTGACCTATTGCAGGGGTCTGGGGGGTTCTGCATTTTAATTTTATTTTAAATGAAGCGTTTTAAGCATGTTAAAAAACGTATATACTTTATATACAACAACAGTTTAGTTATATATTATAGCCATAAAAAGAGACCTTCTAAAAATATTACAATGTATTACTGGCATGAGAAACCTTAAATCAGAGAGACTAAATGAAGACTCGGCACAGCTCTTCTGAAAGGTTGCCGAACCCTGATCTTTTGGATGCTTGAGGCATGCTCTTTCACTTTTTTGTGTGTGAATATATGAAAAGGGAGGTAAGGTTTGTGGGTACAGAGCACTCCCCTGACCCCAAGGTAATAACCAGAGTGGCCCCATTCATTTTTTTCAATGGCTTCCTCCTTGATTATTTCCAGTGACTTGGCTGCCTACACACCTGTTGCCGGCACAAGGCCTGAGGCTACAGCAAACAGTGATTCGTTGCCCGGAGTGCCTCGCTCCAATTAGACACACCAGGGTGGAGAAGCAAAAAAAGGTTTATTTGAGATCTCAAAGCGCAGGATGCTTGGAGGTACACACCTCAGATCAAGCACACCTCATACAAGCAGCTCTCTGTCTTTATACATGATCTTAGCTAAGCATGTCTCTTAACCCACATGCCCAGCTCCCCCTCCCCCTCTTCTCCCTCCTTTTCAGTTCCCATACAGAAAATACATTATGAAGCAGCAATTACTCTAAACAGGTTAGATTATACTTGGCAAAAAACATATTATCTCGTTAGTAACTTTTCTTGACCGGTCATTCTGTTTCACTCCCTTTAGCCAGGTGCAAGCAGGCTGTATAATTGCCTCCTGGTACTGATAACTAGTTGCCACACATTCCATTCTTTCCATCTAGCCTGTGGAGTTAATTAAAGTTTAAACATGGACGCGGTTCGGACAAGCAGAGGCCTAATACAGGGAGCCTTTATTGGCACTGTCATTTTCCACCCTTCTGTTAACACTGGGCCATGCCTGGTGCCACCAACACACCTGTCACTGGTCCGGGGTTGGCTGTGCTCCTGTCACTGGTCCAGGGATGGTTGCAAATCTGGAGAGATGGGGTTTGCGGTCGAAAACGCTCATGATTTGCTTCCTCCTGGCTAATGTGCCAAATTGACCTATTGGATGAATGAGGCGCGCACTTCCACTTTTTTGAGTGTGAATACGTGAAAAGGGAGGTAACGTTTGTGGGTACAGCGCACTCCCCTGACCCCAAGGTGGTAACCAGAGTGGCCCCATTCATTTTCTCCACTGGCTTCCTCCATGATTATTTCTATTGACTTGGCTCCCTATGCAGCTGTCACTGGTCCAGGGATGGTTGCAAATCTGGAGGGATGGGGTTTGTGGTCAAAAACACTCACATTCTGCTTCCTCCTGGCTAATGTGCCAAATTGACCTATTGCAGGGTTCTGGGGGTTTCTGCATTTTAATTTTATTTTAAATGAAGCGTTTTAAGCATGTTAAAAAACTTGTATACTTTATATACAACAATAGTTTAGTTATATATTATAGCCATAAAAAGAGACCTTCTAAAATATTAAAATGTATTACTGGCATGTGAAACCTTGAATCAGAGAGACTAAATGAAGACTCGGCACAGCTCTTCTGAAAGGTTGCTGAACCCTGATCTTTTGGATGCTTGAGGCATGCTCTTTCACTTTTTTATGTGTGAATACGTGAATAGGGAGGTAAGGGTTGTGGGTACAGAGCACTCGCCTGACCCCAAGGTAATAACCAGAGTGGTCCCATTCATTTTTTCCACTGGCTTCCTCCTTGATTATTTCCAATGATTTGGCTGCCTATGCACCTGTCACTGGTCCGGGGATGGTTGCAAATCTGGAGAGATGGGGTTTGTGGTTGAAAACGCTCACGATTTGCTTCCTCCTGGCTAATGTGCCAAATTGACCTATTGGATGATTGAGGCGCGCTCTTTCACTGTTTTGTGTGTGAATACGTGAAAAGGGGAGGTAAGGTTTGGGGGTACAGAGCACACCCCAGACCCCAAGGTGATAACCAGAGTGGCCCCATTCATTTTTTCCACTGGCTTCCTCCTTGATTATTTCCAGTGACTTGGCTGCCTATGCACCTGTCACTGGTCCAGGGATGGTTATGCATGTGTCACTGGTCCAGGGATGGCTGTGCCCCTGTCACTGGTCCAGTGATGGTTGCAAATCTGGAGAGATGGGGTTTGCGGTCGAAAATGCTCACAATTTGCTTCCTCCTGGCTAATGTGCCAAATTGACCTATTGGATGAATGAGGCGCGCACTTTCACTTTTTTGAGTGTGAATATGTGAAAAGGGGAGGTAAGGTTTGGGGGTACAGTGCACTCCCCTGACCCCAAGGTGATAACCAGAGTGGCCCCTTTCATGTCCTCCACTGGCTTCCTCCTTGATTATTTCCAATGACTTGGCTGCCTATGCACCTGTCACCGGTCCAGGGATGGTTGCAAATCTGGAGGTATGGGGTTTGCGGTCGAAAACGCTCACGATTTGCTTCCTCCTGGCTAATGTGCCAAATTGACCTATTGGATGAATGACGCGCACACTTCCACTCATTTGTGTGTGTGTGACATTATTGATATAAACTGGGACCATATAGAACATGGTTTGCAACCAAGGTCCTGTAGTGGCACCAAATCTTAGGTAAAGGTGGTCATATACGGTGGCTAAGACCAGGTTATGGGTTGGTGGTTATGATTATTCTGTCTGTATGTCTGTGTATCATTTTGTAGTTGAAGTTATAAGTATTGGCTCTGTACTGTCTGTATTTTGTATTTGTGCTCTGCTTCTGGGTGACACTGCAGACAAGTTGGTGTTAGCTCTGATAAGTTCGTTTGATGGCCTATTAAGGACCATCAGCTACACAATCGACCCATGCAGAGAAGGCTGATACGCCTTGTAACTGAGCAAAGTATGCAGGGACTTGCCCATGTGACTCTAGTCTCCATTTTGCTGTAATTTTCCACAGTAAGGACAAAGGTTCTTACACCTGGAAAAGCCTATATAAGGCTAATGCCTCATCTCCATCTTGTCTTCAGTCCTGCTTCTTACCTCTGGAGGGATTTTGCTAGGAAATGAAGCTCACATGGGACTAGTGACCCATCCCAGCGGGGGATGTTCTCCAGAGACTTGATTTGAACCTGCAGTTTACTCCATCACTGTTACAAGCCTGAACTAAGAACTTTGTCATTACTCTATGTAACTGATTCCATTTAACCAATTCTAGCTCTCATCTCTACCTTTTTGCCTTTATGAATAAGCCTTTAGATTTTAGATTCTAAAGGATTGGCAACAGCGTGATTTGTGGGTAGGATCTGATGTGTATATTGACCTGGGTCTGGGGCTTGGTCCTTTGGGATTGAGAGAACCGTTTTCTTTTACTGGGGTGTTGGTTTTCATAACCATTCATCCCCAGGATGAGTGGGTCTGGTGGTGATACTGGGAGACTGGAGTGTCTAAGGACATTGTTTGTGTGACTTGTGTTTCCCAGTGCGGTGAAACCAAATGGGACTGTAAGAGCTGGATTCACAGGCAAGAGTAATGCAGCAAAAGGCAATCCTAAAATTTGTAAACAGTTCTGATACTTTACATAGACAAATATGAGATACTCTTTTAAATACTCAAGAGATGTGATGCAGAGTTTGATGGAATATAGGGAAAGTATGTCACTGCATCAAGTCTCCTGTAGCAGTAAATTAACAGCAGGGAAGCAGATTTTTATATTTTTAGTGGCATCCAGAAACGGTCCAAGGGAGTTTTCCTGTTGAAGGGGGATGACAGGGGCCGCAGCTTATATGGACTCGAGGTGCTTAAGCACCAGTAATCTTCAAGGCTGAGGGCTCTGCTCCACCAATATTTGGAGCGGTGTTTCTCCCCTGCCCCCGCCGCAGAGCTTCCCTGCCTGAAAGAAAACAGCCAGTGCCTCTCCTTTCTTTGTGCTGTTTCTGCCTACGGATATAGAGATCAGCGGCTGGCAGCCTCTTGGAGCACCGGGGGAGGGGGAGGGGAAGAGGGAGAGAGAAGGAGACAGGAGGCACTCAGGTGCTTAGGAGTTCTCTTCCCCGCACGCAGGGGGAATAGCAGGGGTGGGGAGGCCACACATGATGGCAGCCCCCCACCCCGGTGTGACGAGCTGGGAATGTTCTTAATGTTTTCTCTGAATACTGTGTTGGTGCCTCAGTGTCTCCTATGCCGTTCTAAAGTATGTAGGTGGTGGATCAAGGTATTTGATTGCTACAGAGCAAAGGGCCAGTGCACCTAAATGCCTGGCACTCTGTCTCCTAGCAACTGATGGCCTGGGCCCCTCCTCTGCAAAGGTGCCAGCTGAAGGTGTTGGAGACAAAGAGGTCAGGTGACCTCCTGGCCCAGGAAAAGAACTGAGCAGAGAGGAGGGGCTGGAGGGGGTTTGGGAGTCTGGAGCTAGCTGGGGATGATGAGGGAAGTGCATATGGGGATCTGGCTCACTGCCCCCAGAATGGAACCAGCTGTAGGATCTTGTTTGCTGTACCTACAAGCTCTGTTTTAGACTGTGTTCCTGTCACCGAACAAACCTCTGTTTTACTGGCTGGCTGAGAGTCACATCTGACTGCAAACTGGGGGTGCAGGACCCTGTGGCTTTCCCTTGAACACCGCTGGGGTGGGATCACTGTGGGAAGCACATGGAGGGGCAGAGGATGCTGAATGCACTAAGGAGAGACCCAGGAGATGAAGATGTGTGAGGTTCTTGCCCTGAAAAAGTCTGCTCCAAGGGAGAGGAGGCTCCCCAAAGTCCTGACTGGCTTGGTGGGGAGCAGTTCCAGAGCATCGCCCAGGGACTCTGTGCCACCCAATACCCACCGCAGGGGAGGCGAGTGGGCTTTCTGGACCTGAGAGAGTCCCTAGGAGCATGTGCAGTGACTGTGTTGCAGAGTGAGTGTGCTGCGGGGGGAGAGGAGGGATCCCTCCCCTGGAGCTTGCGGCTGCTGATACTGGGGGGGGGGGATGCCTCGCTGGTCCTAGACCTGGGGCAGCCTGTCTGCATCCCAAGTTACTTATCCCCAGCCCTGCCCCACCCCAGAGCCTGCACCGCCAGCACCCCAAACCTGAGCACCCTCCTGCACTGTGAACCCCTCATCCCCTGCCCCACCCCAGAGCCCTCACCTAAGGGGGAAAAATGTGCAACTGAAATGTGGTGGTCAGTTTGCAGTATCATTGTGTTTAGCACAATACTTGATTATTTTACACCCCTTTAAAGTATATAAGTAGTTGTATACAGGTGTTACAAAGTGGCAATGTTCTTAATGTTTTCTCTGAAGACTGTGTGGGTGCCTCAGTTTCCCATATGCATTTCTCAAGGATCTAGATGGTGTGATAAGGGGGTGTAATTGTTGTAGAGCCCTGGAGGGCCAGTGTGATGCTGTCTGCACAGAGAATGGCCGAAACCCTGTCTCCGGGCACCTGATGGCCTGGGCCACTCTCCTGCAAGCTGCCAATTGAAGGTGTTGGAGAACAAAGAGATCAGATGGCCTCCTAATGCCTGGAAAAGAGAGAGAGGGCAGAGGAGGGAGTGTCAGTGCCTGTGCGGACTTCTGGGAAGCCCATGGTGTGGAAGGGGATGCTGTGATGCTTTGGAACTACTCCATACAAAGCCAGTCAGGACTCTGCGAGAGACTCCTCTCTCTGAGCGTACTGTCTCCAGGATAAGAAGCTTACACCTTCCTGGGTCTGACCTTGGAGCATTCAGCTCTTTCCACACCGTGCACTTTCTGCAGCGAGTGTGCCCAGGCAGGTCATGGGGCAACCAGCGGTCCCTGCACCCCAACTCTGCAGTCAGACGTGACTCTCAGCCAGCCGGTAAAATAGAAGGTTTGTTAGACAACAGGAACACAGATTAAACAGAGCTTGTAGGTACAGAAAATGACCCCTCAGTCAGGTCCATCTTGGAGGGTGGGGAGCCTAGACCCAAGTTCTGGGCCTCTCCCCATTTCCCCAGCCAGCTCCAAACTGACACTCCCTCCTCTAGCCTTTGTATCTCTTCTGGACAAGGAGGCCACCTGATCTCTTTGTCCCCAACACCTTCAGTTGTCACCTTGCAGGGGAAACTGAGGCATCCACACAGTATTCAGAGAAAACATTAAGAACATTCCCAATTTGGCACAACAGGTGTAACAAAATTTAATACCGTATATTGAAGCAGGCAAGTGCTGCTTCTCACTTTCCACTTTTAAATGACCCTTGTAATCGTGTGTTTCTGATGCGTTGTAGCTTAATTTTATATCGGCTTACAGAGCGAGAGCGGGGAGATAGACCACCATTTTGGGCACCACCAAAAATTATACAAACCTGCCGCCTATGGGATTACAGTCAGTATCGACTTTACAATGGTGCCATGGCACCAGGGCCACCCTGCATCTCACTGCAGACACAGTGCTCAGAATTAAGCAATGTTCTCAAGGCTATTGTACTCAGTACTAGTTTTCAGTTGGCAGCTACATGCTTCAGCCAGGCCACTTTCTCACTAGGCTATATCCTGAATATTGTGACTGGGAATGAGGCGGGGGCGGGGAGTGTAGCAGATGCAAATTCGAGGTGAATATTATCTTGTCAATACTGTCCTGGGTTTATGATGCTTTATGCCATGGACTGAAGCAAAGTGGCTGGTGAATAACCAGGAATCTGGTTAATAATTATCTAAATTCAGCTTTCTTCTTTCTCTCTCTGTGAATTATCACTACTTCAAAATAGTGTGCAAGTTGACTGGATAATGGTAATAGAATAATCTCTTGTTAAAACATTGTAAACCATACTACCTGGTTTTTATATTAAACACCTACTATACATAATACAATAAATCTGACAAACAAAACCTAGGAAAATTTTATTCTTTCTGCGTCTTATTTACAGTTTTACAGTAATCTCTTGCTTCAGAATGCCTCAAGGGTCACCCATACAGTTTGCAATAGGAATCAACATGTGGCTTGGCAGCTGACTCTTGACTGATTCCTGAACAGCTGGTAACTCAATATTAATCTGACATAGATACTATATGCAGAAGCACAACTCTGTATATATGGGGAGGGGCTGATTATTGACCTTTCTGCATATGTAATAATAGTTTTTGGTGTTTGTAAGACAAGGCATAATAATGAACTTTGTAAAAGTTCCTGTTTGGTGTGAGAGATGTTACTTATACCTAAATTCACTCCCCTTCCCCACACCCAGCCCTATGCATGCTGGCTAGGGAATATCACTACTGTAGTGTCAGCTTTTAAGAGAGCTTCACATGCAGAGCCATCAGTAGGGATTTTTGGCACATAAGGCAAGGAACAGAGGCAGCATGTCCGGCTCTTCCCTATTAGAGGGAAGGATCCACCAACGAATTTCTGCAAAAGAGCCGTATGCGCTGCCCCTCTCCATTGAAGACGAACAGCGGCACTTCGGCAACGAGTACCACAGTCCCTCTCAGAGGGAAGGACTTGCTGCCGAATTGCCGCTGAAGGAGAGACTTTCTGAGCCCCTCACTTTCCGTGCCCGAGGCAAATGCCTCACTCGCCTTGCCCTCGTTACGGCAATGTTCACATGCACCACTTCTAGTATTACGGTAAGTTAAAACAAGCTACAGTACATTGGGACATTAATGCTCTATTACAGTATTTGCAGTAGCATATTAAAAGCTATAACACTGAACAGACTAGTTAGGGCCGGCTTTAGGAAGTTTGGGGCCCACCCAATTCAAACATTTTCATGGGCCCCAGCAGGGATGACTTTAAAAAAAAGGAAAAAAAGATGGGGAAAAAAAGCCTTTCCTTTCTTAGCAACCGGTTCCCTATGAAAAGTTCTGATTTAAGGGATGTGCCAGAATATGTATTTCTGGTACCAATAGGGTTACTATATTTCCAGATTTAAAAATTCCTCCCGAACAGGAATTTAAAAACCAAAAAGTCTGACATGTCCAGGAAAATATGGCTGTATGTTAACACTACCTACAGTTCTTTTTTAAAAAGATGGGCCTGAACTAGAAATGAACTCCGCTTCACATGTGTGGGTCCCCGCCAGGGGCGGCTCTAGAAATCAGGCTGCCCCAAGCAGCGCGGTGCGCTGCGCCGCCCTTCCCCGGTCCCGCGGCGGGTCCCCTCTTCCCGCGGCTCCGGTTGAGCTCCCGCAGGCCTGCCTGCGGCAGGTCCACCGGAGCCAAATGCCGCCCCCCCGGGAAAGGGCCGCCCCACGTGCCTGCTTGGCGCGCTGGGGTATAGAGCCGCCCCTGGTCCCCGCCACTCCCTGGGAGTGTGCTAGGGTGACCAGATGTCCCGATTTTATAGAGACAATCCCAATCTTGGGGTCTTTTTCTTATATAGGATCCTATTAACCTCCACCCCATCCTGATTTTTCACACTTGCTGTCTGGTCACCCTAGGGTGTGCACATGTGTGTGGGTACCAGCTGCTCTCTTCTCCCATCATTGAAGCAGGTATGCAGGGTTACTGCCCAGGGAATTGCAGGGCACCAGTGGACATGGGGCTGGCTGCAGGCAGGGCAAGGGGTGCAGCAATGGCTGGAGACAGGGGTGGGTGGGGTGGGGTGGGGTGGCTGGCTTCAAGCAGGGCCATAGGGGGGTGTGGCATAGATTGGCAGTGCGGCATAGATTGGCAGTGCTGAAGACAGAGGAGTGCAGGAATGGCTGGCTTCAGGCAGGGGGGGTGCAGCAGGGGTTGGCTGGAGACAGGGCAGGGGGTGCAGGTACAGGGGGTACAGACCACCCGGTATGGTAAGTGCTCCCTCCTCCTCCTCCCTCCCCCACCAGAGTAACAGCAGCCACCTGGGGCTCCCCTGCTTCCACAGCCCTGGCCATGTACACAGCTGCCGGAGCCCTGGGGGAGCGGCGGGGCTCCAGTGGCTATTTAAAGGGCTAGGGCAATAGAAGCAACGGGGGCGATGGACTTTTTAAGTAGCCCACAGATCCCAACAGCCCTACCCCATGGCTCCAGCAGTGTGGCACTGGTGGCAATTTAAAGGGCACCCAGGCCCTTTAAATTGTCCCCTGGAGAAGCCGGGCCACCCCGGTACAGTACACTGACTCTTGCCAATACACCGAATCAGGGCTTGGGCACGGGACCCTCTTAGGGGCAGGGCCCGATTCAGGGGAATTAGTTGAATTAGCCTAAAGCCGGCCCTGCCAGTATATCCAGGACATTAGTAGCACACTTTTCCCCCACCAATACCTAGTAGTTGCACTGTCATCTCCCATAGCTACTTAGGTTGCAGCTTTATTGTTAAACCTAAATTGGGAAGAAAGACGACTGATTCAGAACTTCTTTAATGGTTACTTTATCGCTAAAGGGTGTAGTGGGGAATAGACTTGGAGAGAGGAAGGTTTCTATGATGTAGGCAAGATCAAGTATTTTATCCAAAACCAGAATACGAATGGCGCTGGTCTTCTGGGTGTCTGACCTTGAGCTATTGTCAAAAGTTTGAGGGTGACTCGTCTCCTTCCTCATATTTTGGTTGAGGATTGTATTGATAAAGGGATTGGCCTCAAAGACCTGGTTGTAGGACTCTGCCACGGTGTAGTTTTCATCTTGGATTGCCTGGTCCTAATTATAGTAAAGCATGCACTTTAGTCTTTGTAATTATATGTTATAACTCTGTTGCTTTTTATGAAGACAGGAGTAAAAGAAAAGTAGCTGCAATATTTTCATACTAAACTAATGCTGAAAATGTACATAATTTCAATCAGACTCCTAATCTTAATTTTTGGTTAATTTTCTTATGGATTTATTTATTATGGTGGGAAACTGCTATAGGGAAGTACACTTCTCCTATATAGGTCATAAGGATCCTATCTGTCTGAAACTGGCTGCTCTTTCTTTCTTTGATCTGCAGAGTGACTGATGCTTTTCAGACATCAGTTGTGGGTACAGAAGGGTTTCATTGCATCTTCTCTTGGCACCAGCTACTGTTCTCCCTTCTTGTTGTATTGATAGTGGGTGTGTGTGTCTCTCCTTTCTTTAAAATCATATATGCTAGGGACAGTCTTGTCCTCTTCTCCTCTCCTGATGTCAGTGTAGATGCAGGCGGTGCAAAATGTACTACAGTCATATAGTATCTCAAATGCAAAGCTACATTTCAATGATCTGAGGTTTGAAGAACAATGTGGAACTAGCTGTTTTATGGGATGTCTCAATTTCATTCCTGTAGTAACATAACTGGTGATAGGAAAGCAGGAGAGAGAGAGGTGTGTGCTCTGCAAGGCTGCTTGTCACGGGGCCAATGGGTGTGGGTGGGCTGGGTAGGATCGCGGGAGTCACATCTCAGGAATCTGCCCCGCTACCCAGCACTGCTCCAGCTATGAGCTGTCTCCACTGCCTGGGACCTGTGGGGCCCCACCTGCCTCCCCGGGGGAAGAGCCACCTGGGACTGGTGCAGAGGCTGCGCCAGTCTCAGCCACTCACAGGAACAGTTGGGGAGGGGGAAGGCTCAGCTGGGTCCTGAGGGAGCCTGGCCCCGGTAGGCTCTGCTCCTGCTCCAGCCTGGCTGCTTCCACCACTCCCAAGAGGCCAGAGTTCTCCTGCCCCAGGACCAGTTCTGGCTGCGCTGCCATCTCAGCCTCGCAGCCACAGTCACCTCCCATCAGGGCCGGCTACTGTGGCTGGGGGCTAGGGTTTGGGAGAGTAGGTCTCTAGGGGGTCTGGGTAGGTGCTGGGCACTGGGGGGGGGAGATCTATGTGTTGGGGGCCTGTCAGTGGGGGAGATCTGTGTGTGTGGGGGTGCTGGGAAGTGTGGGGGGTCTGTGCGGGTCACTGCAGTTGTGGTGGTGGGGGGCACTGGACAGTGAGGATCTGTAGGGGGCTCTGGGTGGGAAGGTGTGGGGCACTGTGCAGTTGTGGGAGGGCTGTGGGGGGTCTTCAGCTGGGGGGCACTGGTCAGTGAGAGGATCTGTGGGGGGGTTCTGAGTGGGTGGGGGAGTGATCTGGGAGTGCACTGGGCAGGGGGGTTTGTGGGGGTCTCTAGATGGTGCAGCACTGGGTGAAGGGAGTCAGAGGGGTTCAGGGCAGGGGGTTGGTGGGGGTCTCTAGATGGTGCAGCACTGGGTGAAGGGAGTCAGAGGGGTTCAGGGCAGGGGATTTGTGGGGGTCTCTGGGTGGTGTGGCGCTGGGCGTAGGGAGTCGGAGGGGTGCTGAGCAGGGGGTTGGTGGGGGTCTCTGGGTGGTGCGGCGCTGCGCGTAGGGAGCCAGAGGGGTGCTGGGCAGGGGGTAGCATGGTGCAGCATGGGCCCACACCCAAGGGGAAGAAGCACAATGGCAGTGCAGGGCTGGGCTAGACAGGGTGGGTCTGGCAGCTCCTGGTTTGTAAACAGTGCCCTTGTACTGGGCTGGGGGGAGTGGGGCTGTCCCTGCCGTACCATGACTCATATCCCATTGCCCCAAGTCAGCCCCTCGCTCTGAGGACTCTGCCCCCATGCCTCATGTCCCCATTTCCCCCATGGGGACCCACAAATATGTTTAGCACCGGGCCCACAACAGGTTAATCCGGCCCTGTTTGGGGTGCAGGCTCTGGGATGGAGTTGGGGGTGCAGGAGGGTTGCAGGCTATGGGGAGTTTGAGTGACGGGTGCAGGCTCTGACCTGGGGCAGGGGATTGGGGTGCAGGAGGGGGTACAGACATGTGGGCTCTGGGAGGGAGTTACCAAATCAGCACGTTGTATAAGAGAAAGGAGCTGCAGGGATTTCATATAGACATAGAAAATGATAGAAGAGACTTTTACATAGTCAAAATGTGAGAGGCAGAGTTTGAGGGAGGGAGGGGGCGTCTGTACAATATTTCCCCACATTCAGTCTCCTGGCTGGAGCAGTAACAGCCCCGCAGCACTTATATAAGATAGAGGAGCTGCGCTGTCTACGCTTTGACAGTGTAGGAATCGGGCTGCCTGTGCCTTTAAGACCCAGCCCCAGGAACCCGCCCCCTGCTCCGGGGCTGACACGGGGCACAACTGAAAACAGCCTGTGCCCCCCCCCACAACCCCGACACCCCCAGATCTGCGAGCGCAGCAGGTGGCTCATCCCGAGGGGCCACTGTTCCCCCCCACCCCCTCCCTAAACGGGGGTTTTGTCCCCGCACAGGGTCTGGCAGCGTCTCCCCCCCTGGGCTTAACCGCGGCTCCCACCCCCCACCCCCGATTTTTCCCCTTCAGCCTCTCTCCTGCCGCTGCCTACAGCAGCTTGAACCCTTCTGTCCAGTAAATTTGTGTCCCCCGCTCAGACCCTGGCAGCCCCCCCGCTGCGATTTGCCCCCTTGAGCATTTTAAACGCCCCCAAAGAGCAGGCAGCAAATCGTGAGTAGAAGTGAGGGCAGAGAGAGGGCAGTGGCGACAGCGGCGATTACTGGGCATGCTCAGTTCGGCCGCGCATGCTCAGTGCAGCCAAAGTAGCGAATCGGGAGCGGTTCATGTTTCTGTCCACCTGGAGCCCAGCGGGGCCGGGGGCAGCTCCTGCTGCAGCTGAGAACAGCGGCTCCGCTCCGGCCCGGGCGGCTCCAGCGCTGCTGGCAGCATGTGGCCACCAGGGAGCAGCTGCTGAGCCCGGGCTCCTGCGTCACAATGTGCCAGAGCCCCGCCCCCATGAGCTGCCCCGCCCCCGGGCTGTGCCAGAGCCCCGCCCCCATGAGCTGCCCCGCCCCCGGGCTGTGCCAGAGCCCCGCCCCCAGGAGCTGCCCCGCCCCCGGGCTGTGCCAGAGCCCCGCCCCCAGGGGCTGCCCCGCCCCCGGGCTGTGCCAAAGCCCCGTCCCCAGGAGCTGCCCTCCTCCCCCATTTGTTCTCTTGCCTCCTTCCCAGCACCCGCTGCTCCCAGCCGCTCCCTTCCTGTGTCTGCAAACACCCCCCGGGCGGGCTGCAGCGCTCACTGGGGCTGACTCCAGTGGCTGAAGTTGCCTCCATCTCTGCTCACCTGGGGGGAGGGACGAAGAGAGGAGATGGTCCCAGGGTGTGAAAGCGGAATTAGGGGGCAGGGAAAGAAGGACTGTTTGGACAGGTGGGTTTTTTGCAAGGGGGGGGTGATCCAGATGGAGTCAGAAGCAGTTGGGCAGCAGAGGCTCAGGGAGATTGAGGAACCCCTGGGTGTCCTAGTGTTGGCCAGGGTTTGTACAGCACCTAGCGCAATATGGGGTCCTAGAGCCGTAACTAGCTATTTTTGCACCCAATGCAAAAATATAAAATTGCACCCCCCATAGGGGACAGGTGGGGGAGGGGGAGCCCAGGGCTGGGGCAGCACAGGGTGTGTGGGTGGGGGAGCACTGGTGGGGAGGGGGGAGCACAGAGCTGGGACAACGTGGGGTGTGTGTGGGGGAGAGCCCACGGCAGGCGGGTGCAGGTCAGGGGGGCAGAGCCCAGGGCTAGGGTGGCAGGGGTGTGTGTGTGTGTGTGGGAGAGCCCAGGACCGGGGCAGCAGGGGGCTGTGGGGGGGGGGAGGCCCAGAGCGGGGGCAGCTGGGGGTTCAAAGGGGGGGGGAGCCCAGGGGTTGGGCAGCAGGAGGGTGTGGGTGGGAGTAGCTAATTTATTTTTTCCTTTGGGTGGCAAAAAAACTAGAGCCAGCCCTGCCAGCACCCACCGTGAGGTAGGTAGGAGCGGATCCCTACTCGAAAGAGGGAGAAGCTAAGGCTGAGACAGGAGAATTGACTTGTCTTAGGTCACACGCCCAGGCAGTGGCAGAGTTGGGAATAGGACCCAAGAGCCCTGATATTCAAACTAACCATCGGATCTTGAATTTCAGACATTGAATGACCTGAATAAAGTGCTCTCAGATGAGCTCCAGACCAACAGTGCACAGGAATTATTCAGCGAGTATTTGCTCAGAGACCATTAATGCAGAGAAGCAGCAAAATTCATCAAACACAGAAATGGTTCTGACTTATTTCCTTGGTCTTAAAAGAGAACAACCATAACCTGAGTCTCCTCCCTGTCAATAACCCCCTGCTGAGCCAATCAGGGTAGAGACTGAGGACGGGAGGCTGAGGGTTCTCACCAGAGAGCCCAAAGGATGGCCCAGGTCACTGGTGGGGATCACTGCCCGAGCACTAGTTCAGCCCCACATTTTTGGGTGGACCTCCCACAGTGGGAGCTGCAGAGCACTCCCGTGCAACACACACACACACACACACACACACACCTCTACCCCTCCCTCCTGGTGTTGGGAAGTGAAAAGGAAAAAGGACAAAAGAAGCAAGAGCAGAAGAGAAAGGATGGAGGGAGGGAGAGAGGAAAAGGGGAAACAAAAAGGACAAACCCCAATGTCCCCAGTGATTCTAAGGGACAAAATCCCAGGTGCAGAATAAAATTCTGCCTCCTTAAGCTCGTGTCTTCCATGCCTAGAATTCAACTGTCACCAGACGGATCAGACTGAACAGGTTTCAAACCTCGAGGAGGCTCTTACCTTCTAAACAGGGACGGCTCTTTTCTAGTAAAATCACTACAATGGAAGGAGAAAACTCAAAAGAGGTTCCTCCTGGCGCTCACGTCCGTGAACCCGAATACTCCCTCAGTCCTCAGAGAGAGACCTGGAGAAGGAGACTTGCTGCAGCAAAGCCACAGGGGTCTCTGAGGTTTCCCTGGCCCCTCGCCCCTGTCCTGCCTCGCTGATGACAGCATCTCTGTGAGGTCACCACCTCCCCACCACCTTGGACCAATAGGCTGAGGTCCTGCAAAAGGCCTTTGTGATGTCACTGCCACACCCCTCCCTTGCTGTGCCAATGTCCTGCCCCTGGCCAGGCACTTTGGAAGTTTGAGCTACTCCCTGTGGATCACCCCACTCAAGGAGGGTTCGTTCTAGGCAGCAAGCCGGCTAGACAGGGAAACATCAGACGCTGCTCCCAATGCTACACTCAGATTTTCAGAAATTAGTCGACTTCATGGCCAGAAGCAACCATTAGAGCATCTAATCTGACCCCCTGCATATCACAGGCCTCCTGTAGGACACCATAGCTACTTTTGGGGCAAACACATTCCAGAAAGGCATCTAGTCTTCATTGACTGACATCAAGAGATGGAGAATCCACCTTTTCCTTGGTAGCTTGTTCCTGTGGTGAATCATCCTCGCTGTTGAATATTTGTGCCTTTGTTGTAATATGAATTTGTCTCTTTTCATCTTCCAGCCATTGGGTCTTGTTAGGCCTTTCTCTGCTCGATTAAAGAGCCCTTTAATGCCCAATATTTTCTCTCCATTAAGGCACTTCAACACTTCAATGAAGTCACCTTTCAATCTTCTTTTGATAAGCTAAACAGGTTGAGCTCTTTCAATAGCTCACTAGAAGGCATTTTTCTCCAGCCCTCAGAACATTTGGTGGCTCTTTGCTGCCCCAGCTCCAATTTCACAACATCTTTTTCACATGAAGACACCAAAACTGGAGGCAGTATTCCAGTATCAGTCTCACTGATGCCGTGTCACCTCTTGTAATGTTATTGACATAATCTGTAACTGTATAGATCACTGCTGCGACCACGGTTCTATATTTGCAGCCAATATTTTTGAAAGGTTGTCGTGTAAGGGGTCTATGGAGAGGTTCTGATTGGCTGATTATAATAATGATATCTCTAGATGTGTATCATTTTTTTAGTTGATGTTATGAATATAGGCTCTATGCTGCCCGTATTTCAAACTTGTGCTCTGCTTCCAGGGAACACCCCAGACAAGTTGGTGTCAGTTTTGCCTAGAACGAACGCTCCTTGAGTGGGGTGATCCACCTGGAGTAGCTCAAACCTGCAAAGTGCCTGGCCAGGGGCAGGACATTAGCCCAGCAAGGGAGGGGTGCGGCAGTGACATCACAAAGGCCTTTTGCAGGACCTCAGACTATTGGTCAAAGACTATTGGTGGGGAGGTGGTGACCTCACAGAGAGATGCTGACATCAGCCAGGCAGGACAGGAGCGAGGGGCCAGGGAAACCTCAGAGACCCCTGTGGCTTTGCTGCAGCAAGTCTCCTTCTCCAGGTCTCTCTCTGAGGACTGAGAGAGTATTCGGGTTCACGGACGTGAGCGCCAGGAGGAACCTCTTTCGAGTTTTCTCCTTCCCTTTTAGTGATTTTACTAGAAAACAGCCGTCCCTGCTTAGAAGGTAAGAGCCTCCTGGAGGTTTGAAACCTGTTCAGTCTGATCCATCTGGTGACAGTTGAATTCTAGGCATGGAAAACACAAGCTTAAGGAGGCCGAATTTTATTCTGAATTTTATTTGATCCCCACCAGTGACCTGGGCCATCCTTTGGGCTCTCTGGTGAGAACCCTCAGCCTCCCGTCCTCAGTCTCTACCCTGATTGGCTGAGCAGGGGGTTATTGACAGGGAGGAGACTCAGGTCCTTGTTGGTCTCTTTTAAGACCAAGGAAATAAGTCAGAACCAGTTCTGTGTTTGACGAATTTTGCTGCTTCTCTACATTAATGGTCTCTAAGCAATTCATGATTCTCTCTAACATTGCAGTTCTCCTCAAATACTTGCTGAATAATTACTGTCACTGTTGTTGCTCTGGAGCTCATCAGAGCACTTTATTCAGGTCATTCAATGTCTGAAATTCAAGATCCGATGGTTAGTTTGAAAATCAGGGCTCTTGGGTCCTATTCCCAACTCTGCCACTGACTGGCTGTGTGACCTAAGACAAGTCAATTCTCCTTTCTCAGCCTTAGCTTCTCCCTCTTTCGAGTAGGGATAATTATGATCCGCTCCTGCCTACCTCATGGTGGGTGAAGAATGGGGATCCATTGGAGAGTATCACTAGGAGTAGTGCATAATATGAGGTGTCCTATCACGTTTACTCAGAGCAGATTATGACATAATAGAATAGCTGAAACAGTCTATTTTATTTGTATTTTTTTTATTTTGAAATTGTTAAGAGCAGCAACGACTTAGCTCAGATTGAAGCATCTAATCTAATGTTTGAGATTGAAGTGTCTCCTCTTTGTGTGTGATGAGACAATCTAACACACTGTGACAAACAGGAGATGCTTTTGTTTTGCAACAAAATCTTAGTGCAAAGAACTTTCATCCCACTTGTTATGATTTCGAGAAACAAACTGGTTTAGTCTGAATGGGATTTTCTGACAGAAATGGTTTAAATGAAATTTCCCCACCATTTCAATTCCTGGGCTCTATCCCTGCCTCTCGAGTTTTTTTGTCTGTTAGAACAGGAGTCGGAACTGGTGGCTTCTCTTTCTGGCTCTGCCACTGCCTTGCTGTGTAGGCCCTTGGGTAGGTCATTTCCCTTCTCTGGACCTCAGGCTCCTCCCCATCTATCCAATGGGAACAGGGACAGTTCTTGAACTCTGGGCAGTTGTGAGCCTGAGTGAGATAAGGGGCGATAAAGCCCTCTGTGAAGGAGAAAGGGGAGTTTCAGGGTGTTTAGCACCAAGGAATTCTAAAGTTTGCTAAAATGTCTAGTCTGCGGAAACAAGAAATGGTTGGGGCCAAACTTTTTAACCACTGCCTTTCTTAAAGCCGATTCAGGGGTGTGAGTCTCTGTCTTTTAGGTACCTGGGATTCTTTGCCAGCAGGAGAGAAGAGGTTCCTGCCTCCATTTTTGTGGCCTTAACAAACCAGGTGTTGTGCCCCAGTTCTCGTCTGAGATCCCTGAAAAAGAACATCTTCCCATCCATGAACAAGACAGGACCTATCTTTGAAAGGGGAACAAAGAGACCCCTGGGCCTTACAGACTAGCCAGCCTCACTTCCACAGCTGGAGAGATACTGGAATATACCGTATTGTTCCGAGTATAGGCCGCTCCTGATTATAAGCCGCACCCTTAAAGTTTGGTGCTATTTTAAAAATTAAATTTTTAACTTTTTTTAACTTAAAGAAAATATACACATTAGTAAAACAGTAAAACAGTATTTTATTTAATGAATAGGAAGACATAAACCAGTATTTTTAAACACTTTTGGTAGTCCTGCTTTTGTGGCATATGTTATATACTCAGAAATATTGAAAACTATTTTGTAGTTATACTGTAAATAAAGAAGGGAAAGGAATGGACAACAAGGAGACTGATAGGAACCGTTCTCACCCTCTCCCCTGCACAACAATCAACAACATTAGCAAATGTGGTTAGGGTTAGGATCTTCCCCCCCACCCCGGACTCCTGCCCCATCCAACCCCCGCGTTCCTTGACACCTCTCTCCACCCCAGGGACCCCTGCCCCATCCAACCACCCCTTCTCTCTGTCCCCTGACAGCCCCTGGAACCCTTGCCCCTGACTGCCTCCCACCGCCCCATCCAACCCCAGATCCATTCTAACTGCCCCACCCGGACCCGTGCCCCGATTCAAACCCCCGGTTCCCGGCCCGCAGACCCCCCCAACCCCTATCCACCCCACACCACAAACTCCCTGCCCTTTCTCCAACACCCCCTCCTGCCCCCTCCCTGCGCTGCCTGGATGTGGCTGGCGGCACTACAGTCCGGCGCGGCTGGAGCCAGGAGCCCGAGCTGGAGGATGTGGCGGGAGCCGGACGGCCAGAGCCAGGTAGCTGGCCGGCCAGAGTAGAGCGGCCGGGAAGGGATGCAGGGCCGGGCCGGGCGGCAGGGGATGCGGGGCCGGGGCGGGCGATGCGAGGGGGCGAGGCCAGGGCTGGCGGAGGCAGGTACACGGGGACGGGCAGCGGGGGACGGGGACGGAGCCGGGCGGCGGGGGAGGCGGGGACACGGCCGGTGGAGGTGGGTACGCAGAGCCGGGGCCGGAGCCGGGCGGCGGGGGACACGGACGGCGGGGGACCTACAGTATTGTCCCGATTGTAGGCTGCACCCCTAGTTTAAAGACTTACATTAGGGGGAAAAAGTGCGGCCTATACTGGGACAGTACGGTAAATACTTTGGAACTAAGCAAAATACCTATGTATTTCACGACCAAAGCAGTTGTGGCCCAGGCCCTGCAGGAGGTCACTCCTGAAGATCTCTCCTTCGTAATCAGCTGCCTATTATTTGGGAAATACAATCCCTATTGAGGTAGGGATGGAAAAATGGAAATGACATTTCTGTTCAGCTCACCCCTGGAAGGTGCTGCAAATGTGTAGAAAATGAAATCCGTGTTGAATGTGATATAGCTGCAGAAAGATACCTACTTTTAATAGAGACCTGACATTTGCTGTCTTACAGGGATTCTAAGCTGCACCTGAATTTAGTCCCTAATTTAAATCTGTGCCTCCAGATTAAAGAAATAAAAGGGCATAGTTGGGGGAGTTGTACCTCACTGTCTCTACTGATCTGTTGTGCGGTTGGTGAAGAATTCTACGCCAGAGAAGTGTCAAATTACCCCACGTAAGGTCAAAGATTTGACAAGAACTCGGGTAGAAATTGCAGGTACTAGTGGTTGATTTTCACCCCAGAGATGGAAGCTATGGTAATCTGTGGCCCAGGTAAACTATTTTTAGAACGCTGCTGCCTAATTAACTGGCACACTCATAAAGGATGCCATTATTAAATTGGGAACAACCGTCTTTTACCATTTGGCTCCAAAGTTAGATGAAGCACAGAGAGAAACAGCTGATTCCTTCAGAGCCATTCCGTGCCTATGGGTCCCAATCTGGCTGCCTTGTTGGACAAGAAGCACTTCCCTGCTGGGCAAATGATGGTAGCCAATGGGGGAATGTATCAGATTCCAAGTTCAGACTGCAGGATACATGAATGCTGAATCCTGAGGCTGTGATTTGGTATCTTCGTTTTGCTAAGGAACTAGAGTGGGGAAATAGGTGAGAGCAATAGCATTTATGGGACTAGAGACCCTGGATAGACGGTAACAATTGTATTATTAGTATTTCAAATGGAATTTATTTTGATACATTTTAAAATAAATCTTCTGTTAGGAGAAAAATTACTTGAGACAAGACATGTAACCTTTACCCAGTTAGAGGGTAACAGCCACAGAGTTTCCCAGGTCTCTTATTTGCAAAGCAAAGGTGTCACATCAGGCAGGGGATGTCAAAATCTAAAGTGGTGATGGGTGTGTGATAGGAGCTTTTCTGGGTTGTTTTTTTTATTTTTCATTTTTATTTATTTAATTAATTGATTTTTGTTTTGTTTTTGCAACCAGTTATTTTTATAGGTGGTGAGGCCGCTTTTCCTTTTGAGCACAACTGTTTCACCCTCAGGCCTGGCTCTGGAAACCTCCTCAGTGCTGGCCTTGTGTTTCTTTCATGTTTAATATGTTAGGGTTCACACATCCACACTACATGCTGTTCACAGCAACAGATACTTTGAGAAACCTGCTGGCCTAAGTGGGCCTTTTCCAAATGGACATTGGCCCAAAGTTTGCCTCAATTCAGCTGGATTGGGACAGGCTTGTATCAGGGGAGTGGTTCACACCTGATTTGCCCAGACACCTTGGGGGAGATGTGGTGAGATAGGATAAGTAGGAATCAACAACAATGAAGTTAAAGGCAATGGTGAAAAACCCTCATCTTGCAGGTCAACAAGCCTGTTCTGTTCATTCCCTCTGACGCATCTGGCACTGGTCACTCTCAGGTAGCACACTGGGCTAGACGGACCATTGGTCTGACCCAGTTTGACCAGTCTTGGGTTCTTAGTTAAGCCATCTACGGCCTTGTCTACACTGGCAGGTTTCTGTACGGTAAACCAGATTTCTGCGGTGTAACTCCTGAGGTGTGCACACTGCCAAGCCACTTAGTGCACAGAAACTGCACAGTTGCAGCGCTGTAAAAATCCACCCTGACAAGAGGCGTACAGCTTCTGCGCCGGGGCTACAGCCGCGGTACCAGTGTAGACACCCTGCTCGATTACAGCGCTGCAACTGGCCTCAGGTAGGTGTCCCACAATCCCTGCTCTCTCCTTTCTGGTCAGCGGTTTGAACTGCACAGCCCTCAGGTGACCAACCGTGAACCCCACCCTTTAAATTCCTTGGGAATTTTGAATATCCCACTTCCCACAGAGACTGATTATGTTTACAGACCCCTCCTGAAATTAGAGCAGGATATTATAAAGCTTTATCTCATAGTACAGTAACACAATTCAGACCTGTCGGCACAGAGGAGAAAGCACTCCTTCAGTTCACATTTATTGCTACTGATCTCCCTGACAAACTTCCTTTTCTCGGGGCTGCTCCCAGCACTTTAGGGAGTTTTTCCTCTTTTCCCATTCAGCTGTGGTTACGGGACTGCAGCAGCTCCCCGGATGGCCAGCTTAGCTCTTTCGCTTACATCAGGCCAGCACAACACGCGGCCCGGGTGGGCTCACTGTGCGGCCCGTGGGAGATGAGTAGGCATGTGGCTGGTGGAGCGGGGCTGAAGTGGGGGGTGGGCTGTGGCCGGGGCTGAGGAGGCGTGTGGGCGGGCAGTGGTGGGGGGGCAGGTGAGCCGGCGGCGGGGCTGAGTCGGCGAGGCGGGAGGGTGGGGAGCTGAGGAGGCGAGCGGGTGGGCAGTGGCGGGGCTGAGGAGGCGAGCGGGTGGGCAGTGGCGGGGCTGAGGAGGCGAGCTTGGGGGCTGAGGAGGCGAGTGGGCGGGCAGTGTCAGGGGCAGGTGAGGCGGGAGGGGGCTGAGTCGGCGGGCAGTGGCGGGGCTGAGGAGGCGAGCTTGGGGGCTAAGGAGGTGAGTGGGCGGGCAGTGTCAGGGGCAGGTGAGGCGGGGAGGGGCTGAGTCGGCGAGGCAGGAGGGTGGGGAGCTGAGGAGGCGAGTGGGCGGGCAGTGGCGGGGCTGAGGAGGTGAGCCGGGGGTGGGGTGAGGAGGCGAGTGGGGTCAGTGGCGGGGCTGAAGAGGCGAGCCGGGAGTGGGGGTGAGGAGGCGGGTGGGTGGGCAGTGGCGGGGCTGAGGAGGTGAGCCGGGGTGGGGTGAGGAGGCGAGTGGGGGCAGTGGCGGGGCTGAGGAGGCGAGCCGGGAGTGTGGGGGCTGAGGAGGTGGGGGGTCAGTGGCGGGGCTAAGGAGGTGAGCCGGGAGGGTGGGGGCTGAGGAGGCGAGTGGGGGCAGTGGCGGGGCTGAGGAGGCGAGCCGGGAGGGTGGGGGCTGAGGAGGCGAGTGGGGGCAGTGGCGGGGCTGAGGAGGCGAGCCGGGAGGGTGGGGGCTGAGGAGGCGAGTGGGGGCAGTGGCGGGGCTGAGGAGGCGAGCCGGGGGTGGGGGGGGGTGAGGAGGCGAGCGAGGAGTCAGTGTCTGACCTGTTCTGCTGATCTGGTCTGGCTCCCAGCCCCTCTCCAAGGGTTGCAGCTGTCTGGAGGTGCTGCCTTCCACGCCTTCCTCAGTCCCACCTCATTCACTCCACAGGGCGACTGATTACCAAGGGGGGGGAGGGGGGAGATCTTATTCTACTTCTAGCAAAAAGACAGTTTTCTTTTACCTTAATTATACTACCTTAGGGGCCCGCTATAACATATTAGCAAGGTTCAATGTTTTGGTGGGGCAGCGCTGGGAAGGAGGTTTGTTTCCGTGGAGCAGGCGGTGCTGGGGGGGGAGAATTTTGGGGGGCTGGGCGGCGCTGGGGTGATGTGTTTTGGGGGGGCCTTGGCGGTGCTGGGGGGGGGGGTCAGCAGGGCTGGGGGGGTTCGGCCCTCAGCTGTTTTCTTTGGAGTAATATGGCCCTCGCCACTTTATGATTTGTGCAGGCCTGACTTACATCCTTCACTGCTTTGGACGAAGCTGCGTGTGCCACCAGTTTAATCCATAGCTGAGACCTCAGGTACCAGCAGCTAGTTACAAAGGCTCAATTCCCATTGCCAGCAGTGGGAGGTTATCCTGGGCTGTCAGAGCTGCAGGATTTTTTTAAACTTCTCTCCCTGCTCAAGCCTTTAATCATTCCTGTGGCTCTTCTCTGAACCCTCTGCAATTTACCAGGGAAAGCAGCCAACCCATGAACCAACCAAACCAAACCAGGCTGGTCTGATGGATGTAACAATCTATTGCCTTCCAAGGTTGAATACAAATCAGCTCATTCTATTCACCCAAGAGTTCCACTGTAAGGACTTTTTGTTTTCTAGTTCCAGTCAAATCCTGTGCAACAGCATCATTGTTAACTCACCACTTGGTCACTTCACATTCACAGGTTCCCAAAGTTGGCAGGTCCAAGTCTTTCCTCCCACATGCTCTCACTGGGGGAAGCCTCCTTGGCTTCAGCATCTCCTCAGACCAACCTTGGACCTTTCAGCCCCCCTGTTCCACCCCAAGACCTTCCAGTCATGAGTCCATCTGAATAGGACACCTGGGAAAGCCTTACACCCCCGCCCCCGAAGGGGAGTCCTGCACCCCCAACTTCCACAGTCCCCAGTGACTCTCAGCCAGCGCTGTACAACAGAAGGTTTGTTAGGGGTCTGGGATCCAGCCTGGGAAAGTTCTGTGTTCGCACAGGAAGCAGGAAGATTCAGCAACGTCCATCTTGGGGAGACCCCGAACTCAGAGCCTGGGCTCTCCCCTCGAATCCCAACCCGGCAGACTCCTTGCTCCCAACAGCCCAACTCAGCCAGGCCCTTTGCCCCTCATCTGTCCTTTGTCCTGTTTCCCTGGCAACCTGCTCACCTGGCCTCCAGCTCGTTCTTTGTTCTCCGACTCCTCCCAGCCAGCTGGCCTCTTGCAGCAGGTGCGCCCCGGCCATCGGTTGCTAGGAGACAGAATTTGTGGCCATTGTCTGGGCCCAGGCAGCTCGACAGCAGCCACACCTGCCCTTTGGGGGTCTCTGCCAAGATTTAACCCCCTTGTCCCACCACCGAGATCAGTGGTGCCAACACACTTCAGGGTCATGTCCCCCCCTTACCTTTTTCCATGTCCCCCATGGTCCACGGCTGGGAATGGTGCCACTGCTACAGGCAAAGGACGCAGACAGGGGTGAGAGGACAGGCAGGGGCCAGAGCTGGGGGTGCCAGTGACAGCTTGCGAGGGGGCAGGTGCTGGCTTGAGTGACTGGGATGTAGGAAACCCCAGCCTGCCCCTCCGGGCCAAGTCCACTGCTTGTCTCCTGCGTTGTGACATCCAGATTTAAATCTTCCCAGCATGTGCTGCAGCTCATGTATTAAGCCTTCCTGGTTGGCCTGGTCATTGCCAAAGTAGCTCAGTTGGGATTGCATTATCTTGAAGATCTGAAGGTTTCTGGTTTGATACCAGGCTTTAGCACCCCCTTCACCCTGGGCGTGTCGTGCTGGGCTTTCTTCTGGGTGTGCAGCTGTGCTTTGAACTCACCAGTTTTCCTAATTTCAGAGGCAACACTCGCAGAGGGCGTGTGTGGGGTCCTGTGCCCCACCTGGGTTAGCTATCGCCTGCTACATCATGTGGTGCTGCCGGGCTCCCTCCCTGCACAGCAGCTGCTGGAGGGGTGAGTGGAGAGGGGCTGCCTTTGCTGCTTCCTCTCCCTGCACTGTTCACAGCTGGGAGGGGCTGTTGATCATAAGGGGGGTGGGGCTGAACCTTGACATTGTGCCCCCTCCCTTCAGGAGATACCAGTCATCTGTACCTGATTGCCAGCTCCTCAGCCAGAGGAAAAAGTGATTTTCTGCACCTGAGCTGCCAGCTCTTCCTTTCTTTCTCATGAAGGGGAGGAAAAAAGAATCTCTTTTTCAAACCCCAGTCCTACCGTTGACCAAGGTCTGACTTTCTAAGTTCCTACTACAGTGGAGGATTTAGAGTTAGTGGGGCCCTGTGCGCATAAAGTCCATGCAACAATCCCCCTTCCTCCGAGCCCTGGTATGTCTCCAGTAGCTGCTGTCCCCTGGTTGCAGGGAAGGAAGTTTCCACCCATCCAGGAGACCCCAGCCTGGGACTAAAGTCAGCTTCGGGCTTCTCTCTCCCTTCTTGGAATCAAGTTCATGTTTTTACCAAGAGTTAAAGCAGCCTGAACCCCCAGAGTCTGGATCAATGTCACAAGTTCCCAGTGTCTCCGTGGAAGAGAATTTGTTAAATCCCAGATGAGTGGAGTTAAATCAGTTCTCAGCCTGAGTCCTTAGATCTTAATCCTGAGGATATTGTCCCACCATGAAGCCATTTCCCACCTCTCTTTCATACAGAAGCACAATTTTCTTTGTACAGACACAGGAACAGCAAGATCTTTCTCTGTCCCTTGTGCAAAGCAGGAGACCAAATTCCATGGAAACAATAGACAAGCTGGGGGCTCTGGGCACATCCAGCCCTGGCTGTGAGATGTTCCCTCCCCTCTTTCTTTATGCTGCTGCTGCTATTTCATGGATTGTCTGGGCTGGGGGAAAAGCTGAGTTCACTCTAGGTGGAGGGGAAAAGAACCCTGAAAATCTCAGGGTCACAGGAAAACCCAACCCCTGCTACTGGGGTCACTGAGGTGCTGGGGAGTTGAGTAGGAAAGTGACTGTCTGAATTGTCAAGGTGGGGAATGAATAACAAATTACAAGATCCACATCATTAACCACTGACACAGGCTAATCCTGCTGCAGCTAAAAGGAAATCGGGCGTGATTCTTTGCTGTGCAGCCATGGAAACAGTGACCCAATTGCACTGCAGTGAATGTGCTGGGAAAGCTGGACTTTACAGGCAGGTGAAAATAGTGGATCCTAGAAATATCTGGACTCCCCCACACTGTGTCTGCCACCAGAGTTGGATGTTGAGCTGCTCACAGAATCCCCCACCACCATTACTTTCTAGCAGGGGATTGCAGCACCCCCCACCCACCCAGAGGTGAAAGTAAGCTGGTCTGGTCTGGTGCAGCGTGCCGGCAAGAGCCAGTATGCCGTGCTGGACCACACCGGCTTCCACGGCGGGGATTGAAAGGGCTCTGGACTGCCCACGGCCAGGGCTCTGGCAGCCGGGCTGGGGCCAGGATTGAAAGGGCTCAGAGCTCCCCATGATTGCGGGCAGCCCAGAGTCCTTTGAATCCCGGCCACGGCTCTGGCAGCTGGGCCGGGGGCCAGGATTTAAAGGGCTCAGGCTCCCCTCAGCGGCAGCAGACCATTAATGCAGAGAAGCAGCAAAATTCATCAAACACAGAACTGGTTCTCACTTATTTCCTTGGTCTTAAAAGAGACCAACAAGGACCTGAGTCTCCTCCTGTCAATAACCCCTGCTGAGCCAATCAGGGTAGAGACTGAGGATGGGAGGCTGAGTGTTCTCACCAGAGAGCACAAAGGATGGTCCAGGTCACTGATGGAATCACTGCCCGAGCTCTATTTCAGCCCCAGATTTTTGGGTGGACCTCCCACAGTGGGAGCTGCAGAGCAGTGCTCCACAACAAACACACACACACCCTCCTGGTGTTGGGAGGAACAGGAGAAAGGACAAAAGAAGCAAGAGAAGAAGAGAAAGAGGGAGGGAGGAAAAAGTGAAACAAAAAGGACAAACCCTAATGTCCCCAGTGATTCTAAGGGACAAAATCTCAGGTGTGGAATAAAATTCTGCCTCCTTAAGCTCCTGTTTTCCATGCCTAGAATTCAGCTGTCACCACATGGATCAGACTGAACAGGTTTCAAACCTCCAGGAGGCTCTTACCTTCTAAACAGGGACGGCTGTTTTCTAGTAAAATCACCGAAAGGGAAGGAGAAAACTCGAAAGAGGTTCCTCCTGGCGCTCACGTCCGTGAACCCGAATACTCTCTCAGTCCTCAGAGAGAGACCTGGAGAAGGAGACTTGCTGGAGCAAAGCCACAGGGGTCTCTGAGGTTTCCCTGGCCCCTCGCCCCTGTCCTGCCTGGCTGATGTCAGCATCTCTCTGTGAGGTCACCACCTCCCCACCACCTTGGACCAATAGTCTGAGGTCCTGCCAAAGGCCTTTGTGATGTCACTGCCACACCCCTCCCTTGCTGGGCTAATGTCCTGCCCCTGGCCAGGCACTTTGGAGGTTTGAGCTGCTCCCTGTGGATCACCCCACTCAAGGAGCGTTCGTTCTAGGCAGCAAGCCGGCTAGACAGGGAAACATCACACACTGCTCCCAATGCTACACTCAGTTTTTCAGAAATTAGTTGACTTTATGGCCAGAAGTGACCATTAGAGCATCTAATCTGACCCCCTGCATATCTCAGGCCTCCTGTATGACACTGTGACGATGCGGTTCTGGCGGGACCCAACTGAGAGTGCCAAATCAGGACCAATTGCTCAAACAGGGCAGTCACATCCCTAGGCTGGGGTTTTTCTATCTCTAAGGCAAACCAAACCAGCCAGACAAAAAGGACTTCGGTCTCACCCCACTGGCTAACCACAAGTCACACAAGCAATTTCCTTAGACACTCCAGTCTCCCAGTATCACCACCAGTGAACTCGTCCTGGGGATGAATGGTTATGAAAACCAACACTCCAATAAAAGAAAACGGTTCTCTCGATCCCAAAGGACCAAGCCCCAGACCCAGGTCAATATATACATCAGATCTTACCCACAAATCACGCTGTTGCCAATCCTTTAGAATCTAAAATCTAAAGGTTTATTTACAAAGGGAAAAAGGTAGAGATGAGAGCTAGAATTGGTTACATGGAATCAATTCCATACAGTAATGGCAAAGTTCTTAGTTCAGGCTTGCAGCAGCGATGGAGTAAACTGCAGGTTCAAATCAAGTCTCTGGAGTACATCCCCAGCTGGGATGGGTCCTCAGTCCTTTGTGCAAAGCTTCAGCTTGTAGCAAAGTCCCTCCAGAGGTAAGAAGCAGGGTTGAAGACCAGATGGAGATGATGCATCAGCCTTATATAGGCTTTTCCAGGTGTAAGAACCTCTTTGTAAGAACTGTGGAAAATTACAGCAAACTGGAGTCTGGAGTCACATGGGCCAGTCCCTGCATACCTTGCTGAGTCACAAGGTGTGTCTGCCTTCTCTCCATTGGTCAATTGTGTAGCTGATGGTCTGTAATGGGCCGTCAAGCAGGCTAAGCAGAGCTAACACCAGCTTGTCTGGGAGGCTTCCCCCCGAAGCACAGCACCAACTTGAAATACAGACAGCATAGAGCCAACATTCATAACTTCAACTAAAAATGATACAGACATACAGACAGCATAATTATAACCAGCAACCCATAATCTGGTTTTAGACACCTTAGATGACCCCCTTTATCTAAGATTTGGTGCCACTACAGGACCTTTGTTGCAACCCATGTTCTATATGGTCCCGATTTATATCAATAACATCACAGACACAAGAGCTACTTTTGGGCAAACACATTCCAGAAAGGCATCTAGTCTTCATTAAATTACATGAAGAGATGGCGAATCCACCACTTTCCTTGGAAGCTTGTTCTTGTGGTGAATTATCCTCGGTGTTGAATATTTGTGCCTTAGTTGTAATATGAATTTGTCTCTTTTCACCTTCCAGCCATTGGGTCTTGTTATTCCTTTCTCTGCTATTTTAAAGAGTCCTTTAATACCCAATCTTTTCTCTCCATTAAGGCACTTCAAGACTTCAATGAAGTCACCTTTCAATCTTCTTTTGATAAGCTAAGCAGGTTGAGCTCTTTCAATAGCTCACTAGAAGGCATTTTTCTCCAGTCCTTAGAACATTTGGTCGCTCTTTGCTGTCCCAGCTCCAATTTCACAACATCTTTTTCAAACAAGGACACCAAAACTGAAGGCAGTATTCCAGTATCAGTCTCACTGATGCCGTGTCACCTCCTGTGACGTTATTGACATAATCTGTAACCGTATAGATCACCATTGTGACCGCTGTTCTATTTGTAGCCAATATTGTAGAAAAGTTGTCGCGTAAAGGGTCTATGGAGAGGTTCTGATTGGCTGATTATAATTATACTATTTCTAGATGTGTATCATTTTGATATTTGACGTTATGAATTCCTGCCCATTTCCCCACTGGCTGGAGCATGGCTAGAGTGTGTCTGTGGTTAATGATGTTGCTGTAGATTGTTCGTTTCCTGCCTTGGCAATTCAGATAGTGCCTTTTCCCAACATATCTCCAGCACATAATTAGTTCCAATAACAGGGGCAGCTTTTCTCTGGGGCACTGTGATTTTTTGGGGAGATGGTGGCTCCTTTCTTTCCTCACCCTGGAGTAAACTCAGCTTTTTATTCCATGGTTCATGTTTTATGGAATAACAACATCAGCATGAAGAAAGAGGAGAGGGAATATCTCACTGCCAGGGCTGAAGGTGGCAACGTCTCCTCTGTTTGACTGTTACCATTGCAGGAGAGAAGGTGTCAGTGGAATCAGAATGCCCTGGCTCAGATGAGAGAGACAGGAGATTTTGCTGTTCATGGATCCATGCAAAGGACATTGTGTCTCTGTGTGAAAAGAGGGAGGGAAATGAAACACCCACCTGGTGGTGCCCAAGGCAGAAGGGACCCGTATCGGATTAGAACAGGACACGTTCTCAAGCAGCATGTTTCTCACTCTGCCCATCTGTCAGGTTTGATGATTATCGATGGAAATATTTTGCCATTGGGTCCTGTGTTTACACAGAAATTGACATTTACCAACAAACACGTAATTCTCCCAGTCCTGCCTAGCCTGCCGGGGGGGAGTGTAGAAGGACAGAGTCACTCTGCCCAGAGCCCATGCCAGGCCTGGGCTCTCCATGCTGCCCACTTCCCACAACGCTGGGATCCTTCCCTGAGCTCCCCCCAGACCTCTGCCCCCCACCCCCACTGCTGGGCTCCCCTCCCCACACTGTCCAACTCCCCTGCTTCCAGGATCCCTCCCCACTGCCCTCCTCCCCGCTGAGCAAAAACTCGACATTATTCCAGGGCCGCCCACAGGATTCAGGGGGCCTGGGGAAAAGCAATTTCGGGGGCCCCTTCCAGACATAAAAGCTGCAATACTGTAGAATACTGGATTCTCGTGGGCAGCGGCGTAGCCAGGGTCTCACATGAGGGGAAGCGAACACATTAAAAAAGGCACCACCCAACATATCAAATTACTAATTACATCCACTCCTCCCACTTCCTGCCCCTTCAGAACCCTCAACACCCCACTCCTTGTCCTCTGACTGCCCCCTCCTGGGACCCCGGCCCCTAACTGCCCCCCTAGAACCCTACCTGTCCCCTGACTGCCCCGACCCTTATCCACACCCCTGCCCCCAGACAGACTGCCAGGACTCCCACACCTATCCAACCACTCCCCGCTCCCTGACAGGACCCCCAATATACACCAAGACACACCCCGTAATCCAAAGTGTGGGAGGTGCGGGGCAGGGATCATGCACCGCTCCTGCCATTGAGGGTACATGGGCAGCTGCTTCTGCCCTAGCACCTGGCTCTAGTGTGTAGCCAGAAGCCCTTGTGAGCAGGCAGAGGGATCCTGCTAGCAAAGGGTGCGTTTGATTTTAGAGTCTGATCCAAACAGACCCAGCAGAGAACCCAACAATAGCCCTGCCTCTGCCATCCCAGCACAGAGCCCATAAACAAGAGAGGCAGAGACGTGCTTGATATCGTGCATGGGGTGGAGAGGGAGCACAGACCAGGGACGGGGCATGGAGAAAAACCACAGAGAGGGAGAGAAGGAGAAAGTGAGGAAGGAGGAGAAGCCAGGACTGTGTCTCTGGAGGGAAGGTGCGTTTGGATGCAGCATGTTAATGAGCCCCTTGCAAACACAAGGGAAAGAAGCAGGGAAGGGATTGCAGAGGACAAGCCGGGCTACTCACTCAGTCTCCCCTGTGGGGCCCTGTGGCATTGGGTAGCAGGGCCCAAGAAATGAAAATCTCTTAACCACACAGAATTGTTAACTGCTCCCAAATCCATTTGTGCCATGGCCGCAAGCTTAGAAGAGCTTAAGCTGTGAGCTGCATGGACGGCCTCAAGAAACCTCTCTTGTGTGGAGCCTCAAGCAGGTTTGCATTGTATGACGCAGATGAAAAGCCCAGCAGCGAAAGCTTGCAACTTTCCCAGCTCTTTCAGCCGCATTTGGGGCCTTTAAATCACTCAGGCTGCATCTTCCAAATAAAATGCATTAACAATACAGCTCAGGCAAGTGAGCCGGGGGCCGTGCAGGCTGCCCGGGCCAGCTGATAGCACTTCCCGCTGACGGCTGCTTTTCTAGTCTTGTGTTTTGCTGTTGGACAGAGGCCCAGACTTCCTCCCATCTAAACCCCAGCTCCTGACTGCCCCAGCCCCCAGAAAGTCCCCCCCGAACCATCCAACCCTCCCCCTGCTCCCTGACTGCCCCCCAGGACTCCTCTTGCCACCCAGCAGCTCGGCCGCTGGCTGCCTCTGGAGCCAAAGTGAAACACGTGCCAGCACACAGCCCCTCCCCCACAGCATGCTGAGGCAGCGGGTGTGTGTGTGTGTGTGTGTGTGTGTGTGTGTGTGTGTGTGTGTGTGTGTGCAAGGGGGGGTCTGGCTGCTGGAGGCCCAATGGGAGCAGCTCAATCAGGCCCTGGCGGCCAATCAGCAGTGCTGCACTCTGCCGGGGGGGGGGAAGGATACGGGGGAGGAAATCCAAATCTTTCCACCTTATTCCATAGAATCATAGAATCATAGAATCTCAGGGTTGGAAGGGACCTCAGGAGGTATCTAGTCCAACCCCCTGCTCAAAGCAGGACCAAACCCAACTAAATCATCCCAGCCAGGGCTTTGTCAAGCCTGACCTTAAAAACCTCTAAGGAAGGAGATTCCACCACCTCCCTAGGTAACCTATTCCAGTTCTTCACCACCCTACTAGTGAAAAAGTTTTTCCTAATGTCCAACCTAAACCTCCCCCTCTGCAACTTGAGACCATTACTCCTTGTTCTGTCATCTTCTACCACTGAGAACAGTCTAGATCCATCCTCTTTGGAACCCCCTTTCAGGTAGTTGAAAGCAGCTATCAAATCCCCCCTCATTCTTCTCTTCTGCAGACTAAACAATCCCAGTTCCCTCAGCCTCTCCTCATAAGTCATGTGTTCCAGCCCCCTAATCATTTTTGTTGCCCTCTGCTGGACTCTCTCCAATTTATCCACATCCTTCTTGTAGTGTGGGGCCCAAAACTGGACACAGTACTCCAGATGAGGCCTCACCAGCGCTGAATAGAGGGGAATGATCACATCCCTCGATCTGCTGGAAATGCCCCTACTTATACAACCCAAAATGCCGTTAGCCTTCTTGGCAACGAGGGCACACTGTTGACTCATATTCAGCTTTTCATCCACCGTAACCCCTAGGTCCTTTTCTGCAGAGCTGCTGCCCAGCCATTCGGTCCCTAGTCTGTAGCAGTGCATGGGATTCTTCCGTCCTAAGTGCAGGACTCTGCACTTGTCCTTGTTGAAACTCATCATATTTCTTTTGGCCCAATCCTCTAATTTGTCTAGGTCCCTCTGTATCCTATCCCTACCCTCCAGCGTATCAACCACTCCTCCCAGTTTAGTGTCATCTGCAAACTTGCTAAGGGTGCAGTCCACACCATCCTCCAGATCGTTAATGAAGATATTGAACAAAAACGGCCCCAGCACCGACCCTTGGGGCACTCCACTTGATACCGGCTGCCATCTAGACATGGAACCATTGATCACTACCCGTTGAGCCCGACCATCTAGCCAGTTTTCTATCCACCTTACCGTCCATTCATCCAGCCCAGACTTCTTTAACTTGCTGGCAAGAATACTGTGGGAGACTGTATCAAAAGCTTTGCTAAAGTCCAGAAATAGCACATCCACTGCTTTCCCCTCATCCACAGAGCCGGTTATCTCATCATAGAAGGCAATTAGGTTAGTCAGGCATGACTTGCCCTTGGTGAATCCATGCTGACTGTTCCTGATCACTTTCCCCTCCTTTAAGTGGTTCAGAATTCCAAATTCCTACTAAGGCGCCACTTTGGGGGAATGTGCTCAGTGGGGGGGTGGCAGCCCCCCCTGCTCCCCCCAGCAATGCTCCTGCTTGTGGGGGCCCCTGCAAGACCCAGAGCCTGGGGCAAATTGTCCCCTTTGCCCCCCCCTCTGGGCGGCCCTGCTAGCAGCTCTTCTGGGAGCGCAGGGGAGGAATGACTCCCCCTTCTCTAGCTTCTCCCCGTGGGGCTCTGGGGAGCAGGGAGGGTTGTGTGATAAATTCCATCCAACTCCCCCTTTGATCCAAGCCGAGGGACGTCTCAGCCTCCACGATCCCCTTGGCAGGGCCAAACAAGGGATGTTTTCCACTGCCCAGGAGACCCCAGCCAGGGACTCAAGGCAGCCCCAGACTTTCCCTTTCTCCCTTCAGGGAAATCAAGTTCAAGTTCTACAAGCAACTAAAGAAGCCTCAACCCCGCATCTGAATTAATGTCACATTTCTCACTGCCCGACACAAACAAATGTCATTTCAATCACAGGTGAGTCCACTTCAGTCATTGCTCAGCCCGATTCCTTCACCCTCCTGCCTTAGCTTAGGGCATTGCGCCACCCTGTGGGCATTTCATGTCCCTCCTCAGTTTCACACAGAGACACAATTTCCTTTGCATGGATCCATGAACAGCAAAACCTCCCTGTGTCTCTAATCTGAGCCAGGGCATTCGATTCCATTGACACCTTCTCTCCTGCAATGGCAACGGTCAAACAGAGGGGACGTTCCCACCTTCAGCCCTGGCAGTGAGATATTCCCTCTCCTCTTTCTTCATGCTGCTGTTGTTATTCCATAAAACATGAACCATGGAATAAAAAGCTGAGTTTACTCCCAGGTGAGGAAAGAAAGGAGCCACTAACTCCCCAAAAAATCTCAGTGCCCCAGAGAAAAGCTGCCCCTGTTATTGGATCTAATGATGTGCTGGAGATATGTTGGGAAAAGGGACTGTCTGAATTGCCAAGGCAGGAAACGAACAATCTACAGCAACATCATTAACCACAGACACACTCTAGCCATGCTCCAGTGGGGAAATGGGCAGGAATTCATAACGTCAACTATAAAAATGATACACATCTAGAAATAGCATAATTATAATCAGCCAATCAGAATCTCTCCATAGACCCCTTATGCGACAATATTCTACAATATTGGCTACAAATAGAACAGCAGTCGCAACGGTGATCTATACGGTTACAGATTATGTCAATAACATCACAGGAGGTGACACGGCATCAGTGAGACTGATATTGGAAAACTGCCTTCAGTTTTGGTGTCCTCATTTGAAAAAGATGTTGTGAAATTGGAGTTGGGGCAGCAAAGAGCCACCAAATATTCTGAGGGCTGGAGAAAAATGCCTTCTAGTGAGCTATTGAAAGAGCTCAACCTGTTTAGCTTATCAAAAGAAGATTGAAAGGTGACTTCATTGAAGTGTTGAAGTGCCTTCAGAGAGAGAAAAGATTGGATATTAAAAGGCTCTTGAATCAAGCAGAGAAAGGCATAACAAGACCCAATGGCTGGAAGGTGAAAAGAGACAAATTCATATTACAACTAAGGCACAAAAATTCAACAGCGAGGATGATTCACCACAGGAAGAAGCTACCAAGGAAAGTGGTGGATTCTCCATCTCTTGATGTCATTTCATGGAGACTAGATGCCTTTCTGGAATGTGTTTGCCCCAAAAATAGCTCTTGTGTCATACAGGAGGCCTGTGATATGCAGGGGGTCAGATTAGATGCTCTAATGGTCTCTTCTGGCCATAAAGTCGATTAATTTCTGAAAAACTGAGTGTAGCATTGGGAGCAGCGTCTGACATTTCCCTGTCTAGCTGGCTTGCTGCCTAGAACGAACGCTCCTTGAGTGGGGTGATCCACAGGGAGTAGCTCAAACCTGCAAAGTGCCTGGCCAGGGGCAGGACATTAGCCCAGCAAGGGAGGGGTGTGGCAGTGACATCACAAAGGCCTTTTGCAGGACCTCAGACTATTGGTCAGAGGTGGTGGGGAGGTGGTGACCTCACAGAGAGGTGCTGACATCAGCCAGGCAGGACTGGGGCGAGGGGCCAGGGAAACCTCAGAGACCCCTGTGGTCTTTTTCTTATCTAGGATCCTATTTCCCTCTCCTGATTTTTCACACTTGCTGTCTGGTCACCCTCGGGTGTGCACATGTGTGGGTCCCAGCTGCTCCCTGCCCCCCTCATTGAAGCAGGTGTGCAGGGTTACTGCCCTGGGAACTCCCGGGCACCAGCGGGCATGGGGCTGGCTGGAGGCAGGGCAAGGGGTGCGGGGCTGGCTGGAGACAGGGGTGTGTGGGGCAGACTGGCTGGCTTCAGGCAGGGGGTGCGGCAGGAGTTGGCTGGAGACAGGGCAGGGTGTGCACAGCTGGGGGTGTGTGGGGGCTGGCTGGCTTTGGGCGGGGCCACAGGGGGGTGCGGCAGGAGCTAGCTGGAGACAGGGCAGGGGGTGTGGCAGGGGCTGGCGGCGGGCCGGCCGGGGGGCGGGGGGGGGGGGGGCTGGCTGTGAGCAGGGCACGGGGTGCGGGGCTGGCTGGAGGCAGGGCACGGAGTGCGGGGCTGGCAGGAGACAGGGGCTGGCTGCAGGCAGGGCAGAGGGTGCAGGGCTGGCTGCAGACAGGGGCTGGCTGCGGGCAGGGCAGGGGGTGTGGGGCTGGCTGCAGACAGGGGCTGGCTGCGGGCCAGGCAGGGGGTGCGGGGCTGGCTGGAGACAGGGGCTGGCTGCGGGCAGGGCAGGGGGTGCAGGGCTGGCTGGAGACAGGGGCTGGCTGCAGGGAGGGCAGTGGGTGCGGGGCTGGCTGGAGACAGGGGCTGCCTGCAGGGAGGGCAGGGGGTGGAGGTCACGCAGAAAATGTCCTGAGAGGTATTTTAAGGTGAAGATAACACCATGGTTACCAGGTGACTGGCACATCCTGGGTTAAAGAAAGGAAGGGACCTGGAGTTAATAGTCTGAAGTATTTGTGTTACCAACCCTGTCGCTGTCTGACCCCCCTTCAGTGCGGAGCAGGTGTGTACGTTGCTGTGTGGAACGCACAGACTCCTGCAGAGCAGGGGCAGCTGTTTCCATAGCAGAGAGCCTGGCACTTTGGAGACTTTCTTGACTTGCTGTTTTGAAGCAATTCAGTAAAATAACGGTGGAGCTACAGTGTCCGGTCCAAAATTTCAGCCCCATTGGTGCAAAAACGCTATTTTAGGATCTAAACAGGAGGCTTCCAGCGCTAGGACACCTGACCAGAGAGCTCAGTGGGGGCGTAACAGCTGCTGACTCTGAGGGTCCTGGGCTAAATCCACTTGCAGGTGGAGGCATTGTGATTTATTTGATCGATAATGAGGAAGGCGAAGATTAAATCATAGGTATTTTTAGTAAAAGCAGCAAAGACTCCTGTGGCACCTTATAGACTAACTGACGTTTTGCAGCATGAGCTTTCGTGGGTGAATACCCACTTCTTCAAATGCAAGTAGTGGAAATTTCCAGGGGCAGGTTTATATATGCAAGCAAGAAGCAAGCTAGAGATAAGCGTGCGCGTGGGGGCGGCATTTTGCTGGGAGGGCGGCAGGCGGCTCCGGCGGACCTTCCGCAGGCATGTCTGTGGATGCTCCACCGGAGCTGCAGGACCAACAGACCCTCTGCAGGCACATGCTTGGGGCGGCCAAATTCCTAGAGCCGCCCCTGGCCACTCCAGATGCTGCCAGGTGAGGGGAGCCCCAGAGGCCAGCCCTGCTCCGGCCACCTCGGGACAGGTGCCAGGAGCCACTGAGCTGTGGCTGCTGCTGCCACCCTTGGAACCACTGCTCAAGCTGCCCCCAGGCCAGCTGCTGGGGCAACCACGGAGTCAGCCACAGTGGCCACTGCAGAAGTCACAGAAACTATGACATTTGCAGCCTCCGTGACACAGAGGGATCCCTAATAAAGAGACAAACCCCTCCCTGCTGTGACTGCAGTTCCTGGAAGGAAAGAGACGAACAGAAAGTGAAGAGAGAAGGCAAGAGAGAGAGTCCCTGTCACCTCTCTCCCCTGCTCCCTCCCCCCTGGTATTCTGTAACCCCACCTCACTGGGTTCCCTGTGCTGGTGCCATGGGGGTGACACTAGAGGTCTGGGGCTGTGGGGGGGCTCTTCATTTCTCAACATTTCACATAAATTTGTCTTTGGGCTGAAATTTCTCCTGTTAGGCCTCTCAGTCAGAGCTGTACCCCCACCCTGTTTGCGGGGGAGGGCGGGGGGAGAGGGGCGATGTAAATTGCAGAGTCGGCAGAGAAGTCGCCCATAAAGGGTCATATTGATCTGGTGACTGGCTCTGACCAGGGTCACACGTCCTCTGACACAGGCTCATCACAGGTGTTCAGAGAGACAGGTAGTTGCAGGTTTTCCAGTGTCAAGTCTGAACTTTGATTCTAACAATTTGAGTTCAAATATCAAGGGATCTCCACATACCTGATCTCTTCCCCCCTCCCCTTTTTTAGTATTAATTTTTATTTTGACGTGTTTGGCTTAACCGTGATTTTCTCTTTCCCCACCTGTATTGCAATTTGGGGTTTATGTTTATTGTGCCTCCCTTTTGTTCATGTTATTATAATTGTAACAGCAAAGGAACCTGCAGGAGCAAAAACTGACTCAAAACTGTATTTCCCCGTCATGCCGGAACATCCTACAAACAGCTCACGCAGCTGGAATCATAACACGCAAGGCCAGGGGATGGGAGATGCAGGTTTCCAAGTGTTGTGTCTTTCTCAGATGACACATTCCAGCCCCTTGTGTGCCTCCATCCTGTAGGACCTGCTGGACTTCGACACATTTATTGTCTCATTCTATAGATAATGTGATTGTAACACAATGTGACTGAAATTAAACTACTTCCAGACGAGGAAACAACAGAAGAGAAAAGCCATTATTGCAGTGGCTGGGAATCAAACCCAGAGAAATTGCTTGGAAAGAACCTATGCACACCACTATACCACCAATGCATCTGGCAGGAGTAGCTTTCCTGCAGGCTGTGTGTGCTGGCAGAGGGGGTGACACATGACCACAGAGTTAGTGAGCAGGGTGGATGGGCTGGAAGCTGCCTGACAGCTGGGAGCAGAGTTAGGATCCCAGAATGACTGAAAGGGGACAATGGTGAAAACAGATCTCATTGGGAGCTGGCCCCACACCCGCCCCGCCCCAGGAGAGGGATCTGAAGCTCAACTTCAATCACAGAAAAATCTTCCCTGAGAAGGAAGGACAGCTTGTTTTAAAGACCAGGTTTGTGTTTGTTCCTGCTACATAAGGAGGGGCTGGGTAGTGCTGATTCCAGCCCCAGACTCTGGGAGGATACGGAACAAATTCAGGCTGCCAGTGACCTGCAGGAGGGAGATGATCTTTAGACAGTGACAGACGCCTCGTCCTAAAGGCCTTTGTCTGCCCCCTTCTAGTGACTGTTTGGCACAGGAATGCAGCCCCCACTCCTGGGTCTCTCCTGGGGAAATAATGTTTCTGTGCAAAACACCAAAGCTTTTAACAGAAAGGAAGAAAAGGAAATGGCCACACGATGGGACTAGGACATAAGAAATGAAACACAAGATGCTTCTCCCACGTGCATTGACTTTTAACCTTGTTTGTGGTGGTGTTGTATCCATGCTGGTCCCAGGGTCCTCTGGGGCGCCGGGCATTGGCCACTTTCGGGAGAGTGGGCTAGATGAACTGGTCTGACTCAGTGTGGCTGTTCTTATGTTCTAACTGCTGGTTATGGAAGAGACGACCTTCCAGGCTACACAGAACTGAAGAAGTGTGTGGGATTAGCTCCACAGCTTGTCTCTTTCACCAACAGAGGTTGGTCCTCTGCAAGCTCTTACCCTCACCCGCCTTGTCTCTCTTGGACTCTGAAAGTGTTTTCTCTCCACTCCCCTTGGAGAGACGTTAAGTTTCCCTTTGGGCAACTATCAGGCTGAAGCAATTGTATTGACTGTGACACTAGAATTGAAGATTTAATATTATAAATAAATGAGTCTAAACCTGAGGTTCTGGTTTTCACATTGGTTTTCTAACTCCGTTCCCAATGCTCTTCTAGAAAGGCCTCCAGGCTGCCTGCCCAGCCCAGCAAAAGTGGCAAGGAGAAAGCCCACACTGCTGCTCTTTCAGGTAGTTGAAGGCTGCTATCAAACCCCCCTCACTCCGTCAGTCCCCAGTCTGTGGCAGTGCCTGGGATTCTTCCATCCTAAGTGCAGGACTCTGCACTTCTCTTGTTGAACCTCCTCAGATTTCTTTGGGCCCAATCCTCCAATTTGTCTAGGTCGCTCTGGACCCAAACCCTGTCCTCCAGCGCTTGGATTCTTTACATGCTTTCACAGAGCACAGAGCAAATGTTCCATGATTTCATAGGGCAGAGTTTTGTGCTATCGGGAGCTTTCCCTGTGTGAATTTGACAGGTGGATCAACATAGAGACACATTGTGACCCTTCTCAGGGTGCTGAGGACTGTGAGTCTCCTTGTTGCCACCTGCCACAAGGAAGAGGGAGTTTTGCATTTGGCAGCTGGATGTTAGTGACCAAACTCACTTTTCAGCCTGCTGGAACTCAGGGACCCTCCTCTGAGCTACAGCAGCCACCTTAACCCTTGAGTTCCTTCAATGTGTCCCCTCTGGGGTCCAGCCCGGATCACCAGATACTCAGTGAAATCCCAGATCCTCTCTTGCCCAAGTATCCCAGGTTACTAGTTTTACTGTGGACCATTGCTACTGTATCTCACACAGCACTTGAGTACAGTTATCGAACAAGCAAAAAATTTATTTCACAACGGATAGAGATTTAAACAAACAAATGTGAGTGATGGAAACCAACTGTTACCAACTAAACAAAGGCAGAAAGTGATAGAATAGAAAGGCCAGCACAAAAAACAGAGAGAGGAACAATGAGATACTAAAAGGACAATGGTTGGAACTCTCCAATTCTCTCAGTCTTTGGATTGATGGGTACTAGAGCTGTAGCAACAGTTGAGGAACCAGGGTAAATTAAATCTAAGGTTTGAGCTGCTTCTGAAGAATTTTCCACACTCACGGCATTCATAGGGCCTCTCTCCTCTGTGGATTGTTTGATGACTAATAAGGTGCGAACTGCGATTGAAGGTTTTCCGCACTCAGTGCATTCATAGGGCCTGTCCCTGTGTGGATTCTCTGATGTCTAGAAAGGACTGATCTTTGAGTGAAGCATTTCCCACACTCATGGCATTCGTAGGGCTTTTCCCTGTGTGGATTCTCTGATGAATAGAAAGGGCTGATCTTTTGAGTGAAGCTTTACCCACATATCTGCTGGGAACACACACACACACACACAGACACTGTATCTGTCTACACCCCTGTGTTCACTCTTCTAGAAAATTATGATCAATTTTGTACACAGTATGGCTTGTGAGGTATCATTTGAAAGAACCGAGGAGACAGGAATCCTTACCCAGCAAGGTCACAGTCTCATAGTTCTCCTGCATGACATCCCAGTAGAGGGTTCTCTGAGCGGGGTCCAGCAGAGCCCACTCTTCCCTGGTGAAATGCACAGCCACCTCCTCGAAGGTCACCGGCCCCTGAAAGAGCAAGAGTCCAACACTCAGGACCTGCTGCTCCACTCACAGCCCCACTATTTGTGGCAGAGAGGAGTGAATCAAATGGAAGCTCTGGGTGGATCCCACTCAACAGAGTCCCACCCCCACCCCGCTCAGAGTATCCAGCAAATACCAGGGTGAGGGGACGAAGAGAGAGCCCCTTGTCTCTCCCAGCAGATCCATCACACACCTACTAGCCACCGACTGATACAGGAGATGGAGCCCCCAGCAGGGTCCAGGGAGAGCTCCCTGGTAGGAAGCCCAATAACCTCCCCATTGTGAGGAGCGGGATATGAAGGGAGAGGCAGCTCCAATAAGCCTGACTCATGGGTGCCCCCTTCATATCTCACAGCAGCCGCTGGTTAGTGAGCTCAGACTGGTTAGTGAGCTCAGGCTGAGTTTTACCAGCCCCATGTAGGTGGGCTATTTTCTTTCTTCACAAATTAGGGCATTTCCACCTCCCAACCTCCTGGGTCTGTTCCTAGAATCTAGGGCACTTATTAAATGTAAAAATATAAAACTCCCAGCAGGTTTGCCACACCCTGGCCTCCTCCTTTCCCCACGCTGTGAATTTCCTGCCCCGCTCCAACCTCCAAACCAGACTGTGCAAACCTTCCCATCTCCGGTGTATTTGCTCTCCCTCTCCTCCAGCAGGAACCCACCAGCAACCCCCCGATAATCCCTACCTGAGTTGGCTCCACTGCAGCCATTTCTCTTCCCTGTCCCACGCCAGGCTGGGATGAGCTGGAGGAAAACATGGACGCCATTCCGCAGCCTGTCTGGGGGAGAAGGGCAGTTGTGGGCATTTCAGAACCGGTTTTAGTTAATTTCACATCAGAATTCCCCCAGGCCCCTTCCCTGCACACAGATTTCCTAGATTCTGCCATGCAGGGAAATGCTCAGTCTGTTTATTACAATGTAGACCTGGCCCCTCCTGCCAGGCTAAGCCCAGACACATTTTTAACCTCCCTTCTCCCTCCCCTCACCCCCTAACAAAGTCTGTGAACACAAGGCTAGAAAAGAGCAGAACCAAAGGAGTCACTGTGGGGGATTCCCTCGGACACTGACCCCACGGCAGCCACACCCCAGCAGGGGGAATATGGAGTCAGGAACTGGCTTTTCCTCTGTCTGATCCTTGTTTTGTTCACTGGAAAGTGGTTCTGCCCAGGGATGCAGCAATACATGTGTCTGTGTGGAAATCTCTCCCCTCTCATTTCTCCCACTGCCCCTTTCAGTCTCTCCTTCCCCTGTCCTCTCTCCCTGCCCCTCTGGCTGGGAAAGTCCCATTCCTGGGGGCTTTGCTCTCCCAGGGCTGGATTTTCTCCTGGCAATTGCTAATGGGAGGAGAAATAGGGAGGGGCTGTTTGTGCACAGTCACTTTCTTGCCAGACCCGAAGACTTTCCCTGAGGTCTTTCAGTTACCTGGAGACTTGGCTCAGAATTTAGTATTAACAGGGCCCAGGGCTGCCCTAGGAGGCTAGGACCAGCTGGAGAAAGTCATCCCCTGGGCCAGGCAGAGAAGCAACTTTAATTCAGGTCACTTCCCAGCACAGAACCCTGCTGCGGGAGCAGCAGCTGCTAAGCCTGGTCTCCCAGATCACAATGGAGGCTGCAGCGTCTGACCCAGGAAGCTGAACCCCAGTATCCTGAGCAGAGAGGGACAGAGCGTTTGAGCAGCTTCCCTCCTTTAGCTCTCTGGGGAGAGCAGCTAATGAGAGCCCCTCCTCACAGGGAGAATTGGTAATCTCATTTGCCCCACTATCCATCTGGAGTCACTCCTTGTCTTTCCATACAGTGACTCTGGATTAACAATGGTCTCAATGAAACCAGAGTTCAGAAAGAATGAGTCCAGAACGCTGGGGAAGAGACCATTGTGCGGCAGTGCTGACCCCCCTCCCACCTCCCTCACCCCCTAGATCCAGGAAAAGGACTGGACAATCTAGGACAATGGAACTGGATGTTCCTGCAGTTTTCAAGAGGGGAGAAGAGCAAAAATCTGTGATTTCACCTCACAGTGTCTGATAAGTGGCTAGAAAGTTATCACAGTGACTGGGCCTGGCCGGGGAATGTCGGGCAGTGCTTGGAGCCAGGATTCTGGCATAAGCTAATTAGGGAGAAGAAGCGAGGTCAGGAGCGGCCCCCAGAGCCCCAGTCAGCCCCCGCCCCCCAGATACTCCCTGGGACCCAGCCCCCAGAGTCCGTAGCCAGAGACCTCAGATACCCCTCAGAGCCCCACCGGCCAGAGAACCCCCACCAGACCGTCACTGCCAGGTTGGGAATCCCAAAGGGTTTTCCCCCTCACCCCAAGAGACCCCAGAAGCCAGAGACCCCCCAAAACGGACCCCCACTGGGAACTCAGTCCCTCATTGCCTGCCTAGGATCCCCCCCCCGCCCTCCAACAGGATCTGCCCTGCCCGTTGCCTGGCACCCCTCCTCCCCCTGCGGGATCCTGATGCTTTACAGGGCACCCCTGGCCTAGCGCCGGGATTCTCCCACACACTCTGTGCACTGGGCACGGCAGCGATCCCAGGAGTCTGCGGGGGAAGCCCAGACAGAGCCCCTGGCACAGCACCAGGCTCCTCTAACCCCTGTCCCGCCTCCCCAAGAGACGCCCACCCCGGCTGTTCTGCAGCCACCAGGCCCCCAGCGATACCCACCTCCAGGACCCACAGCCTCAGGGCTGGGCACATCACACCCACCCCCTGACACTCCAAATCTCCAGCCCGCACCACCCTCACTAGGGTGCCCCCGGCCCAGCCACCCAGAGGCCTCCCCCACCACAATCCCCCTTCAGCTGCTATCTCCCCCCACAGCCCCACCCAGCAACACTGTTACCTCACAGTGCCTGAGAAGTGGATAGAAAGTGACCACCGCCCCCTGCTGGCCAGTCCCACAGGCAGAGGGAGCCCTGGGGGATGTCTCTTGAACAGGAGAATGGAAGGCCTGGAGGGACAAAATAGGTAAGAAATGTCCATGGCCTGTCACTAGCAAATAATGGCCACCATGGATCCACCCCAGAGGTGGCTGCATCTTAGCACTGGAGGAAGCAACCCTTCACAGAGGCCATTTGCCATGGGGTTTGGGATACTTCTCAACTCACACTGCACTCAGAGTGACCTCCTCATCCCGTGCCAGCTGGAGAAAAGAAAAGGGTCCAGCCAACTCTCCCGTTACCAGCTGGGAACCACTGACCCCTCAAACAGGGGGAGGCCTCTGGCTTTGATGGGTATTAAATATCTGGCTGGTCTCTTTAATCGGCAAACATTTTAACAGAGGTAAAGGAGGGAACAAATGATTCACAAAGGAGTCGGGAAAGATGATCTCTGGCAATTTAACCCCCTACAACATCCAGGATGGAGAAGAACTCAGGGCAACAGGTTCCCTCGAAGGAAGAAGTTACTGGGATTTAGAAACACGGGGAACAGCCCCAAACCCGAGAGGATTTTTAACTGACATTTGATAATGAGATAGAAAGAGGCAAAACCTGAGCTTTGAGAGCAACGTTCAGAAATGAAAGAGTTCCCAATCTGAGAGATTTTGGATCCATTTTGCAAATTATAGAGAGGAAAGTGGAAAATCAGAGGGATTTTATATCAGTTGTTGATAGGAGGTAAAATCTGAGTGTTTCACATGAATATTTGATAAATGAATAAAGAGGAAATGGGCAATATTTGCAAACATTTTATATCCAGGTTCAAGAATCTGAGAAAAGGTGTAAACCTGAGATTTTCTTGGTATTTTATAATTAGAGAGACAGGGGGAAATCTCAGGGCATATTCAGTTAGAAATAGACAACTAGAGAGCAGTGGGGCAAATGTTTAGGGTATTTTATATGAATCTTTGAGATTTGCACAGAAAATGTGTCACAAACTGCGTATTTGATAACATGAGAGAAAAACACCAAGATCTGAGGGGATTTTATATTGCTGTTAACGAACTAGTGGAAAAGGGGGACTGTTGGACTGGATTTTATACGACTGTCCAATACATAAACACAAAGTGATGGTTCCCCCACCCCCACCATTGCCATGGGCAGCAGGGAGCCCTTTGAGGAGCTGATTAAAAGGGCAAGGGAGGGGGAGCTGGAAGGTTCCTCGATGAGGGAAGGGGGCAGCAGTGGGGGCGGGGCGGGTGACTGGCAACTGATGGTTGGGGGCAACTGTGTTGGTAGTTAGGGGGCAACAACTGGGATTGGGAAACGGGGGTCTGGGCAGTCCCCACGGGGGACACGTGCGCCTCCCTTCCAGTGATGAGCTGCTAAAATCTTAACAACTGGTTCCCTATAAAAAGTTCTGATTTAAGAGATGTGCCACAGTATGGATTTTTAGTACCAATAGGGTTACCATACGTCCGTATTTTCCTGGGAGGAATTTTTAAAATTTACCACCAAGACAGCGATTTAAGAACCTAAAAGCCTGACATCTCTGGGAAAATACGAATGTATGTTAACCCGACCTACAGTTCTTTTTTACAAAGATGGGCCTGAACTAGAACTGAGCTCCATTTCCCATGTGTGGGTCCCCGCCACTCCCTGGGGTGTGCTAGGGTGACCAGATTGTCCCAATAAAATTGGGCTAGTCTCAATTTTGGGGTCTTTTTCTTATATAGGATCCTATTACCCCTCACCCTCTGTCCTGATTTTTCACACTCGCTGTCTGGTCACCCTCGGGTGTGCACATGTGGGGTCCCAGCTGCTCCCTGCTCCCCTCATTGAAGCAGGTGTGCAGGGTTAGTGCCCTGGGAACTGCAGGGCACCAGTGGCCATGGGGCTGGCTGCAGACAGGGGCGTGGGGCAGGGCTAGCTGGAGGCAGGGAGTGTGACACAGGCTGGCTGCAACAGGAGCTGACTGTGGGCAGGTGGTGCAGACAGGCTGTGACGGGGAAAGGGGCTGTGTCAGGGGTTGGGGGGTGGCAGGGGCTGCGGGCAGGGACGGTGGCAGGAGGCAAGGGGGTGGCAGGGGCTGGGGCAGGATGGAGGGCCGGGGCTGGCTCGGGCCAGGGGGTGCAGACTGGGGCTGGCTGGAGGCGGGGGCGGCAGAGGCTGCGGGTGGAGGAGGGTGGCAGGGGGCAGCTGTGGGCAGGGAGGAGCGGGGGTGCAGACACTCACACAAGGGGAGCAGCTGGAAGCAGGAGGTGGCTGTAGGCAGGGGCTGCGGGCGGTGGGTGCAATGGGGGGTGGCAGAGCAGGGGTGCAGACAGGGGCTGGCTGGGAGCAGGGGTGCAGACAGGGGCTGGGGGCAGGGAGGGTGGCGGGGCAGGGGTGCAGACGAGGCTGGGGCAGGGCAGGGGTGCAGACAGGAGGCTGGGGTGCAATGGGGTGGCGAGGCAGGGGTGCAGATAGGGGCTGGCTGGGGCAGGCAGGGGTGCAATGGGGGCAGAGCAGGGGTGCAGACAGGAGCTGGGGGCAGGGCAGGGGTGCAATGGGGGTGGCAGGGCAGGTGCAGATAGGGGCAGGGGTGCAATGGGGGTGGCAGGGCAGGGGTGCAATGGGGGCAGGGCAGGGGTGCAGACAGGGGCTGGGGCAGGGCAGGGGTGCAATGGGGGCAGGGCAGGGGTGCAGACAGGGGCTGGGGGCAGGGCAGGGGGTGCAATGGGGCAGGGCAGGGGTGCAGACAGGGGCTGGGGCAGGGCAGGGGTGCAATGGGGGTGGCAGGGCAGGGGCGCAGACAGGGGCTGGGGCAGGGCAGGGGTGCAATGGGGGCAGGGCAGGGGCGCAGACAGGGGCTGGGGCAGGGCAGGGGTGCAACGGGGAGCAGGGCAGGGGTGCAATGGGGGTGGCAGGGCAGGGGTGCAGACAGGGGCAGGGAGGGTGACAGGGGCTGGCTGCAGCGGGGTGCAGACAGGGGCTGGGGCAGGGCAGGGGTGCAATGGGGGTGGCAGGGCAGGGGTGCAGACAGGGGCTGGGGAGGGGGCAGGCTGGCTGCGGCGGGGGTGCAGGCAGGGGCTCTGGGCGGGGAGGGGTGCAGACAGGGGCTGGGGGCAGGGCAGGGGTGCAATGGGGGCAGGGCAGGGGTGCAGGCAGGGGCTGGGGGCAGGGCAGGGGGTGCAATGGGGGTGGCAGGGCAGGGGGTGCAGACAGGGGCTGGGGGAGGGTGACAGGGGCTGGCTGCGGCGGGGGGCTGCAGGCAGGGGGCTCTGGGCGGGGGAGGGGCGCAGACACTCACACGGGGGGGGGGGCTGGGAGCAGCAGGAGGCAGCCGGGCACCCACCAGGCAGCAGCAGGAGCCCCAGGGACAGAGCTCCAAAGAGCAGGAGCAGCAGCAGGGCCAGGAGGCAGCTCACGTGGCTCCCGCAGTGCAGCGCCCCCCGGCGGCCGGGAGGAGGAATTGCACCTTCCCAGCCAGAGCCCATCCAAGCGACCCGGCTCCAGCTCCCCCTGCCCCCTGCCCTGCCCTGGCAGAGACCCGGCACCTCCTAGAAGATCAGGGCTGGAAGGGACCTCAGGAGGTGTCTAGTCCAACCCCCTGCTCAAAGCAGGGCCAATCCCCAAATGGCCCCCGCAAGGAGTCAGCTCCCAGCCCTGGGTTTAGCAGGCCAGTGCTCCAACCACTGAGCCATCCCACCCCCACTCCAGGGGCAGCCATGGGCTGGGGAATGACTCAGGGCAACAATTTCCCACCTACACAAGGACAAATCGCTGCAGATAAAACGGGTGGGAAAATGTCCCTGACTAGAGACAATTTTAAACTGACGTTTGAGACTCATGGGGAGAACGGGGGAAAGCGGGGGGGACGGGAGAGCGGCTCTTTGGAGGGGAGGGGGGGGAATCGCCCCAGATTTTATAGACCCGTGTGAGATACTGAGAGAGAAAAGGGGCAGAACTAGAGAGAATTTGTGTCGGGGGTGAGAGGCAAGTGGCACAAACAGGGACAGGATCCAATTAACCCCCCTCTCCCCTCCCACCACTCCCCCCCCCCGGGAATTTCCTGGCTTCCCAGAGACAGTTCAACACCCCCCCACTGTGTCCCACTGACCTTCCCCTACAACTCCAGCTTCTCCTCCCTGCCTGACACCCCATCTCCCACCACAGGGATCCCCGCCAGGCCCCAGTCTCTGCCCCCAAATCCCACTGGGGCTGAGGCAGCTCTGAGGCTTCTCCCAGGTTCCCTGGGGCAGAGTCACTTTCCTGCCCAGCCCCAGTGCCCCCCCCCCCCCCCGGGGTCGCGCACTCACCGGGGGGCTCCGGGGGGGGCTGGACACCCGGGATGCAGGACGGCAGGAATGGGGGTGACAGGCCTCCTGTTCCTCAGTCTCACGGCGGGACCGAGGGGGTTCGTCACTCTCCGGCTCGGGAGCACTGGGAAGACCCGACCGTGGAGGGGCCGTTGCTGGGGGGGTCACCAGTAGGACAGGAATGTCAAGGGGAACAGGGAAGGAGGGAGCAGGTCAGGCTGGCAGAGGGAGCTTCCAGCTGGGTGGGAGCATGTCCAAAATGGAAAGGAAACAAGTCTGGGGAGAGGTGGTGGCTTCAGATTCTAGCATGTAGATGGGAGCAGAGGGAGAGAGGCTGGTGGCTTCGGATTCCCAAGGGCTAAGTCCTGACTTTGGGGAGATGGTGTTTGCAGGTGGCTGGCTCACATGGCAGGATGGGGGCTGAGGGGGGGATCTGTCAGAACTGAGCAGGTGTCTGCTGGCTTTAGAACTGTGAGCTGAGACTAGGACCACATGCCGTAACTGGTGACGTGGCAGGTACTGGAGACATGGCTAGAGAAGGTCTGAATGAGGAAGGAGATAAATCTGTGGGGAGTTTCCTTGATCACTATGAAAGTTCTGCTCACTGTGGACACTGGTAAACCCACATGGGTGTACAGCTCAATAAGAAAACCCGGGGGCTGAGGGAGCTGTGAAAGGCAATGCATATAGTCATGTAGGGGTGTGTGATCAAAATGAAAAATGTCTCTGAGGTTCAGTACCGGGTATGCTAAGGCACCAAGGGCACTGCCCCACCAGGCCCACACTCGGAGCCCACAGTGACTATATAAGCGCCTACAAAAGGTTAATCCGGCCCTGATTGCCTGAGCACTATTTCAGCCCCACATTTTTAGGTGGTCCTCCCACAGTGGGAGCTGCAGAGCACTCCTCCACATATCTCTCTCTCTCTCTCTCCCACACACACACCCCTCCCTCCTGATGTTGGGAGGGGAACAGGAGAAAGAACAAAATAAGCAAGAGAAGAAGAGAAAGGAGTGGGGGAGGGATGGAGGAAAAGGTGAAACAAAAAGGACAAACCCTAATGTCCCCGGTGATTCTAAGGGACAAAATCCCAGGTGCGCAATAAAATTCTGCCTCCTTAAGCTCGTGTTTTCCATGCCTAGAATTCAACTCTCACCAGATGGATCAGACTGAACAGGTTTCTAACCTCGAGGAGGCTCTTACCTTCTAAACAGGGATGGCTGTTTTCTAGTAAAATCACTGAAAGGGAAGGAGAAAACTCGAAAGAGGTTCCTCCTGGCGCTCACGCCCGTGAACCCTAATACTCCCTCAGTCCTCAAAGAGAGACCTGGAGAAGGAGACTTGCTGGAGCAAAGCCACAGGGGTCTCTGAGGTTTCCCTGGCCCCTCGCCCCGGTCCTGCCTGGCTGATGTCAGCATCTCTCTGTGAGGTCACCACCTCCCCACCACCTTGGACCAATAGTCTGAGGTCCTGCGAAAGGCCTTTGTGATGTCACTGCCGCACCCCTCCCTTGCTGGGCTAATGTCCTGCCCCTGGCCAGGCACTTTGCAGGTTTGAGCTACTCCCTGTGGATCACCCCACTCAAGGAGCGTTCGTTCTAGGCCAGGGGTCGGCAACCTTTACTATCAAAAGAGCCATTTTGCCCCCTCTTCCACTAAAGAAAAATAGTCTGGAGCCGCAAAACATAACACTGCTTATAAACTTTTAAAAGTTTTATTCTTTTTTTAATTTTACCTGTTACAACAACAGAATACAACAAACAGAAGTGCAGTGTGCATGTGTAGGCCTACTTTGAAATAAATTAAACACTGAACTATGCAGGCCTTTTTGAGTCCTTCCCGTATTTGTGTAAAATTAAAATAAAACGTAGCCCACTTTAATATAAAAAAACATATAGTTGCAGCTTAGCAGTTTTAAAAAAGTAAACATAAAATTAGGAACGTTTTTTGACAAGTCCATTTCAGTGTGCTCTCATCCTCTTTGGGTTTCTTTCTCGGCCAGCAATCAACCGAAGCACCTGAACATACAATAAAAAACTACATCAGCTCCAGGTCTGAAATAAATGTTTTTTTCTGAATAATAATATCCTATTAAATGCTAGTGTTCTCACCTGTTTAATGTGACTTCTGTTTCTGAAGCTTGATGCTGATCTTCCCTATGTCGGGGCTGTAAGATGTGACTTTGATCTTCACACAGGCCTGTAGGCTCTCATTTGTGAGGCAGGAGTGATATTTGCACTTTATGAAGTTCATGCTCGAGAAAACTTGCTCACATAAGTATGTTGAGCCAAAGATGGACAGGACTCCAAATGCATACTTTTTCATGTTCATATACGTGTCGGGAATGGCACTCCATGTTTCAAAAACAAGTTTGTCGGGTTTGGGGAGGTTTTCAATATCATTCCATTTGTGCTCTTTAGCGAGAGTGGCCTTCTGACGGGCGACTTCTTCGAGATCCACTGTCAGGCTTTTGAACTTGGACACCCATAAGTCTTTATCCGCTATGTTGGCCAGTTCAATTTCAAGATCGGGCTGACTTATCCCTGTGAATGCGGATATGTTCAGCAGGGATGGGTCGATGTCCAGCGGTGTTTTCTTCCTTTCTGAACTCGCTGAATCTTTCTCCAAATGCAGCTTGCATTGCCATAACTGCACGGTGTAAATAATCACAATTTATGTGATTGTTCTCTTCTTTGAACTCTCTCAGGGAGGGGAAGAGAGAGAGCATACCTCTCTGTACATCTCTGGCAAACACTGTCATCTTGCGCTCAAACGCCAGAACAACCTCCAGCAACTGCAGGACCATGCTTCCCTTTCCCTGGAGATTTTTATTCAGCGTGTTTAAGTGACTTGTCATATCCACCATGAAATAAAACTTTTCCAGCCAATTGAGGTCTCCCAGTTCGGGATAGCTGAGGCCTTTGCTTTCCAAGAAGGTTTTCACATGTTCCAGACAAGCAGCGAAGCGTTTCAGCACGTCTCCCCTTGACAGCCACCGAACTCTGTTGTGCAGCAGGAGATCCAAATATGCGCTCTCGACTTCATCTAACCATGAACAAAACTGTCGGTGGTTTAACCCGTTTGCAATTATTTTGTTCACTATCTTAATAACGAGGTTCATCACTTCCACACATTCAGGGGGGAATGTTTGAGCGCACAGTGCTTCTTGGTGCAAGATGCAGTGAAACGTCATCAGCTCTCAATCCAGCGACTTTTGAAGTAAATTCACAAAGCCCTTCTGTGCTCCTCTCATACTGGGTGCACCATCAGTAGACACTGACACCAGGTGAGTGGTGTTTATTCCTTTGGCTTTTAGACAACTCAAAACAGCCTCACAAATGTCCTGTCCCCGCGTTTGGCCCTTTGGCGGTATGAGTTCAATCAGTTCTTCCTGCGGCCCATCAGAGTTCACATATCTGCATAACAGTGCTGTCTGCTCAATATCGTTTACATCACTTGACTCATCACAGGCAATTGAATATGCTTGAGCTGAATTGATGTCATCAATTTGCTTACTGGTGATGTTTGTTGCCATTTTAATGGTCCTGTCCTTGACTGTCTTTGCAGAGAGAGGCATTTCTTTAATTTTCTGAATAATTTCCTGTTTGTTTTTGAATTCGGAGAATAGATGCTCTGATATTTTTATGAACAATTCTTTCATGTATTCTCCATCTGTGAACGGCTTCCCCCTCCTTACGATCTCATGAGCTGCCACAAAACTAGCAGCTGTAGTTGAGTTTGGAGAGCTGATCCACTTCTTGAAAGTATGTTTGCTCTGCTCAACTTTCCGTAGTAGTTCCGAAATCGCTCTCTTTCGCCCATCTTCAGTTGGGTACTTTTCAGAAAATGCTGAGTGCTTGTTTTGAAAATGTTGTTTGCTAATTTCTCGCCACATATCAAGTACACAGGTAAGCCAGCGTCGTTGGCAGTGAAGGCAAAGGAATCTGTCCATGCAGAATTAAACTCTCTATTTTCTTCTGAGATTTTTCTTTTTTGGGATATATTCATGGTTAACTTACCGTGGGGGTCGCACACTCAAGAAGCCGCCTGCAGGTAAAGGCGAGGGCTATAGACGTGGATGTGACGCATATTTTAATTGACATGTTAAAGTATCACCTCGAACTCTAAGATAACTGTGCAACAAAATAAACAAAAATAAAATAATAAATAAAAATTAAATTAATAAATAACCGTTATTCTTTTTTTTTCTTATTTTTTTCTTTTGTCAAGGCCGAAGGGAGCCACAACAAGGAGGCTGAAGAGCCGCATGTGGCTCCGGAGCTGCGGGTTGCAGACCCCTGTTCTAGGCAGCAAGCCGGCTAGACAGGAAAACATCAGACGCTGCTCCCAATGCTACACTCAGTTTTTCAGAAATGAGTCGACTTTACGGCCAGAAGAGACCATTAGAGCATCTAATCTGACCCCCTGCATATCACAGACCTCCTGTAGGACACAATAGCAGGTGAGGATGGGGGGCTGAGGAAGCGAGCGGGCAGGCAGTGGCAGGGGGGCAGGTGAGCCGGTGGCTGGCCCCAGCTCACCTCCACTCCGCCTCCTCCCCTGAATGCCCCACCTCGCTTTCCCCCCTCCCCCTGCTAATCAGCTGTTCGCGCAGGAAGCCTTGGAGGGAAGAGAAGCCGTGTGGCGGCTTCGCACTCAGGCCCAGCAAGGTGGAGACGGAGACGAGGTGAGCTGGGGCAGGGGGGCCCCCGCACCGCAGCAGGTAACCCGGGGGGGTGCACTGGGGAACCGCTCCCCACCCCAGCTCACCTACCTCCCCTCTGCCTCCCTGGGCCTGAGCACGAAGCCATTTGCTTCTCAGCCCTCCCAGGCTTCCCGTGTGAACCATCAGGGGCACGGGTTCCAGGGGCCGTCAGGGGACAGGGAGAAGGGGTGGTTGGATGGGGCAAGGGTCCCAGGGGGCCATCAGGAATGAGAGGAGGGGTTGGATGGGGCGGCAGGGGGCAGTCAGGGGACAGGGAAGGAGGGTAGATGGGGTAGGGGTCCCGGAGGGGGTGTCAAGGAACGTGGGGGGTTGGATGGGGCAGGAGTCCCAGGGGGCAGGAGTGGGCCACAACCCCCCATGTGGGGTGAGGAGGGAACTGGTTGTTAAGATTTTGGCAGCTCATCACTGGCCAGGGGGGTGGGAGGCTGAGGAGGCGAGCGGATGGGCAGTGGTGGGGGGTGAGTATGCGAGCCGGGGAGGGGGGAACGGAGGTGAGCGGGGGGGGGTCTGAGGAGGCAAGCGGGCGGGCATTGGCGGGGGCAGGTGAGCTGGCGGTGGGGAGGAGAGGTGAGGAGGCGCGTGGGCGGGCCGGCAGGTGAGCCGGGGGGGGCTGAGGCGCGGGGGCCGGCAGCAGGGAGGGGGTTGAGGTGAGCGGGGCGAGAAGGTGAGCGAGGAGTCAGTGGCTGACCTGTTCTGCTGATCTGGTCTGGCTCCCAGCCCCTCTCCAAGGGTTGCAGTTGTCTGGAGGTGCTGCCTTCCTCAGTCCCACCTCATTCACTCCACAGGGTGACGGATTACCAAGGGGGAGATCTTATTCTAACTCTAACAAAAAGACATTTTCCTTTTACCTTAATTATACTACCTTAGGGGCCCCCTATAACATATTAGCAAGGTTCATTACCGCTGTTTTGGCAGGGCGGTGCTGGGGAAGGAGGGTTTGTTTCCACGGAGCAGGCGGCACTTTGCGGGGGGATTGTTTCGGAGTGCCTGGGCAGTGCTGGGGGAGTTGTGTTTCGGAGGGGCTGGGCAGTGCTGGGGGGGTTCGGTGGAATTTTCAGCCCTCAGCTGTTTTCTTTGGAGTAATATTGCCCTTGCCGCTTTACGAGTTGTGCAGGCCTGGACTAAACCACAGCCTCGGGACTCAGCATTCAAGTATCCTGCAGTCTGAGCTTCGCATCTGATACATTCCCTCATTGGCTACCATTGTTTGCCCAGCATGGAAGTGCTTCTTGTCCAACAAGGCAGCCAGATTGGGACCCGTAGGCGCGGAATGGCTCTGAAGGAATCAGCTGTTTCTCTCTGTGCTTCATCTAACTTTGGATCCAAATGGTAAAAGACAGTTGTGCCCAATTTAATCATGGGGTCCTTCAGGAGTGTGACCAATGCCACTTAACTAGGGAGCAGGGTTCTAAAAATAGTTTACCTGGGCCACAGCTTCCATCTCGGGGGTGACAATCAACCACTAGTACCTGCAATTTCTACCTGAGCTCTTGTGAAATCTTTGACCTTCCTTGGAGTAATTTTATACTTCTCTGGCGTAGAATTCTTCACCAACCGCACAACAGATCAGTAGCGATAGTGAGGTATAACTCCCCCTACTATGCCTTTTTATTTCTTTAATCTGCTGGCACAGATTTAAATTAGGGACTAAATTCAGGTGCGGCTTAGAATCCCTGTAAGACACCAAATGTCAGGTCTCTATTAAAAATAGGTATCTTTCTGCAGCTATATCACATTCAACATGGATTTCATTTTCTACACATTTGCAGCATCTCCCAGGGGTGAGCTGAAGAGAAATGTCACTTCCATTTTTCCCATCTCTACCTAGCTAGGGATTGCATTTCCCAAATAATAGGCAACATGCAGCTGATTAGGAAGGAGATCTCTTCAGGAGCGACCTCCTGCAGGGCCTGGGCCACAATGGCTTTGGTAGCCAAATGCATGGGCACTTTGCTTAGTTATAAGTTATTTATGAGTGAATCCTTTTCCCAGCCCTTTAGAAAAAATATAGACCTAAGAAGCTGAACAAAAGGGAGATTGGGATGGTGATGAGGAATCAGGGTAAATCAGAGGGATTCCCTATGTTCTTCTGCTGATAGAGGAGAAATGACGTTTTCCCTATCCCTGCCTTGTTCCTGCACTTTGTTATAGTTCAATATATTTTTAGTGAGAAAAATGGTAGTAAAATATCTGCTCCCAGCACAACCTGAACCAACATCAGAGCAACTGGGAATGAAACAATTGGTTCCTAAAGGGGAACTCGATGACTAACAATTGCTGTGAAATGGAGGAACAGTATAACCGGGATGCTCAGGGTTTGTTTAGACCAGGGAAAGTGATGGAGTTTAGGTCAGGTCACGGGGGAAGCTAATGCCAACCCCTGCACCCGGGCTGCATCTGCTCTACAACTCTAATTGTCTTTTTACACCAAGATGACTAACTTGAGCAGCCAACGCCATGTACAGCCCTAGTGGATGGAAGGCTCAGGTAGTTTTTGCCTCAGTGTAGCTTGTTGGGTGTGACGATGCGGTCTTGGTGGGACCCAACTGAGAGTGCCAGTTCAGGACCAATTGCTTAAACAGGGCAGTTCTAGCCCTGGGCTGGGGTTTTTCCACCTGTAAGGCAAAGCAAACCAGCCAGCCAAAGAGGACTTTGGTTTCACCCCACTGGCTAACCACAAGTCACACAAGCAATTTCCTTAGACAGTCCAGTCTCCCAGTATCCCCACCAGTGCCACTCGTCCTGGGGATGAATGGTTATGAAAACCAACACCCCAATAAAAGAAAAAGGTTCTCTCGATCCCAAAGGACCAAGCCCCAGACCCAGGTCAATATACACATCAGATCTTACCCACAAATCACGCTGTTGCCAATCCTTTAGAATCTAAAATCTAAAGGTTTATTCATAAAAGGAAAAAAAAGATAGAGCTGAGAGTTAGAATTGGTTAAATGGAATCAATTACATGCAGTAATGGCAAAGTTCTTAGTTCAGGCTTGTAGCAGTGACGGAGTAAACTGCAGGTTCAAATCAAGTCTCTGGAGAACATCCCTGCTGGGATGGGTCAGTCAGTCCTTTGTGCAGAGCTTCAGTTTGTAGCAAAGTCTCTCCAGAGGTATCAAGCAGGATTGAAGACAAGATGGAGATGAGGCATCAGCCTTTTATAGGCTTTTCCAGGTGTAAGAACCTCTTTGTTCCTTACTGTGGAAAATTACAGCAAAATGGAGTCTGGAGTCACATGGGCAAGTCCCTGCATACTTTGCTGAGTCACAAGGCGTGTCTGCCTTCTCTCCATGGGTCAGTTGTGTAGCTGATGGTCTTTAATGGGACATCAAGCAGGCTAAGCAGAGCTAACACCAACTTGTCTGGGGTATCACCCAGAAGCATAGCACAAGTTTGAAATACAGACAGCATAATCATAACCAGCAACCCATAACCTGGTCTTAGACACCTTATATGACCCCCTTTACATAAGATTTGGTGCCACTACAGGACCTTGGTTACAACCATGTTCTATATGGTCCCAGATTATATCAATAACGTCACCTGGAGCTGATGAACATTCCTGGCTGGAGGGACACACACTCCCTCATTCAAAAGGAAAGGAGTTGATAGAGAAGATGTGACGTTATGACTGTGATATAATATCTCATTGAAAGATGTCAGGGCCAGAAAGAGTTAATTAACTCATAGACTGACCTGACCCATGGGTGAACCTTGAGGACAGGTTAGGAAGATATGTAAATGACTAGAGCTTTGAAATGCAAGTCTGCATTGTTAGAGGTAGAAGGGGAGATGTTTGCTCAGGTCTTGTGATGCAAGCAAACAAGTCTTGTCTATTGCTATAGTTTTAATTCAAAGATCAAAAAAGGAATATTAACATTTATGATGATACTTGAGTAAAATAGTATTATTGTCTGTGTGTCTCTTTGAAGGTTGTGCTAACCTGTATCTGAACTGTTTAATGGATAAATTAGTCTGTGCTAATTGCCAGGATGTTTGGGAGAAGGAGTTAAGCCTATTGTTTTCTCAGGCCGAAAGGCTGCTGGAAACGTATAAGAAGCCTGGGACACGATCCTGCTTCATCTCAGATCTGCTTTGGGTTTCAAGAGGGGGAAACCCTAAGCCACAAGGATTGAGATCCCCAGTCACTGACTGGAGCCACCCTGAATATGGAACTTGGACTATAACCTATGGACTATTTCTAAAAGGACTTTTGGCAACTACAAGCTTATCTATGCTGTGTATCTGAACCTCAAGAATTGAATTCAAGTCTGTCTGTAGATTAATCTTTTAACCAACACTCTCTCTCTTTTCTTTTTTAATAAATTTTAGCTTAGTTAATAAGAATTGGCTATAGCGTGTATTTTGGGTAAGATCTAAGTTATAATTGGACCTGGGTATGTGGCTGATCCTTTGGGATTGGAAGAACCTTTTCTTTTATATGATGAAGTAAGATTCTTAGGAATCATCATCATATCTGACAGGTGTGTCTGGACGGAGGCCTGAGGCTGGGCACTTTAAGGGAACTGCGTGGTTTGGACTTCTAAGTGACCAGTGAGGTGCTGTAGAAGCTGTTTTGTGCTGGTTGGTAAATCTAAGTATTGGAATAACCACCAGCATTTGGGGTTTGTCTGCCCCGTTTGGTTTGCAGTTCACCCTGATTGAGTGACCTCAGCTGGCTCCCACGGGCAGCACCGTCACAGTGGCGTAGTCGTGCTAGGATCCACAGAACCAGGTCAATTAAGCTTTGGGTCAGAACCCCACGCTATCCAAATTGGAATTTTGGTATTGAGAGTTTGGTTGGTTAAAGAGCAGTTGCAATGGATGAGCAAAGAGCATATGAGGGTCTTGACAAAAAAGCCCTGGAAGATTTGTGTTCAGGAAAGGGGATAAGCTTTAGAAAGAAAGCTACAAATCAAGAAATGAGAGATCTGTTAACGGCCAGTGATCAGAAGGCAGGAGCACAGCCCTTACCTGATGCTGTAGAAACTGCAGAAACAATTACAATGAGAAAGGCAGCAAATAAACTGCAACTGGAGCATGAACAGAAACTAGCAGATCTTCGATTGCTGGAAAGGCAAAAAATAGCTGAATTCGAAAGAGAAGCTGCTGAAAGAGAGAAAGAAGCTGCTAAAAGAAAGAAGGAGGCTGATGAGAGAGAAGAAAAAGCTCGTAAGGGGCGTCTGGAATTACTGGCTGCTGAAGAGAAAGCTCGCCAGAGACAACAGGAGCTGGAACAGGAGACCCAGAAGATGCAACAAGAAACTGCCAGGCTTCGGCTCCAAGTCAAAAAAGCAATGGAAGAACAGCAGAAACTGTATCCTCTTAAAAGTCCAGTTTATAACAATGTTGATATGTGGTATTATTCTGGGCAGTTTTCTGTGTTTAACCAGTTTTGCTATGGCTGGGGAGAGGGGGATTCTAACTTGGTGGGTAATAGCTGTTTGTCTGTGCCAGAAAGCAGTGTGTCTGTAAATGAAGTTTCTGAATGTCTGTTTAATGTCTCAGAAGTAAATCTGAAGTTAAATCAGGAGCAGAAAGATCTCCTGGGTGAGGAAAATGTTTCTCAAAAGCAAATTAAAGTAAATACTCAAGTGGAAGCCCTAACTGAGGAAGGAGAGGGTAGATTTGTGATGGGTAATGGATTGGTGGCTAGTACAGCTTGTAAAAGTAAACCTGAAAAGAATAACTGTGGTTTGCTGGAAGTAGCTCAGTGTAGTGAAAAAAACAGCAGTTTATCTGTTGGGAGTGGCAATGTGCCTGGCAGGAAAAGTCTGGATAAGCCTAGGCAGCCTTGTGAGCTAATGGCTTTGTCTAGTCAGCAGTTTGGGAAGGGAGGGATAGTGGAAAATAAGTGTCCCTGTCCCTTACCTGTGCCCTGTGTGGAGAAATGTGACAGTGAAGGGAATGTGCCTGTGTCTGTCAGGAGTATTGACTTGCCTATGAAGGGAGCTACCTCGGTCTCCAAGCAGTTGTCTGTGAACAGCCCTGTGTGCTGGGACAAGGGAAATGAGATCCCAAGCTGTGTGTCTGGTGAAGGAGAATGTGTCTCCGGCTCTTCTGTGTATATGGAGCAGACAAAAGGTGCCTGTCAGCCTGTGATGGTTGAGGGTGATTCAGTTGTCTCGGAGTTGGTTGTAAATACAGCTAAAGCCCAGGAAGGGAATAGTCCTGAGTTTGTGTCTGCTGGGGAGAATGGCACTGTGACTAGGTTGCATCCAGTTAGTGTCATAGCAAGATCCCAAAGAACAAACAATTCTGGTGCTTGTAGTTTGCCAGTTGCTAATGTGTGGTTGGAAAAGGGTGCAGCAACTCTGTCTGATCAGGGTGATACCCTAGCCAGGGCACAAGGAGAGCATGAAGGTGATTTAAGTGTGTTACCTACTGACAGTTTGACAACTTGTAGCAAGAAGGAAAAGATTCCTGAACTTGTTCATGGCCAAGGGAAGGAGACTGCTTCTGACCTGTTATCTAGAAAGTCTGTAGGTGTGCCTAAAAGGGGATTGTGTAGAAATCCGCCTGTTGGGCCTAAGGTGATTCTGAATGTAAGTGAGACCCAGAAAGCATCTGTGGTTGCTCAGGGAAGTGTTCCTGTAGAGCAAGCCCTAGGTGAAGAGGGGAAGGGCAGAATTTCTGTGAGGGGTGAATTGCTGCTTAGAGAAGCTCCTAGGGAAAGGAATCCTCTTGGTAGCCTGTGCAAACAGTTTACTGCAACTGAAGGGTGTAAAAGTGATTTAATCAAGGAAGTTTCAGTTCCCAACAGCCAGAAATTTTCTGTTGTGAATGGATCCACTGACTTTCCTTTTGAGAGATCCAGTGTGGGGAGCTTTGAAAAGGTCTCAGATGGAGTAAGAGCTGTTAAAAAAGTTGAGCAGCCCTATAATCAAGTGGCTGTGTGTGGCCAGCTTGTTGGGAAGACAATGGTGTTGGAACAGGACTGTCTCCATACTAATTTTGTAAGTGAGCAGTCTGTGCTTCAGGGTCTGAGGAGAGATTTGGTTACTGGTGTTTCAAAGCAGAACAGTTTTATGGCTGGATGCTTGAGGATGCAGGGGAGAGCAAGCAGACTCTCACCCTCAGACTCTTTGGATTTGTGTGGTATCTCTGTAAGACAAAGTCCAGCCTTGGAATGGGTAGCAGCTGAAAATCTAAACGCTAGTGTCTGTGTTAATGCAAATTACTTGGCTGGCAGGGAGAAGAAAAACTTGCTAATAGCTGTTAGCAAACAGAGCCCACCCCACCAGCCAGTGAATTCTGTTAAACAAAAGAAATCAGGGTTTAATCCTTCAGGACAAGGAGAAAAGAAAAAACTTAATTTTGCAAAGGAAAGCCACAGGGTAACCCTAAAAGGCCCAAACCCCAATGGTATTGAGCCAAAGGTGTGGCATAGCAAACATGATGGTAGATGGACACCTGCAATGGATTTGTTGTTGTTGCTGATGATAATGTTTGTAACTAATGTGTTGCTATTACCAAGAAATGTAAGAATGTACAATGTGCCTAATCTTATGGAAAATCCCTTGAACATGTTAAAAGTAATGCATAAAAACCCACTTTATGTTAAAAGGCCTTGTTATACTAATGTTTCACTGTTAGTGCCTGTAAACAGTCTTGGAACTTTTCATAGGAGAAAAGACATTCCGGACCTAATGTGCTGTGTTAAAAGGGAAACTGAGGCACACTACCATATTGCTTGCATGGCTAAATGCCAAGATTCCTGTACAATAAACAACATTAATATCTACATTGGTTTAATGTTAATTGGGTTCCAGGCATTTGCCAAAGCTTGTATAGATAAATTAGCTAGTTTCTTTAGCTCTTGGCAAGATCACATGAAACATACAGGAACCCTGCTGCAAGAGCAGATACAATCCACTATTGTTCTAAGTGAGTTTTACCTTGAGTTCATAAAAAGATTCAATCATGTTATTGAACATGAGTTGGGTAAACCATTTCTGTTATACAGTGACATGGCTTCTAACCCAATACAAGCTGTAATAAGACAAAACCCAGGATGGGGAGCTTTTGGGATGCAGTCAGTGATGTTTGTGCCATCCCTTCCTGCATCAATTTTGCGTTGGGGGTGTGACGTTATGACTATGATATAATATCTCATTGAAAGGGGAAAGGGCCAGAAAGAGTTAATTAACTCATAAACTGACCTGACCCATGGGTGAACCTTGAGGACGGGTTAGGAAGATATGTAAATGACTAGAGCTTTGAAATGCAAGTCTGCATTGTTAGAGGTAGAAGGGGAGATGTTTGCTCAGGTCTTGTGATGGCAGCAAACAAGTCTTGTCTATTGCTATAGTTTTAATTCAAAGATCAAAAAAGGAATATTAACATTTATAATGATACTTGAGTAAAATAGTATTATTGTCTATGTGTCTCTTTGAAGGTTGTGCTGACCTCTATCTGAACTGTTTAATGGGTAAATTACTCTGTGCTAATGGCCAGGATGTTTGGGAGAAGGAGTTGAGCCTATTGTTTTCTCAGGCCGAAAGGCTGCTGGAAATGTATAAGAAGCCTGGGACACGATCCTTCTTCATCTCAGATCTGCTTTGGGTTTCAAGAGGGGGAAACCTTAAGCCATAAGGATTGAGATCCCCAGTCATTGACTGGAGCCACCCTGAATATGGAAATTGGACTATAACCTATGGACTATTTCTAAAAGGATTTTTGGCAACTACAAGCTCATCTCTGCTGTGTATCTGAACCTCAAGAATTGAATTCAAGTCTGTCTGTAGATTAACCTTTTAACCAACACTCTCTCTCTTTTCTTTTTTAATAAATTTTAGCTTAGTTAATAAGAATTGGCTATAGCGTGTATTTTGGGTAAGATCTAAGTTATAATTGGACCTGGGTATGTGGCTGATCCTTTGGGATTGGAAGAACCTTTTCTTTTATATGATGAAGTAGGATTCTTAGGAATCATCATCATATCTGACAGGTGTGTCTGGACGGAGGCCTGAGGCTGGGCACTTTAAAGGAACTGCGGGGTTTGGACTTCTAAGTGACCAGTAAGGTACTGTAGAAGCTGTTTTGTGCTGGTTGGTAAATCTAAGTATTGGAATAACCACCAGCTTCTGGGGTTTATCTGCCCCGTTTGGTTTGCAGTTCACCCTGATTGAGTGACCTCAGCTGGCTCCCACGGGTAGCACCGTCACACCCTCCCTTTCCTGTTGATAGCAGCCAAGGGAATGCTGGGAAATTTGGTTCTTTCCCTGCTCCAGGGCTGGCTCTATAGGCAGGGAGCTAACCAAGGAACTACAGCTCCCAGGGATCCCTGTTGGTTCTCAGCTCCCAGGATGGATCCCTGCCGGCTGCCGCCCCTGCAAATGGGCTGCTCCAGGCACCTACTTACTTTACTGGTACCTAGAGCCACCCCCACCCTGTGCCCTTGCCCGGAGCCTGCATCCAGCACCCAAACTCCATTCTAGAGCCTGCACCTGACTCCATCCCAGAGCGCAACCTCTCAACCATCCTACACCCCAATCCCCTGCCCCAATCCAGGGCCTGCACCCCAGACCTCCTCCCCCAACCCAAACTCCCTTGCAGAGCCTTAGGCAGGTGGGGGGCAGAGTTTGGGGGGGGGCAGGCTCTGAGTGGTCTGGGCACCACCAAAACTTCTACAAACCTGCTGCCACTGATACTTGGAGGGGGGGTGAGGAGGCGAGCGGCGAGTCGGTGGCTGGAGGGGGGCGCCATTTTCAGTATTTTAATTTTTGGTACTGCATTGATTGACTGCTGTGTGCAGTAATATAGTGACCCCTGGGGGGTCCATACTCGGGGGTGGGGAGTGAGGAGGTCAGCCGCGAGTCGGCGGATGGAGAGGGGCAAATCTCCCAGATTCAAAATCTGGGACAGTGTCTGTTGGTCCTTTTTGCTGCTTTTCTCTGGGCTGGGGGTTGTCCCAGTGCTGCACAGAGGGGGTTCCCACAGGAAGGTGCTTGCTCCTAACCCCCGAGGCCGTCAGTGTGTCGGCTCTTCTCTAGCCAGCCCACTTGCCAAGTCTGATTGGCCTTGGTCGGGCTCCCAGCCCCTCTCCAAGGGTTGCAGTTGTCTGGAGTTGCTGCCTTCCACGTCTTCCTCAGTCCCACTTCATTCACTCCACAGGGCGACTGATTACAAAGTGGGGGGAAGATCTTATTCTACTTCTAGCAAAAAGACATTTTTCTTTTACCTTAATTACACTACCTTAGGGGCCCCTTATAACATATTACCAAGGTTCAGTACAAAGTCATAGACAAGATATACAAAAGTGCATAATGCAGAGATTTATCTACAACCGCACTGAGTGACTGCTGTGTGCAGTGATATAGTGACCCCTGGGTCTCTGAATGAGGCTTTACACTGTGGGGTGAGGGGCATGTGGGTAGCCGGTGGGCGCGCGGGTGGGCATGTGGCGGGTGGGCACAGAGGTGAGCAGTGAGCCAGCAGGGGCTCTAGGGGCGGGCAGGGGTTTCTGGCAGGGGAGGGAGGAGGTGAAAGGAGGTGAGTGGTGGGTGGGGACCGACTAGCAGGAGATGCAGCAGGCCAGTGGGGGGGCTAGGGGGTGAAGAGGGGTGTGATAGTGAGATCTGGTCACCCTACGGGGGCCATTGCTTCTCCCTCCCCCAAAACTTCCTTTTTGGCCCACAGCTGTTTCTGGGGCAGCACTGGGGAAGGAGGGTTTGTTTCTGTGGGGCGGGCAGCACTGGGGGGGGGTTGTTTCCACAGGGATGGGTGGCGCTGGGGAGGTGTTTCAAGGGGGATGGACGGCAGAGCTGGGGGTGCAATTTTATATTCTTGCCTTGGGTGTAAAAATAGCTAGTTACGGCTGTGGGACTCCATATTGTGCAAGGTGCTGTACAATCCCTGGTCAACACTGGGACACCCAGGGGGTTCCCTCAATTTCTCTGAGCCTCTGCTGCCCAACTGCTTCTGACTCAATCTGGATCACCCCCCCCCTCTGCAAAAAACCCACCTTTCCAAACAGTCCTTCTTTCCCTGCCCCCTGATTCTGCTTTCACACCCTGGGCCCATCTCCTCTCTTTGTCCCTCCCCCACCCCCAGGTGAAGCAGAGATGGAGGCAACTTCAGCCACTGGAGCCAGCCCCAGCGAGCGCTGCAGCCTGCCCGGGGGGTGTTTGCAGACACAGGAAGGGAGCAGCTGGGACGGGGGGTGCTGGGAAGAAGGAGGAAGGAGAACAAATCCCGGGGGGGGGCAGCTCCTGGGGGCGGGGCTCTGGCACAGCCAGGGGGCGGGGCAGCTCCTGGGGGCGGGGCTCTGGCACAGCCCGGGGGCGGGGCAGCTCCTGGGGCGGGGCTCTGGCACAGCCCGGGGCAGGGCAGCTCCTGGGGGCGGGGCTCTGGGCACCAGGGAGCCCTGGGCAGTGTGTGTGTGAGTGTCCCGGGCCCAGGCGTGCGCAGGGGGTGAGCCCCGGCACCCCAATGCCCTGAGCCCGGCTGGGGAGGCTGCTCCCCCCTCCCGTGGGGGCTCCGGGGGGGGGGGAGGAGGCTGCGGCGGCTGCAGGCGGGTGCTCGGCCCCCCCGGGACTGACCCGCTGCCGGCAGCTTGTGGTGCCTCCTCCGCGGAGCTTTTCCCTGGGGGCGGCCTGGGCGCACCTGCGATCAGCTGTTTGCTGGGCAGGCTCCGCTCCGCTGCTTCCTCCCCCCGCTCCTGGGGGGCTGAGTTAGCCCCCCCCAAACAGCCCCAGGGGTCGGTGGGGGGCGGGGCCAGCAGCAGCAGAGCCCCCCCGCTCCCCTGGGGCTGCCCCGCTCGGGCTGGGGGCTCTGCCAGGGCCCCCGCGTGAATCGCTGCTCCCTGCCCGCCAGGCTCGGCTCCGGCCACAGCAGCGGCGGGTGCCCCGGGGAGCCCAGCTGGGCTGGGGCGGGGGCCGGTTGGGGGAGAAGTTCCAGATACCGGCAGAAGGCGGGGGAGAGGAGCCACCCTGGGGCAGGCAGGAGAACCCCGGGCCCTGGCAGAAGATGTGGGGCTGAAGTCCCCGGCTCGGGAGCCCCAGCCACCTTAGTGGCAGAAGTTACAAGGCTGAAGCCCTGACCCCCCCCCCCCCGTGTGGAGCTGGCCTGAGCCCCTCTCGCCCCATCCCCCCTGTGGAGCTGGCTCCCACTCTCCGTTTGCGCAGAAATTCAGTGCAAATCTCCCCATGTTGGTATCTCCATTTCCTCCCCACCCCATCACCCAGCCATGGATGGTTTTAGCCCAGGAGGCAGGCGGGATCGAGAGCACAAAAAGGTGAAGTGACTTTCCCAAGGCTAAGCAGGGAGTCTGTGGCAGAGCAGAGACTCAAACCCAGAACACCTGAGCCTGAGTCCTGTGCCTTAACCACTAGGCAACCTTCCCACCCAAGGAGAGGGAACCTCCTCTGCCACTTTGAGTGTGTAGGTGGGATCAGCCACTAGACAGAGCTGCCAGGAGGTGGGGAGGGGTTGGATAGTTGGGGGGGGTGATTAGAGGGTGGGGGGGTCTCTGGAGGGGGGAGTCAGGGGACAAGGAGCAGGAGGGTTGGATGGATTGAGGGTTCGGGAGGTGGAGTGGGGTCGGGGCAGGCAGGGAGCAGAGGGAGTTGGATGGGTCGGGAGTTCTGGGGTCCTGTCAGGGGCGGGAGCGGTTGGATGGGGGTGGGAGTCCCGGGGGTCTGTCTGGGGGCAGGGGTGTGGATAAGGGTCAGGGGGACAGGTAGGGGGTAGGGTTCTAGGGAGGCAGTTACAGTGGGGGGGTCTCAGGAGAGGGCAGTCAGGGGACAAGGAGCAGGGGGGGTTGGGCGTTCTGAGGGGGGCAGCCAGGGGGCAGGAAGTGGGAGGCAGTGGATGGGGTGGGGCTAGGCGGGGCTCCCTGGGTGCACACCCTAATGAAATGTGCTGCACATGCCTATGGTCACAGGGGTGAGCCACTTGCATCCTTTTCCTGTTTGTGCCATTTCTTTCCATCTCAAAACCTGAGAACAATTCTCTCTGGTTCTTCCCCTTCTCTCTCCCCTCCCCACATGTGGCTAGAAAATCCAAGGAGATTCCCTCATTTTCTTTAAAATTATTGACTCTCTAGTCTCTTATTTTGCCCTGTTTTCTCCATAATTCTTCAATTCTCCTCAGCTTTGGGATGTGAACCCAGCCCGTTTATCTGCAGCAGTTTGTCCTTGGGTAGGTGGAATTTGCTGTCCTGTGTCACTCCCCCAGCGTGGGTGGGGGTTAGTAGGTGCTGGCTGGGGGAGCCCGCAGACACGGCTGCCTCTGGGGGGGAGATGGGGGGGGCGATCTCTGCCAGCAACAGGACGTGGCCGCACAGGAGGGGAAGGGAGGAGCCAGTGTCCCTATGGAGCCTGCCCAGCCCCTTTGGTTCTGCTCCTTTCCAGCATTTTGTTCAGAGACTTTATTACTGGGGAGGCTGAAAAATCTCCCTGTGGGCTTAGCCTGGCAGGAGGGGCCAGGTCTCCCCGGCAATAAAGAGCTGGAGCATGTTCCCAGCATGGCAGAGCCTAGGCTGTGTCTCTGCAGGGAAAGATCCTGGGAGAATCGTGATGTGACATGAACTAAAGCCTGTTCTGAAACCTCCACAACTGCCCTTCTCGCCCTGCCAGGCTGCAGGATGTTGTCCATGTTTCGCTCCAGCTCATCCCATCCTCCCATGGGACAGGGAAGGGAAATGGCTGCAGTGGAGCCAGCTCAGGTAGGGATTATTGGGGTGGGGTGGGGTTCTGGTGGGTTCCTGCTGAAGGGACAGCAAATACACAGGAGGTGGGAGGCTTGGGCAGTCTGGCTTGGAGGTTGGAGTAGCCAAAACATTCACGGGTGGAGAATGGGAGGAGGCCAGGGTGTAGCAAACCTGTTGGGACTTGTTTAATATGCGGCTTCCATTCTAGGAACAGACCCATGTAGCTCTTGTGTCATACAGGGGGCCTGTGATATGCAGGGGGTAAGATTAGATGCTCTAATGGTCTCTTCTGGCCATAAAGTCGACTAATTCCTGAAAAACTGAATGTAGCATTGGGAGCAGCGTCTGAGGTTTTCCTGTCTAGCTGGCTTGCTGCCTAGAACGAACGCTCCTTGAGTGGGGTGATCCACAGGGAGTAGCTCAAACCTGCGAAGTGCCTGGCCAGGGGCAGGACATTGGCCCAGCAAGGGAGGCGTGTGGCAGCGACATCACAAAGGCCTTTGGCAGGATCTCAGCCTATTGGTCCAAGGTGGTGGGGAGGTGGTGACCTCACAGAGAGATGCTGACATCAGCCAGGCAGGACAGGGGCGAGGGGCCAGGGAAACCTCAGAGACCCCTGCGGCTTTGCTGCAGCAAGTCTCCTTCTCCAGGTCTCTCTTTGAGGACTGAGAGAGTATTCGGTTTCACGGACATGAGCGCTAGGAGGAACCTCTTTCGAGTTTTCTCCTTCCCTTTTAGTGATTTTTACTAGAAAACAGCCATCCCTGTTTAGAAGGTAAGAGCCTCCTGGAGGTTTGAAACCTGTTCAGTCGATCCAGCTGGTGAGAGTTGAATTCTAGGCATGGAAAACACGAGCTTAAGGAGGCAGAATTTTATTCCACACCTGGGATTTTGTCCCTTAGAATCACTGGGGACATTAGGATTTGTTGTTTTTGTTTCACCTTTTCCTCCCTCCTTTCTCTTCGTCTCTTGCTTCTTTTGTCCTTTCTCCTGTTCCCCTCCCAACATTAGGAGAGGTGTGTGTGTATTGCGGGGGAGTGCTCTGCAGCTCCCACTGTGGGAGGTCCACCCAAAAATGTGGGGCTGAAATAGTTCTTGGGCAGTGATCCCCACCAGTGACCTGGGCCATCCTTTGGGCTCTCTGGTGAGAACCCTCAGCCTCCCATCCTCAGTCTCTACCCTGATTGGCTGAGCAGGGGGTTATTGACAGGGAGGAGACTCAGGTCCTTGTTGTTCTCTTTTAAGACCAAGAAAATAAGTCAGAACCAGTTCTATGTTTGATGAATTTTGCTGCTTCTCTACATTAATGGTCTCTGAGCAGTTCATGATTCTCTCTAACATTGCAGTTCTCCTCAAATACTTGCTGAATAATTCCTGTGCACTGTTGTTGGTCTGGAGCTCATTTGTGAGCACTTTATTCAGGTCATTCAGTGTATGAAATTCAAGATCCGATGGTTAGATTGAAAATCAGGGCTTTTGGGTCCTATTCCCAACTCTGCCACTGACTGGCTGTGTGACCTAAGAGAAGTCAATTCTCCTTTCTCAGCCTGAACTTCTCTCTCTTTCGCGTAGGGATAATAATGATCCGCTCCTACCTAGCTCAACCCACTCACTCTTCCTCAGCACACACACTGTCTCTCCCCAGAACACAAACAGTCTCTACCCCGCCACACACACCGCAGTTGAAAAGCAGCTGGCAATCTAGTAAGATGCCCGTGGAACGGTGGGATAGAGAAACCTGCATCATGTGATGCTGTACCAGTCCGTGAGGCATTGCAAACCCTTCCCAAAACACCCTGCAGCCAGTTGCACAGTGGGATAGTTGCCCACAGTGCACTGCTCTCTGTTGCCATCCACGAACTGCTAGCATGGATGTGCTCTGGTGACACAAGGGGCATAGGGAGGACATTCAATAGCTGTTTTAACTAAATACTTTAACTAAAGCAGCAATGTTGGGGGGTTGGTGGCTTCTTTGTTTCCTCACCCTGGAGTAAACTCAGCTTTTTATTCCATTCTTGATGCTTCATGGAATAACAACAGATGTCCGAAGAAAGACATGGACAGAGTGGGTCTCAGGGGAGGGGCAGAGAGGTTCCAGCGGTGGGCAGAGCAGGTCTCGGAGGTGGGGGCAGTGGGCAGGGCAGGTCTCAAGGGAGAGGCAGAGAGGTGTGGGTGGTGGGCAGGGTGGGTTGCAGCGACGGGTCAGAGAGGTGGCGGTGGCGGCTGGTGGGCAGACCGTGTGGTAGGGGGTGGAGAGGCACGAGCAGCAGGCAGGAAGGCCTTGGGGGAGGAGAGGAGCGAGCGAAAGGTGGCTCAGCCGTCCACAGCCAAAGAGGAAGAGCGGGGGTGGGAAGTGGCCAAACAGGAGCAAGGGGGGAGCACAGGTGGGGCCTCAGAGAGAGGAGAAGGGTGGGGGGGCAGTGCCATGGTCTGGGCACCAATGGGCCCCCCACTTCTAGGGAGCTTCCAGCGCTCACACCCAGCCTCCCCAAATGCAAGAGCCATGGGCCACCTATTCTCTTCATCTTCACTAACCAAGCCCCTCCCCAAGCTATGCTGATGGGAGAAGCCCTCCTGTTGGCACAGCGCTATCTGCACCGGGGTTAGGCTGATATAACTGCATTGCTTAGGGAGGTAAATTTTTTACACCCCTGAGTAATGTAGTTACACCGATCTAATTTTGTAGTGTAGACCTGTCCAAAGAACCTTGGGAGTAAAACTTCACCTGCTCCTCTGCTTTACTGAATCCAAACACCAGCAAAGCTTGTCAGGCCCAGATGGAGGTTGGCAGAGAGTCAGGTGTGTGCAGACATGATCCCTTCAGCAGCTGTAGGCACCATGGCTTAGCTGGCTAAAACCAGTGTTTTGTATACAGGAGATCCTGGGTTCAAGTTCCAGTGGTACCTTACTGAGTTGCTTTTGGGGCACCTGGAATTGGCTACTGTCAGAGGACAAGATTCAGAGCTGGATGGACCTTCGGTCTAGCCTAGTGCGGTTTTTCTTATGTTTTAAATTACACTCACAGGCACTGAGGATAGAGTGAGGTGAGGTGTCATTTCAAAAGTCTTGGTCTGTTGAACATTAGTATTGTGTTGGATTGTGTGTGTAGCATTGGCTGGGAAGTTTTGCTCTGTGTGTGTGACTGAGATGAGGTTGGGAAATGCCCACCACCAGCCTTTCAGGTGTGACAATGGAGGAGCCAGACCCGCTGCTGGCCCATTAAAGGGATCCACACTCCCAAGGACTATCCCAGGAACCGTGTACAATGCAGACTTCTCCGAGATAGCACAGCGACAATGGACACTGCTTGACTCCCATCCTAGCAAAGGTACTTCCTAGCCAGTTGGAAGAAACTATGAAAGGAGGGGTAGAGACATGAATTGGCCTCTCTCCCCCACAACTCAACACCTGTAAACACATCTGGAGGACAAACACTGTTAGGTGTGAGAAGTATAAACTGTTCAATATGTTCAGTTAGTTGGTTAATAAGATGTTTATGAAGTAAATCACTGTCTTTAAAATAAGATCCAATCTGGAGCATATGAACTATTGACCCCTGGACTCCATCTCTGAGAGGGGACTTGTTTACCATCAGGGGACAGGCTCAAACCAGTCCAAACCGGTTTTTCCCGCCAAAACCAGCCCTCAGCGTTCCATCTCCTCAGCACTTTTCCCGCCACAGAAGTGATATAAGGACGTGCTCAGCGCCTGCGCGGGGCCGTCCCCCCCCAGCGACGGCCCCTCCACGGTCGGGTCTTCCCAGCGCTCCCGAGCCAGAGAGTGACGAGCCCCCTGGGTCCCGCCGGGAGACTGAGGCACAGGAGGCCTGTCACCCCCATTCCTGCCGTCCTGCATCCCTGGTGTCCAGCCTCCCACAGGGCCTCCCTGCCAGCGACGAAACCCACCCGTCGTCTGGACTCCCCAGTGCTCCTCCTCAACGGCTCTAAACCAGCCGGCGAGTGGAAGGTCCTGGGCCTCGCGCCGGCCCGTGGCACCCGCTGCACCTGCACAGGGGGGAAAGGTTTCTGTGCTGGGAGATCGTTTAGTCTTTTCCGGTTTCCAAGGGAGGGTTTCTGGGCCTGAGTGTTAAGCTCCCAAAGCCAGTCGCTCTTTGATTGGATTCATTACGTTTGCATTTTCCCTTCTTCCCCCAGTTTTCTGTACCTTTACCCTGACTACACTGACCTTTGTTTGTGCCAAACCACCTTGTTGCCTCTTTATTGTATTTACAGCTCACAAGGAGGGAGGCTAAATCCACTGGTGACAGAGACAGGAGGGAGTCGAGTTTGTATCTCCTGAGAAAAGGGGCGTTTTCCTTTCCTATTTCTCCCCTGCACCTTCTAACGTTTTCCTTTGAAGCGCTGCCTTATTCCCCTGGAGGTCACAGAGGGGACGTGGCACCTTCCCCTCTGAGAGTGAGATATTGGCTCTGCTCTTTCTTTATGCTGCTGCTGTTAGTCCATGAAACATCAGGGATGGATGCAAGGCTGAGCTCACGCACCAACCCCCTGAAACATTTCAGTAGCCCAGAGAAATCCTGCCCCCGGCTATTGGCATGATCTGGTGGCCTCTGGGTGACTGGGCAGTGCTAAGATGCAGCCACCTCTGGGGTGGATCCAGGGTGGCCATTATTTGCTAGTGACAGGCCATGGACATTTCTTACCTATTTTGTACCTCCAGGTTTTCCGTTCTCCTGTTAAAGAGACATCCCCCAGGGCTCCCTCTGCCTGTGTGACTGGCCAGCAGGGGGTGGTGGTCACTTTCTATCCACTTCTCAGGCACTGTGAGGTAACTGGGTTGGGGGGTGGGGGCGGGGCGGTGTGGGGAGATAGCAGCGGAAGGGGGATTGTGGTGGGGGGAGGCCTCTGGGTGGCGGGGCAGGGGGTACCCTAGTGAGGTTGGTGGGTTCTAGAGATTTGGGATTTCAGGGGGTGGTTGTGATGTGCCCAGCCCTGAGGCTGTGGGTCCTGGAGGTGGGTATCGCTGGGGCCTGTTGGCTGCAGAACAGCCGGGTGGGCGTCTCTTGGGAGGCGGGACAGGGGTTAGAGGGAGCCTGGTGCTGTGCCAGGGGCTCTGTCTGGGCTTCCCCCGCAGACTCCTGGGATCGCTGCCGAGCCCAGTGCACAGAGTGTGTGTGGGAGAATCCCCGGCGCTAGGCCAGGGGGTGCCCCTGTAAAGCATCAGGGGATCCCGCAGGGGCGAGGAGGGGGTGCCAGGCAAAGGGCAGGGCAGATCCTGCTGGAGGGCGGGGGGGGATCCTAGGCAGGCAGTGAGGGACTGAGTTCCCAGTGGGGGTTCCTTTTGGGGGGGTCTCTGGCTGTTGTGGTCTCTTGGTGGGGGGAACCTTTTGGGATTCCCAACCTGGCAATGAAGGTCTGGTGGGGGTTCTCTGGCCGGTGGGGCTCTGAGTGGTATCTGAGATCCCTGGCCAGGGACTCTGGGGGCTGCGTTCCAGGGAGTATCTGGGGGGGGGCTGGCTGGGGCTCTAGGGGCTGCTCCTGACCCCTCCTCTTCTCCCTGATTAGCTTATGCCAGAATCCTGGCTCCAAGCACTGCCCGACATTCCCCAGCCAGGCCCAGTCACTGTGATAACTTTCTAGCCACTTATCAGACACTGTGAGGTGAAATCACAGATTTTTGCTCTGCTCCCCTCTTGAAAACTGCAGGAACTTCCAGTTCCATTGTCCTAGATTGTCCAGTCCTTGTCCTGGATCTGGGGGTGAGGGAGGAGGGAAGGGGATCAGCACTGCCGCACAATGGTCTCTTCCACAGCATTCTGGACTCATTGTTTCTGAACTCTGGTTTCATTGAGACCATTGTTAATCCAGAGTCACTGTATAGAAAGACAAGGAGTGACTCCGGATCGACAGTGGGGCAAATGAGATCAGCAATTCTCCCTGTGAGGAGGGGCTCTCATTAGCTGCTCTCCCCAGAGAGCTAAAGGAGGGAAGCTGCTCAAACGCTCTGTCCCTCTCTGCTCAGGATATTGGGGTTCAGCTTCCTGGGTCAGAGGCTGCAGCCTCCATTGTGATCTGGGAGACCAGGCTTAGCAGCTGCTGCTCCCCCAGTGGGGTTCTGTGCTGGGAAGTGACCTTAATTAAAGCTGCTTCTCTGCCTGGCCCAGGGGATGACTTTCTCCAGCTGGTCCTAGCCCCCTAGGGCAGCCATGGGCCCTGTTAATACTAAATTCTGAGCCAGAGTCTCCAGGTAACTGACAGACCTCAGGGAAAGTCCTGGGGACTGGCAAGAAAGTGACTCTGCACAAACAGCCCCTCCTTATTTCTCCTCCCAGTAGCAATTGCCAGGAGAAAATCCAGCCATGGGAGAGCAAAGCCCCCAGGAATGGGACTGTCCCAGCCAGAGGGGCAGGGAGAGAGGACGGGAAGGAGAGACTGAAAGGGGCAGTGGTAGAAATGAGGGGGGAGAGATTTCCAGCTCTCTAGTCCACCCAGACACATGTATTGCTGCATCCCTGGGCAGAACCACTTTCCAGTGGACAAAACAAGGATCAGACAGAGGAAAAGCCAGTTCCTGACTCCATATTCCCCCTGCTGGGGTGTAGCTGCCGTGGGGGTCAGTGTCCGAGGGAATCCCCCACGGTGACTCCTTTGGTTTCTAGCCTTGTGTTCAGAGACTTTGTTAGGGGGTGAGGGGAGGGAGAAGGGAGGTTAAAAATGTGTCTGGGCTTAGCATGGCAGGAGGGGCCAGGTCTACATTGTAATAAACAGATTGAGCATTTCCCAGCATGGCAGGATCTAGGGTGTCTATCTGCAGGGAAAGGGCCTGGGGGAATTCTGATGTGAAATTAACTAAAACTGGTTCTGAAATGCCCACAACTGCCCTTCTCCCCCCGACAGGCTGCAGAATGACGTCCATGTTTTCCTCCAGCTCATCCCAGCCTGGCGTGGGACAGGGAAGAGAAATGGCTGCAGTGGAGCCAACTCAGGTAGAGATTATCAGGGGGTTGCTGGTGGGTTCCTGCTGGAGGAGAGGGAGAGCAAATACACCGGAGATGGGAGGGTTTGCACAGTCTGGTTTGGAGGTTGGAGCGGGGCAGGAAATTCACAGCGTGGGGAAAGCAGGAGGCCAGGGTATGGCAAACCTGCTGGGAGTTATTTAATAAGTGCCCTAGATTCTAGGAACCGACCCTGGAGGTTCGGAGGTGGAAATGCCCTAATTTGTGAAGAAAGAAAATAGCCCACCTACATGGAGCTAGTCAAACTGACCAGACTCCCAGTGCTGGAGCCTGAGCTCACTAACCAGCGGCTGCTGTGAGGTATGAAGGGGGACCCATGAGTCAGGCTTATTGGAGCTGCCTCTCCCTTCATATCCCGCTCCTCACAATGAGGTGATTATTGGGCTTCCTACCAGGGAGCTCTCCCTGGACCCTGCTACGGGCTCCAGCTCCTGTATCGGTCAGTGGCTAGTAGATGTGTGATGGATCTGCTGGGAGAGACAAGGGGCTCTCGCTTCGTCCCCTCACCCTGGTATTTGCTGGATACGCTGAGCGGGGTGGGGGTGGGACTCTGTTGAGTGGGATCCACCCAGAGCTTCCATTTGATTGGATCCTCTCTGCCACAAATAGTGGGGCTGTGCGTGGGGAAAGAGGTCCTGAGTGTTGGACTCTTGCTCTTTCAGGGGCCGGTGACCTTCGAGGAGGTGGCTGTGCATTTCACGAGGGAAGAGTGGGCTCTGCTGGACCCCGCTCAGAGAGCCCTCTACTGGGATGTCATGCAGGAGAACTATGAGACTGTGACCTCGCTGGGTAAGGGTTCCTGTCCCCTCGGATCTTGGAAGGGGAAAATGAAGAGAGATGGTTCATGCCAGCCCCATGATGCCACCTCTACTCTGTCCTGTTTCAGCATCACCCCAATATGCCAGTGACACACACACACTACCAGAGAGCCTCCCCTGCTGCAGAACACTTTGGGAACAGAGCACAGGAGCCGTATTGCAGTGTCAAATAGCTCCTGTTTGCTCAAGTGAAACTGGGGGTTAGGTCTGGCATAACTGTTCCATACCCCTAATCATTTTTGTTGCCCTTTTCTGAACCTTTTCCAATTCCAATATATCTTTTTTTGAGATGGGGCGACAACATCTTCATGCAGTATTCAAGATGTGGGTCTATCATGGATTTATTTGCTGTTTTTACAATTATGATATATGATATATTCTGTCGTATCTATCCCTTTCTTAATTATTTCCAACATTGCTTGCATCATATTTTGCAATATATTCCAAATAAGGTAATTAACGTGCAACATATGTGTCGTTGTTTGGGGTTTTAAGCTTTAAAAGGCTTGTGTGATTTTTAGCTCAGGGGACAGTATTCCAATAGCTGTCGCCCCCTGCGCACTTTTAACCAAGAAAAGAACCTCAGGCTGAGCTGATTCAAAATCAATTGTGTGGTTGTTTTCCACAACAGCTTCAAGAGGTCCCTGTGATGGAATGTAAATGTCTTCTTCACACCTTCCCCCTACAGGAGAATGGCTGTTTGACCAGCTGTTTGCCTTGCTGTCTCTGAGGAACTGCTCTGTGGGTGTTCCCCAGAATTGTAACTTTTTCAGTAATATCATACAGTAAAATCTCATAACTTTACATACAGTGTTACTACACATTTTAACAGGAGGATAATATTCAGTAGATTATGCGTTTTCAAATGATACATCACAAGCCATACTCTGTACAAAATTGATCATGATTTTCTAGAAGAGTGAGCACAGTGACACAGTGTCTGTGTGTGTGTTCCCAGCAGATATGTGGGTATTTCAATCCCTCATAAGCATAGTGTTCGGCATCTTCAAGGCCCTGGGGAACTGGTCCTGGGAATTCACTGGTTTACCAAGTGTGACACTGGATGGAATTGTGAGACACTTTGGTATTAATAATAAAATAATAATATAATCTGATAAAATTGCAATGAATCGTGCTCGATATGCCATGTAAGGTGTCAGTAAAAATGTTATGATTTGCCAAGTATGATAATATTGTTTCTATGTTTGTATCACCTTTGTATTGTGAGTTATAGATATGTAGGGTATATCTGTATTTCCAGACTTGTGCAGTGTTTCTGGGTGACACCCCCAGACATATTGGCATCAACACTGCCTAGCCTGTTTGATGGCCCATTGACGATCATCAGCTGTACAATGAGCCCATGGAAAGGACCAGGGGGATACACCTATTGAGTCAGCAAGACATGCCGGGGTATGCCTGTGTAATGAGAACTCCAAGGCTTTTCCATGCCACGTGCTTTGAAGCTTGTGTTTGGGACACAGGAAGTACAGGACACATGGCAAAAGGAATGTAAAGGGCAGCTGCATCATCTCCATTTTGTCTTCAATCCCCCTTCCTACCTCTGGAGCAACTTCTCTACAAACTGAAGCCTTGAACAAAGGACTGAATGACCCATCCAAACTGTGGATGTGTTCCAGACGGACTTTCAAGCCAGCAACTCACCAATACTGCTAAGAACCTGATATATCCATTTTGGAATGTATCTGACTGCTTTCCCATTTAACTTCTTTCTGTCTTTCTTTCATTTAAACCTTTAGTTTAGATGTTAAAGGATTGGCTGGAAGGATGGAATTTTGGGTAATATCCAAACCTATACTGACCTGGTGATGTGGCTGACGCTTTGGGGTCAGAGGAACACTTTGTTTATGTGAGCAGAGTTTTTAAATAACCTCTCACTGTACTGGACCTAGCTGCTGATTAGGAGCCAGAGAACTGGGATGGAATAAAGGGGGCCGTGTGATTTCTTTTTTCAGCTTCTCGATTTCCCGTGTGGGGGATCAGAAGCACAGTTTGTGACTGGTCGGTGAGTTTAACTTCAGTGTTTACCAGCAGTTTTGGGAGCATCTGCTCTCCCTTTTTCAGCCTGCCCTGATCTTGGCATTTTCAGTGAGAACTGCCCCTGGCCCACCAGGTCACACTAAGCACTGAAGTTAAATTAATAGAATGTTTTTTTTATGACCAAGTCTTATGAAATCAACTGAACTCCTTTGTTTTCTTTCATCTGAGCAGGGTTTCTAGTTTTCCAGCATGATGTGATCTCCCAGCTGGAACAAGGGGAAGAGCCATGGGTCCCAGACCTCCAGGGTTCAGAGGAAAGAGAGATCCTGAGATCTCCCTGCACAGGTGAGGAAACATTAAACCACCTCAGAATCTGTAAGTGCCTGAAGGAAACATCTGGAATGCCCAACAAAGCCCTTGGGGAGGTCTCTCAGTTCATTATTGTCCCTTTCAGGGGTCATATCCTCAGGGTAAATATAGTTCATGGATTCCTATAGATCCTAGCAGACACCAGGCAGTAGCTTCCTCCCTTCCCCCTGCGCATTTGGATGGGATGTGAAGGCTGAATTCATCCCCCTCCTTTCTCCTATTTGGGGGAAGAGTTTGGGGGAGTTCAGCTCCTGATTTTTATTTGACCTGTCCTCAGCACTTGTTTTTGTTTGGTCTTCTCCTTTCCATCCCTGTTTGAGGTTTCTGTCTCTATCACAGCAGGTGATGCAATGGCATGTGAGAAAGAGGAGCAGAATTCTCAGCCTGAAAATGTTGAGCCAGTGGGTAAAAACAGAACATTATCTCAAAGATCGAAAAGGAATGTGTCCAGGAGTCCTGAGCAGGGAAAATCCTGGGAGATTCAGCACAGACCAAAAACAGATCAAGGAAACCAGCCAGGGAAGAAAGTGGATAAATTTATTTCTTCTTGGGGAACTCAGAAGATCCTCATGGAAACCACAACACAGCAGGAAATCCTCAGGTGAAAGAGAAAAAATACATGCAGGGAGTGTGGAAAAACCTTCTCTCACAGCTCAGCCCTTTCTGTACATCAGAGAATCCACACAGGGGACAGGCCCTATGAATGCCGTGAGTGTGGGAAAACCTTCAATTGCAGTTCGCACCTTACTAGGCATCAAACAATCCACACAGGGGAGAGGCCCTTTGAATGCCGTGAGTGTGGGAAAAGCTTCAATCGCAGATCAGCCCTTTCTAAACATCAGAGAATCCACCTAGAGGACAGGCCCTACGAATGCACTGAGTGCGGGAAAACATTCAATCGCAGTTCGCACCTTATTAGTCATCAAACAATCCACGGAGGAGAGAGCCCCTAGGAATGCCGTGAGTGTGGAAAATGCTTCACTAGCAGCTCAAACCTTAGATTGAATTTACCCTGGTTCCTCAACTGTTGCTACAGCTCTACTACCCATCAGTCCAAAGACTGAGAGAAATGGAGAGTTCCAACCATTGTCCTTTTAGTATCTTATTGTTGCTCTCTCTGTTTTTTGTGCTGGCCTTTCTATTCTATCACTTTCTGCCTTTGTTTAGTTGGTAACAGTTGGTTTCCATCACTCACGTTTGTTTGTTTAAATCTCTGTCCGTTGTGAAATAAATTTTTTGCTTGTTCGATAACTGTACTCAGGTGCTGTGTGAGATACAGTAGCAATGGTCCACAGTAAAACTAGTAATCAGGGATACTTGGGCAAGAGAGGATCTGGGATTTCACCGAGTATCTGGTGATCCGGGCTGCACCCCAGAGGGGGACACATTGAAGGAACTCAAGGGTTAAGGTGGCTGCTGTGTAGCTCAGAGGAGGGTCCTTGAGTTCCAGCAGGCTGGTGAGTTTGGTCACTAACATCCAGCTGCCAAATGCAAAACTCCCTCTTCCTTGTGGCAGGTGGCAACAAGGAGACTCACAGTCCTCAGCACCCTGAGAAGGGTCACAGTGTGTCTCTGTGTTGATCCACCTGTCAAATCCACACAGGGAAAGCTCCCGATAGCACAAAACTCTGCCCTATGAAATCATGGAACATGTGCTCTTTGCTCTGTGAAAGCATGTAAAGAATCCAAGCGCTGGAGGACAGGGTTTGGGTCCAGAGTGACCTAGACAAATTGGAGGATTGGGCCAAAAGAAATCTGAGGAGGTTCAACAAGGAGAAGTGCAGAGTCCTGCACTTAGGACCCAAGAATCCCAGGCACTGCCACAGGCTGGGCACTGACTGAGTGAGGGGGGTTTGATAGCAGCCTTCAACTACCTGAAAGAGCAGCAGTGTGGGCTTTCTCCTTGCCACTTTTGCTGGGCTGGGCAGGCAGCCTGGAGGCCTTTCTAGAAGAGAACTGGGAACGGAGTTAGAAAAACCAGTGTGAAAACCAGAACCTCAGGTTTAGACTCATTTATTTATAATATTAAATCTTCAATTCTAGTGTCACAGTCAATACAATTGCTTCAGCCTGATAGTTGCCCAAAGGGAAACTTAACGTCTCTCCAAGGGGACTGGAGAGAAAACACTTTTCAGAGTCCAAGAGAGACAAGGCGGGTGAGGGTAAGAGCTTGCAGAGGACCAACCTCTGTTGGTGAAAGAGACAAGCTGTGGAGATAACCCAGCACCCTTCTTCAGTTCTGTGTAGCCTGGAAGGGCGTCTCTTCCATAACCAGCAGTTAGAACATAAGAACAGCCACACTGAGTCAGACCAGTTCATCTAGCCCACTCTCCCGAAAGTGGCCAATGCCCGGCGCCCCAGAGGACCCCTGGGACCAACATGGATACACCACCACCACAAACAAGGTTAAAAGTCAATGCACATGGGAGAAGGATCTTGTGTTTCATTCCTTATGTCCATCATGTGGCCATTTCCTTTTCTTCCTTTCTTTTAAAAGCTTTGGTGTTTTGCACAGAAACATTATTTCCCCAGGAGAGACCCAGGAGTGGGGGGGCTGCATTCCTGTACCAAACAGTCACTGGAAGGGGGCAGACAAAGGCCTTTAGGACGAGGCATCTGTCACTGTCAAAAGTTCATCTCCCTCCTGCAGGTCACTGGCAGCCTGAATTTGTTCCTTATCCTCCCAGAGTCTGGGGGCTGGAATCAGCACTACCCAGCCCCTCCGTATGTAGCAGGAACAAACACAAACCTGGTCTGTAAAACAAGCTGTCCCCTTCCTTCTCAGGGAAGATTTTTCTGTGATTGAAGTTGAGCTTCAGTTCCCCTCTCCTAGGGGCGGGGCTGGTGTGGGGCCAGCTCCCAGTGAGCTCTGTTTTCACCTTTGCCCCCTTTCAGCCACTCTGGGATCCTAACTCTGCTTCCAGCTGTCAGGCAGCTTCCAGCTCATCCACCCTGCTCACTAACTCTGTGGTCACGTGTCACCCCCTTTGCCAGCACACAGAGCCTATAGGAAAACTACTCCTGCCAGATGCACTGGTATAGTGATGTGCGTAAGTGTCTTCCAAGCAGTTGATCTGGGTTTGATTCCCAGCCAGTGTAATAATGGCTTTTCTCTTCTGTTGTTTCCTCATCTGGAAGTGGTTTAATTTCAGTCACATTGTGTTACAATCACATTATCTATAGAATGAAACAATAAATGTGTCAAAGTCCAGCAGGTCATTCAGGATGGAGGCATACAAGGGGCTGGAATGTGTCATCTGAGAAAGACAGAACCCTTGGAAACCTGCATCTCCCATCCCCTGGCCTTGCGTGTTATGATTCCAGCTGCGTGAGCTGTTTGTAGGATGTTCCGGCATGGTGGGGAAATGAAGTTTTGAGTTAGTTTTTGCTCCTGCAGATTCCTTTGCTGTTACAGTTATAATGACATGAACAAAAGGGAGGCAAAATAAACATAAACCCCACATTGCAATACAGGTGGGGAAAGGGAAGATCATGGTTAAGCCAAACACGTCAAAATAAAAATTAATACTAAAAAGGTGAGGAGGGAAGAGATCAGGTATGTGGAGAGCCCCTTGATATTTCAACGCACATTGTTAGAATCTAAGTTCAGACTTGACACTGGAAAACCTGCAACTTCCTGTCTCTCTGAACACCTGTGATGAGCAAGATGGAGTTGGGACACCTGTTCTGCTTCAATCCTTTATTGTCTCTCTGTTCTCTCCTTCTCCCCCCAATTCCTCGTCTCCAATGTCTCTGCCTTTCTCCTCTTGCTCCCTCTCCCCTGCCCTTTCCAGGAACTCACAGTCTACAGCATTTAGGACAAGCCAGAGCTCCCATGTTCTGCACATGATCCTGTGTCAGAGGACGTGGGACCCCGGTCAGAACCAGTCACCTGATCAATATGACCCTTTATGGGCGACTTCTCTGCCTACTCTGCAATTTACACCCCCCCCCCACTGAAGGGGGTGGGGTACAGCTCTGACTGAGAGGCCCCACAGGAGAAACTTCAGCCCAAAGACAAATTTGTGTGAAATGCTGAGAAGTGAAGAGTCCCCTTCCCTTCCCCCCAAATCCCCAGAACTCTAGTGTCACACCCATGGCACCAGCACCGGGAACCCAGTGAGATGGGGTTACAGAATACAATGGGGGAGGCAGCAGGGAGAGAGGTGACAGGGAATCTCTCTTTTTCCTTCTCTCGTCACTTTCTGTTCTGCTCTTTCCTTCCAGGAACTGCAGTCACAGCAGGGAAGGGTTTGTCTCCGTGTCTGTCACGGAGGTGGTGGAAGTGACGGATTCTGTGACTTCCTGCAACCTCCGTGACTTCTGCAGTGGGCACAGTGGCTGACTCCAGGGCCACTCAATCAACTGGCTCCAGGGACCGCCCAAGCAGTGGCCAATGCGGCTGGCCCTGGGGACCACTTGACCAGTGGTCCCGAGGGCAGCAGGAGCAGCCACTGCTTGGTGGCCTCTGGCAGCACTTCTGGGGTGGCCAGAGCAGCAGCTGGCCCCCTGGGGCTCCCCCCTGCCCTAGCAGCAGCTGGAGTGGCAGCGACTCTCAGGACTTCTCCCCTGGTAGCTGGTGCTCATTATCCATCAAATAAATCAAAACACTTCCCCCTGCAAGTGGATTTAGCCCGGGACCCTAAGAATCAGCAGCTGTTACACCCCCACTGAGATCTCTGGTCAGGTGTCCTAGTGCCAGGAGCCTCCGATGTAGCTCCTAAAATAGCGTTTTTGCACCAGGGGCGGCTGAAATTTTGGACCAGACATTGTAGCCCCTCTGTTATTTTACTGAATTGCTTCAAAACAGCAAGTGTAGAAAGTCTCCTAAGTGCCAGGCTCTCTGCCATGGAAACAGCTGCCCCTGCTCTGCAGGAGTCTGTGCGTTCCACCCAGCAACGTACACACCTGCTCCGCACTGAAGGGGGGTCAGACAGTGACGGTAACGCAAATCTTCAGACTATTAACCGAGGTCCCTTTCTTTAACCCAGGACGTGCCAGTCACCTGTTAGCCATGGCGTTATCTTCATCTTCAAATACCTCTCAGGACATTTAACAGAGGGAGTGAAACCCCCTCCCCCGAATGGCTCCCTGTTGAGGCATTGTGCCGGACCTGCCCCTGGAGACTGTCTGGTTTTATACTCTTAGAGCTTTTTCTCTTCAAACCCCTTATCCCAATCTCTGGGCCAACCTCCGCATTTCAGAGTTTAGAATTTACTCTCATCACCCTCCTATGGCACTTTCCATGTGAATTGGGCAAAGCAAGTGGGGGAAGCTCCGTGGCTAATGAAAACCAACACTCTGGGTGAGGCCTGAACTCACACCCACAGCTGTATTTCCCCCTGCATGAGCCACTATAGGTGCTTCTTAGACAAACTTGGGCTGTAGGTGGTTATGTGTGTCTGTGCTTCACAACTTTGGCTGCTCTGTGAAAAGCTGATGGTTCAAACAGAAGCTGGTGGGTTTTTGTTTTGTTTTAAGCAATTAGAGTCTAGTACATTTTAACAGGCAGAAAATGTCCTATTCTGGTCTAGCCCCATTTGTCCATCTTCTTCCTTCGCCCTCTGTCTTTCCTTCCCCATTGGGGACATGCAGAGATGAACCCCAGTCAGTCTGTGTCACAGAGAGTCTGTATCTCCTAAGGAATGTGGGTGAAGGATTCCAGCTAAATTAACGCCACTCACCTGGGTTAGAAACATTTGTTTCTTTCAAGCAGATAGTGGGAAATGGGACGTTAATTCAGAGCCAGGAGGCAAGTCAGAGGCTTCATGACCTTGATCTCCATGAAGGGAGAGAGGATCCCCAGGAAGGAACAGAGCTTCCTTTAGATTCAAGCTGGGTCTCCTGGAAGTTGGAAAAGACCCTTGGTCACTGAGGATCTCATGGGATCGTGCTGCTCCAGAGGCTCGAGAGTCCTGGGTGCGGGGAGGGTGTCACTGCACAGTCTGAAATGGAAGGGAGGACCCTGGAAGGGAGGGGGAGGAACAGAAAATGGAGAGGAATGAAACAGAATAAACACCTCTCTCCCATCCCCAACCCAGCAAGAACTGTTATCAGTGGGGAAACTCCCCACGATGAATGGCAGAGACCACAGAGAAATTCGCCTCATGCTGAGAAGTAAGGTGACCAAACACCAAGTGTGAAAAATCAGAGACTTTCATCAGCTGCATTGGTGGTATAGTGGTGAGCATAGCTGCCTTCCAAGCAGTTGACTTGGGTTCGATTCCCAACCGATGTGATGATTCCTCCACTGGGAATTGGTTTAATTTCAGTCACATTGTATCCATTTATCAATGGAATGAGAGAATCAGTGTCCCAAATCCCAACAGGTCATTAAACACCCAGTGGAGGAAGAAAGGGGTGGGACTATATAATGAGCAGTTGGAGTCATCCTGGTATTACAATGCTTGGTTCATTTTTTTTTTAAATTTCCTTTAGTTCCCTCTCCCTTTTAGACTCAGAGCCTTTAAGGTCAGAAGGGACCAGTGTGATTATCTAGTCCGACCTGCTGCACCTTGCAGGCCAAAAGACCCCACCCACCCACTCCTGTAATAGACCCGGGAGGGGAGGCAGCTCCGTGCACTGTCCCTACCCCAGGCAGCACATGGAGGCCCTCTGCTCCCCTCCCCAATGCGTGTGCAGAGATGTGCCAGCAGCACTAAGGTGGCTCCATGCCCACTCTACCTCCGTCCCTCCGTGCCGCTCCCAGAAGTGGCTGGCATGTCCCAGCATCCCCTGGGGTGGGGGGAGTGTCTCCACGTGCTGCCCCTGCCCCGAGCACCAACTCTGCAACTCCCATTGGCCAGGAACTGTAGCCAATGGGAGCTCTGGGGGCAGCGCCTGCAGACAGCAGCACATGGAGATCCCCTGGCCCCACTCATCTAGGAGCTGCTGCCAGAGGGTTGTGTGTACCGGTCAGTTTGGGAGCTGCACCACCCCTCCTACACCCCACCCCCACCCCCAGCGCAGAGCCCACACCCAAATTTCCTCCCAGTGCTTTGCTTGTCTTCCTTTCACCAGAACCATCCTTCTTCTCCTGGGCTGCAAGTAGCCACCCCTGGGAAGCCAAGAGGCAGGCACAGGATTCTGCCAGGTAAGTGTCCCCCAGCGCCGCGATGGATGGTGTGATGAAGGTAAGTCTTCCCGAGGCACGACGGAATGTAACGCAGCGAACCACTGGCCAGGCGGTCGGGGCGAAGGGCATTCACTGGAGGTACAAGCTTGTGAGTGACTCCTGAGCACAGGGCCCCTTCCCCTTTTAAGGACCTGCTCCTCATGGCCTGCGACTAGAGATGACTTGGCTGCATCTGGTGGGTCACACTTCACCTTGGGCAGTGTCCATGCTCTGGCTGTGTGATCGCTGCCTAATTAGAGTCCCAGACACCTTGTCTATCTAGGAGCTCTTCTGATCTTCCAGCTGTTCAACCAGCCCCTTCATCCCACAAGCATTGCAGGAGGGAGCGGGAGGGGGAGGGGGAAAGCCACTTCACAGGCATTCAGAGAGGGAGAGGAGACAAAAATGGGAATGGGGGACGTATAACAGACCTATTGAGCATAGAAATCACTGCTGCTCCTACAACAGCAGGGACAGGCCACTAGGAGTTGGGAAAAATTCAGCCATCATGTTTCTGCCTGGTTTTGAACCAGGGACCTTTTGCATGTTAGGCAAATGTGATAACCACTACACTACAGAAACTCTGTTGCAGGGCTCTGCCCCTCCCTTCATAAGAACAGAACAATGGCCAGACTGGGTCAGACCAAAGGTCCATCCAACCCCATATCCTATCTGCCAACAGTGGCCAATGCCAGGTGCCCCAGAGGGACTGAACCTAACAGGTAATGATCAAGTGATCTCTCTCCTGCCATCCATCTCCATCCTCTGACAAACAGAGGCTAGGGATACCATTCCTTACTCAGGCTGCCTAATAGCCATTAATGGACTTAACCTCCATTAATTTATCTGCAAAAATAATGAGGAGTACTTGTGGCACCTTAGAGACTAACAAACTTATTTGAGCATAAGCTTTCATGGGCTAAAATCCACTTCGTCAGATGCATACAGTGGAAAATACAGCAGGAAGATATATATATACACAGAGAACTTGAAAAAATGGGTGTTGCCGATGATAGGGAAAATTTGCCCCCCCTGTCCAGCCTAGGTTATTATTTGCTTGCAGCATTTATTGTATTAGGCCCAAAGGCCTATAGTCTAGACAATTGTTATATATAAAGCCAAGGTTTGCATTTCTGCTTTTAATATGTTTATCTGTACAGAGGGCATTCAGGGAAAATGAGGAACCAAAAGAAGGAAATAAGATAGAAGTGTTCAGCTTGTTTTTGCTTTCTGTATGAATTTTAGCTGGCATAAGTAACCGCAGAGAGAGGGTCTTAAGACTGGCAGACCACCAACGAAAACTGCCCAGAAACAATGAAAGGAAAAACCATATATGGAAGAAGATTGCAGTAGCTTGCTTATGTTATAAGTGTTACTCCCAAATAAGGGAATTTTAAGAAAATGCTAATTTGCGGTTTTAACCTTTATAAGTGTGATAAGAATTGAAACAGGCAGAGGGGAGCTTAACCCTTATAGGGGAATACGCTACCTCTCTCCCTGCATGCATGCTTGTACTCTAATAAAGTGCCTCAGGCTGCCTGATTCTAAATTCAAAGGTGTGGTCAATTTTTCCACAACAATTTGGGGGCTCGTCCGGGATCCACAGATGACATCCCTGGATCGGAGGACCGCGGGCGGTTCCCTTCCAGACCCCGGGCCCATCTAACAGGTAAGAGACCTTTTGAAATCTCTAGAGGGGTCTGAAGGAGGACTGATCCGTAGGCTCCGGCTTGGGGTAAGTCACAAGCTGGATCTGAACTTTTAACATCAGGCAGGCCAGACGCCTTTTCTTGAGGTTGGTTTGACCCGTGTAAATCCCGGCGTGGTAACGAGTCCGGAGTTGGTTGGTTGGTTGTTTGGAAGTGCCGGCAAGCTCAAGCCTCGGACCCGCGCTCCTTTTCGTCCGAGGGAACTGATAGCCTTTTTTGGGGTTCGGGGGTCCCGGAGCCACCAGGTTGGGAGGGACCAGAGCAGTATTCGCCCTGGCGACTGTGCCAGGAACGTGCCTGTATGTGTGAAGGCCATGCGGCCAGTGTGATTGTCAGTTGTGGGAAGATGCCCCACAACCCTGCTTGAAGAGAGACTGTGGAAGCTTCCCCGACTGGCAGGCCTTGGTGAGTGGCTAACCAGTCAGGGTGCTTGTGTGTTCCCCATCCTGTTGCCCTTTTCCCTCTCCACGTCCCCATGATCCTGTGACCGCTCTTTGAGCACTGCCTTCACCGAAGGCCGCAGGGTCCCTTTGTTTCCCCCCCCGGAGCTACAAGCTCCCTTCCCTTCTCGGAGAGGAGGGAAGCCCCAGGGAAACTGCACCGTCGGCTCGGAAGCTGCTGCAGCACCGTTGGCTTGAAGGCTGGTGCTCAGGGCTGAAGAGAGACGTGCGGAGACCACGGGCTTTTCTGTTAGCCCGCCCCCCTTACCCGCTCGCCCTGTAGGTTTGGCAGAGGCGGTATCCCGAGCCTCGGAACCTGCTCCCTTGTGTTCCTGCCATGGGCAGGTCGGTGGGCCACTGGTGATAGAACCGGGGCAGTCCTAATAAGCATTCCTTGTGTGATTGGCTTGAGTAGAAGCAAGAGCTGGAGTGAGAATGGGGTCCGGAGGGTCAAAAGCCATTCCGGTCCCACCTAAAGGCACGCCTGCTGCTTATATGTATGTACATTATGGTTCGTTGACGTGTAAACATTTAGAGAAATGGAATTGGTATACTAGGGATGATTTGAAACTGCAGTTTCCCCTGGAGGGAAGTTTTGACCTTGACAGGATTGTGCACCTGAGGGGAGCCCTTCTTGCCAATGCCGTACCTCAGGGACAGTTTGATGCATATTTTTTGTGGTATGATGAAATGGGAAAGAGGCGTCAGGAGTCTCAGGTTAGGGGACTAAAGGATTCTCAGGAGAAACTTAGGCAAAAGCTTAAGGAGACACAGGATAAATTGATCCTTACATGTGGCCCTACGGACCAGCCCGCTGCTGGCCCGAAATCATCCCTTTTTCCTGTTCGCCCTATTACAAAGGCGACAGCTTCTTGTTTAACCCCATCAGCCCCGTCCCCTGATGTGATTGATTTGTTCCTGGAGTGCAGACAGTGGCCCACCCAACTCCGAGACCAAGCCCCAGCCTCGGAGGAGGAAGGGGACGACTCGGTAAATCCCTCACAGGAGGCCTCTGTCCGCTCTGAACCCCCTTCTTATATATCTACTACTACCCAGTTCCCTTTGACTTCGAGAGGGTCAGGTTCCTCGGATTCCGAATCGGGGAAGTTGAATTCCTCGGGGAACTCAGGATCCACTCAGGTTACCCCTGAGGCTCAGCAACGACTTGCAGAGTTATCTCAGCACGTCGAAGAAGCGATTGCCAGTGCTGCAACTGACTGTGATTCTACCGAAGATCCAGTACGGCGTCTATCAGATGCCTTTGAATTATTAAAAACCTTTGTGCAATCACCTACCTCACCCCCAGCTTTCCGTACCCGATATAAAACGCTTGTAAAGAAGGGTCAGGATAAAACGGGTAATCAATATGGGGAGTTGTTTAACCCTCAGACAGGGAGTTTGCTGTTGCCTTTGAGGCAATTACCCGGAGGAGATGGACGGTTGGTAACTGTACATGCTCCTTGGTCACCAGTTGATTTATATAATTTGATTGACAAATTTCCTAAAATTCGGGAAGATCCCGAGAAATTTCAGGAACAATTGAAAATGGTTGTACAGTGTTATGACCCATCCTGGGCTGACATAGATCAGCTTCTGCGAGCCATGTTACCCAGGGAGACACTTAATCGTCTCTACGATAAAGCACACTGGCCAGGATCAGAGGACGGACCAAATCTTACACATCAGGACTTGGTTCGACACAGGGAAAATTTAATCAGAGAAGTCCTTTCGGTGTGTCCCAAACGGACTGACTGGACTAAGATAAATGCATGTAAACAATTGAAGGGAGAAAATCCTGCTGATTATATGGAACGCCTTAAACAGGCATTTGAGAGGTATTCAGGTATTAACAGAGCGGAAGAAACGGCTCGACAAGCTGTAGTGGCAGCCTTCGTTCAGGGGCTCCTCCTGAAAATTAGTGAGCCGTTGAAATTAGCAATCGTTGATTGGGAAGGAAAAGACATGGAAGGTATTTTGGCTGCCGCCCAACATTTTTTTCGACTATTGGAAAAGAAAAAAGAGGACACTGAAACCAAACTCATGGCTTTACAGATTCAGAATTTACAAGGACCCCAGGATAAATTCTCTAAACAGAAACAAAATAGAGACATTCCTATGGTGGCTTTTCACCCAAACCCCAGTACTAGCACCTCACGTGCTTGTTTTGAATGTGGGCAAGAGGGGCATTGGAGGGCACAATGTCCCCGAATATACTGTGCTTATTGTAAGCGGAATGGGCATTTAATAAGAAACTGCTCTAAGCGACCTACGGGGCCTCGTTCAAGCCCAGCACGGGAGCAAAACTCTTTTCAGACATCTCAGCCTTACCCTGACCCACCCCCTTTACAATTTAATTGTTAGGAGAGCCATGAGATTAGTGACATCGTTGCTTCACTTCTTCCGGTGGATCAAACTGGTCCAACTGTCTCTTGTATTATTAATGGTATTCCCACCCCCTGCTTAATAGATACTGGAGCTTCACGTTCTACTCTGAGGGCACAAGAATTTCCATCCGTACCCCTATCCACGGATATTGTTACTGCGGTGGGTGTGGGAAACTCCCCTATTCCCCACCCTGTTACATCCCCTTTGTCTGTTTCTATTGGTCCCTTATCTGATTATCATGCGTTTCTTCTTAGCCCATGTTCCCCTGTAAATTTATTGGGAAAGGATTTGCTGTGTAAATTGAACTGTACTATATTTTGTACCCCTGACGGGGTGTTTTTGGAGGTGCCCGATCCTGCACAAAATGAAGTTTTAGCTCTGTTGCAGGGGGGGCAGCCTCCACCGGGGGATGCCGAGCCTGGCACTTCCTTATTGCAACAGGAATTGCTAGCTAAGGTTTCTCCTTCACTGTGGGCGGACCATGCAAACCAGGTTGGACGTATTGGCTCTGCCCAGCCGGTGAAGATTTGTGTGAACCCAGCAAAGCCACTTCCCAGAATTCGACAATATCCTCTGTCTAAACAGGCTGAGGATGGCATTCGTCCAGTGATTACTGCCCTGTTGGAGCAGGGCGTTATCGTGCCAACAGTTAGTGAATGTAATTCTCCCATTTTTCCTGTACGTAAGCCTGGGAAACAAACTTGGCGATTCGTTCAGGATCTTCGAGCTATTAATGCTGTTATTGTTCCCAGTTTTCCTGTGGTCCCAAACCCTGCTACTATTCTTTCATGTATTCCTTTTTCAGCGTGTTATTTTTCTGTGATTGATCTGTGTTCTGCCTTCTTCTCTATACCTATCCATAAGGATAGTCAATATTTGTTTGCCTTTACTTATCAGGGTTTTCAGTATACCTGGACTAGGTTACCACAGGGTTATACTGAATCTCCTACTATCTTTTCTCAAATCTTGAAAAGGGATTTGGATGATATTAAATTTCTTATGGGTTCTGTTTTGATCCAGTATGTAGATGATTTGTTACTTGCTTCTGATACTTTAGAAGCCTCTAAGGCGGACACACTTATTTTACTTCAGGCATTAGCTCAAAAGGGCCACAAAGCCTCTAAGGCAAAACTGCAACTTTGCTTGCCTTTGGTCCGCTATCTTGGACATGATATTTCGGCAGGGCAGCGAGGTTTATCTCCTTCACGTGTGCAGGCTATCCTTCAGATACCTAAACCGATCACAAAGAAGCAGATGCGGGGATTCCTTGGCATGGCAGGTTACTGCCGACAATGGATTCCTGGATATGCTTCTCTTGTTCGCCCTTTATATGATTTAACCTTGAATAGGGTATCTGATCCTATTTTTTGGACAGAGGAAGCTGAAAATGCTTTTCAACAAGTTAAATGTGCCTTAGCTCAAGCCCCCGCATTAGGCCTCCCTGATTATAAAAAACCTTTTACTCTGTACTGTCATGAAAAAGACGGTTCAGCCCAAGGAGTGCTTACTCAGTTGCATGGCGATAAAAATAGACCAGTGGCTTATTTTAGTTCTTTTTTGGATTCTGTAGCGGTGGGTTTGCCTCCATGTCTTCGATCTGTGGCTGCAGCGGCCACTCTTGTGGAGGCTTCAGCTACATTGGTGTTAGGTAATCCTTTAACTGTTGCTGTTCCACATGCGGTTACGGCCCTCCTTACTAAGGGCCACACTCAGCACCTTTCTAATTATCGGCTCACTAAATATGAATTGCTGCTTTTGAATGCAGCAAATGTAACCTTAGTTAGGTGTCCAGTTCTTAACCCAGCCTCTTTGTTACCTACAGCAATTGATGGTGAGCCTCATGATTGTATATCTGTGACTGCTGAGCTTATAACCCCTAGAGCTGATTTGCAGGATGTCCCCCTTCAAAACCCTGATTTGATATTTTTTGTAGATGGATCTTGTCTTAGGAATTCAGCTGGCCAGCTTATGGCGGGCTATGCTGTTTGTGATTTGTATAGTATTATAGAGGCTTTTTTCCTTCCGACTGTTAAATCTGCTCAAATAGCCGAATTGTTTGCCCTTACCAGAGCTTGCCACCTGGCTACCGGACATTCGGTAACCATTTATACCGACTCCAGATATGCTTTTGGAGTTGTGCATGATTATGGGCAGCTCTGGAAATATAGGGGTTTTCTTACTTCTAGTGGTTCCCCTATTTGCAATGGCTCCTATGTTTCAGCCCTTTTATTTGCCCTCCAGCTCCCTTCTTCTATTGCTATAGTAAAATGTTTGGCCCACCGAAAACCCTGCGATGATGTTACGCGAGGAAATGCCCTGGCGGATGCTGCCGCCAGGCAAGCGGCCCTTTCCGGGTCTCCGGCTCCCACCGAAATATTCCCCCTTTGTGCACTTCAGCCTCTTTCTCCAGCTACATCCTCTCAGGACCTTGCACGTATGCAGGAATCTGCACCTGAGAAGGAGAAGGTTGCCTGGAAGTTGTCTGGGTGCTTGAAACACCCAGAAGATGCTTTGTGGCGTGATCTAAATGGTCGCTTGGTTGCGCCCCAGGCTTTTCTTCCCTACCTGGCTCGCTTGGCCCATGGCTTAGCCCATGTGGGTAAGGGAGGGATGATTGCATTGGTAGCGAGACATTGGTATGCCCCAAAGTTTTCCAGTGTGGCTCAGCACTATTGCAATTCTTGTTCCATCTGTTTAGCACATAACAGCGGTAAACCAATCCGCACTAATCTGGCAGCTCACCCTGTACCGTGGGGGCCATTTGTGAATATTCAAATTGATTTCATAAGTATGCCAAAGTGTTGTTCTTATGAATATGTGCTAGTGTGTGTGTGTATGTATTCTGGGTGGGTTGAGGCCTACCCCTGTGTTAAGGCTGATTCCATCACAGTGGCAAAGAAGCTATTGAGGGATTTTATTCCTAGGTTTGGACTACCTGTCTCTATAAATAGTGATAGAGGTACTCATTTTACTGGCCAGATCATGCAGCATCTTTGTAAGACCCTCAACATCGTGCAACATTTGCACTGTGCTCACCACCCTCAAAGTGCAGGGGCGGTGGAGCGTAAGAATGGGGAGCTTAAGAACAAGCTCGCCAAGCTATGTTCTGAGACTGGCCTTAAGTGGCCAGATGCCCTGCCCTTAGCTCTGATGCAAATGAGGAACACCCCGATGCGAAAGCATGGGTTGTCTCCACACGAAATTCTCATGGCTCGACCAATGAGAATGCCAGTCTCCCCACCCTTACTCCCTAAGCAAAGTAATTTACAGCTAGATGATGATGCTGTTTTGGATTATTGTAGGGCACTAATCCGTCATGTTAGATTTATCCATTCACAGGTTACAGACGCCCTACCTGAACCTGCAGATACTGCATGCCACCCATTGCAGCCCGGTGATTGGGTCTACCTTAAAGTGCACCAACGGAAATCCTCCCTGGAGCCTCGGTGGAAGGGCCCTCACCAGGTGCTGTTGGTTACTCACACGGCGGTCAAGTGCCAAGGATACCCACGTTGGGTCCACGCCTCTCACTGCAAAAAGGTTGCCCCACCTTTGGATCCCACTACGGCACCCTTCGTTCCTAAGGTTCAAAATCAAGTCGCTAAAAAGGACTATAATCCAGCAGGACATTCTTTAACACCTAAGCCCCAGGACGAGGAGCCAAGATATAATCTCAGGAAAAGACTTTAACGGAGAACTAGGAAAAGACTTATTTCCAATCTGTTAAGAGACTCATTGCAATGGCTGATCCAAGAGCAAAAATCAAAGAATCAGCCATGGTGCGAAAGTGGCTTATGCCGTCCCTTTGGTTTATTTGTGTAACTATGTTTTTTTATTGCTTTTGAATCTTCATGATACCCTTATGTTTTTTTGGATGTCAGGGAAAGTTAATGCACCCGTTACCCCGATCCCTATAACATCTTTAAGTCCCCCCTTACGAAAGACCAAACCGATCTTGTACAAAACAAAACCAACCCCACCCACGAAGCCATGTCCAGCCCCAGTAAAGAAAAGGCTGGCGCGGTCGGCTGAGGTAAGGAAGAAAATTACACCTTTGACCATGAAAGATATAGAGAATTGGCCCTGGTATAAAAGACGCAATATAGTCCACTGGCAGGGGGGAACATGTGGAATATATTCTTGGGAATGTGGTACCGAATGGCTGGCAGGATTTATCCCACAAGCTGCACATTGTACTAAGGGCCAAGTACCATACCCATGTCAAACTATTCCCTACTTGTTATCGGAACCTAATCCTTCCTTTTCAACAGCCCCAACAAGACAAATTGTTCCTACCCTCCATCCCCGCCCCCACCAAGAACACAACATGACCTTTGACGATTTTACATGGCCTAGGCCCTCTTCTATTAGCAATTTATTTTCTTATTGTTCAACCAAATTAATTTTTTTTGCTCAAGGCCACCTTTACCAGCGGGTAATGGAGTAAAAACCTTTGGAAACTGTACGTGTTCATTCTATTAACGTTTCTGTTTATTATAATACCACACCCACAAAAACCGTTTCCTTTATGCAACAGTGGGGAAAGGATACGGATGCAATGTTATTCCCTGGCCTGTGTCAAACCCTTAATACCCAGGGTACCTTTTGTTTCCTAATCACCCAGGTGACAGTAGATGCTGTAACCACCCATAGACGATGTTCCACGCAAACCAACTTTTTGTGCAAAAAAACTTTCCCTCTCACTAAAAATATTACATGTACTCTTGTTCAATTTACCCCTACACATACTGTTAACAAGACCATATCTAAGCAGGGTGTACAAGTCCACCCCCAACAGTTGTGGTATGAACCTTTAAAAACTACTGATCCCAAGGGATTTAAATGGACTATACTTAACGCCACATTAGGGACTATTAGGTTTATATTGCCTTTAACTCATTTTCAAATTGCCACCATTTATCCTAATTGTACCCGGGGGGCGGCCATCCCACTAGTATTACAACGTGTTTAAATCCATAAGTCTAGGAAAAGGAGGGATCTTCCTAACGCATTGTGAAAGGGGGCAAATAGTGTTGCCTCCGCTTGGAGTGTCTATAAAACCTATCAACATAAAAATAGATTGGAACAATTGAAACAAGCAGCGGGTTTTATTACCGGGGCACAGATCACTGGGGTCAAGGCCGGGGTTAAAGAACTACATTTAATCTCCACCCTTAGTGTCATCACCCACGACATGTTAAGCCAAATGATCCGGAGCGTTTCTGAAGCTGGGAAGGCATCGCAGTGGAACCACGCATGTGCAAAGGTACAAAAATTCCTTAATGCCCAATTAAATTCTATTCAAAAAAACCTCAAGCACCAAACTTGGCCCACTGCCCTTACAGATACTTTGGGCGTGCCACCTGACAATCGGTTTTTGCTCGGTGCCACGAAAATAAAACCTGATCTTTAAATAGGATTAGGTAATTTGTAAACTTTATGGCCTTTAAAACCGCCCCAATTGCAGTGTATTCGTAAGCTTAGCCCTGAAAAAATTATTACTATACATAAGCACATATGTTGGGAAGGTAGCGGAAACTTGACAAATCTCACTCCCCAGCCCATTATCCAAGCCAATAATAGTTGCATAATAGTTAACTCATTTCACTTAAGGAATTCAATTTTTAATTTAATTACTGACTCTGGCACGCATGCAATTTATTGGCCGGCGAAAAAAAAATATCAACTTTCTTTGTCTTTTATTATTCCAGTTAATTGAACTGCCCTAGTATATGATCGATTTTCCTCTTTAATGTCTCTTTTACCACAAATTCAACAAATTTCTCAACTACAAGGGCAAATTCACATCCTTAAAAACATATACAACACTAAACTGCATGCCTTTCAAACAACTCATAAAGTTACGACTCTCTGTACAAACACAAATGTCCTCTGTTTTATTACTCAAATTTTATACTCCCGGACCCATAGGTACATTTTATGGGGTCTCTTAAGCGGATTGTTGTTGTGTTTTTGTCTTTGTTTTTGTTGTTTTTGTTGTCCCCGTTTAATACCCATTTTTTATAAGTCCTCTCCCCGGGTGACCCTCGTTCCATTAAAAAAAATAAATGTAAACCTTTGCCCCCCTAACTCCCTTCTTAACCTGAATACACGCCCCATTGCTAAAAGTAATTTTTTAAAAAACCTTCAGAAAATTAAAGTTATTAACCTAAACATTCAAAACCTAATGCATATTCAGGTCTAAATGGGTTAATGCCTATAAAAATAGGCATCAAAAAGGAGGGGATGATAGGGAAAATTTGCCCCCCTGTCCAGCCTAGGTTATTATTTGCTTGCAGCATTTATTGTATTAGGCCCAAAGGCCTATAGTCTAGACAACTGTTATATATAAAGCCAAGGTTTGCATTTCTGCTTTTAATATGTTTATCTGTACAGAGGGCATTCAGGGAAAATGAGGAACCAAAAGAAGGAAATAAGATAGAAGTGTTCAGCTTGTTTTTGCTTTCTGTATGAATTTTAGCTGGCATAAGTAACCGCAGAGAAAGGGTCTTAAAACTGGCAGACCACCAACAAAAACTGCCCAGAAACAATAAAAGGAAAAACCATATATGAAAAAAAATTGCAGTAGCTTGCTTATGTTATAAGTGTTACTCCCAAATAAGGAAATTTTAAAAAAATGCTAATTTGCGGTTTTAACCTTTATAAGTGTAATAAAAATTAAAACAGGCAGAGGGGAGCTTAACCCTTATAGGGAAATACGCTACCTCTCTCCCTGCATGCATGCTTGTACTCTAATAAAGTGCCTCAGGCTGCCTGATTCTAAATTCAAAAGTGTGGTCAATTTTTCCACAACATGGCTGTGTACTTCACCAGGGAAGAGTGGGCTCTGCTGGACCCCGCTCAGAGAGCCCTCTACAGGAATGTCATGCAGGAGAACTATGAGACGGTGACCTCGCTGGGTAAGGAGTCCTGTCCCCTGGGTTATTAGAAGCTGTGGGGTCTCTAAAGAACCTGAGGAGTAATAACTTTATACCTTTATTCATCACCCAAGTTTTGACAAGTTTCTTTGTCCCCCTTTTTTTCCTTATCTCCCATACACTAGCAGGCAGCAGTGAGGGAGGAGGTAATGAGAGACGAGGAGGGAACAGAAGAAGCTCCCAAGGCGCTGGGAGGTGGTGCCGGCTGCCAGTAATGGGAAAAAGGAGAGGGGAGTGTGGAGGGAAGGGCACCCAGGAAGTGGGCTGGGTGGGTCAGTGGGAGGGAGGAGAGGTTTGGGGATATAGAGCTGTGGGGGATCCCAGACCTTTAACCCCGAATCCCTACCCAAACCTCAGGTAAATCCCAGACATCAGCATAACCACTCTCACAAAACCTCAGCTTAATATAAGGCCCTGAGCTGTAGCAAGCTTAGGCTACGTTTACTAAATCGTATCACTAAATCGACCACGGCTAGATCGATCTCAGAGCGTTGATCCCGGCTGTAGTGTCGACCTGCCCTTAATAACCCATTTATCTATGTTCACCTCCTTGCCCCTCCACGCATGGTCCAAGCTAATAAACAATACTCTGATCATGACATGTTACCTCTAGCGACTATGAAATTGCCCACAAGACGTGAGACTGGGTCATAGATCGTAAAATCAGGTCGGGGTCAAGAAGAGTGAGAGTTTGGAGAGAGTCTTGTCCCCTCTCTCCCCATCTGCAGCAGCCACAAGCTGTCTTCCCTCCAGGCTCCTTGGATCTCTGACCCTGTCCCTCCTGAGGCTGCCTGGACCAGTTCTTGTTTCTTACCTTCTCCTTTTCCGGAAGAATTAGGGGCTGTTGCTCCTGAATTTTAGCGTTTAATTCCCCAGCCTTCTCCTCACACTGGGGGAGTTTAATTCTCCCTCCCATTACACCTGAGTCACTAGATTTCCTAGTTCCTCAAAATGTGCTTTTGCGATGTCACAGTTCTGGGGTAGCGAAGCCTTTGACCTGCCTCCATGGTCTGCTCAAGGAATGGCCCCTCAGGTGTCAGGCCTCCAGCCAGCCCCTCTCTATGGGCAGGGACCCACATGCCTCTCCTTTTTGACCAGAGTGTGAGGATTGCAGCTTGTCCAGTGAACACAGTGGAGGACTAACGTCCAGTTCCTGTGCTTTGCTTTTTCCCCAGGGGCTGTGAGCAGTGTGTGTGTGATAGAGGTGGGACTTTTGGTGATACTTGTATGATGCCAATACACACCTCAGTTTCCTGCTGTGATTGGTATTGCTCTGATTCTAAAGAGCAGGAGACGTGAGGTGTTTTCTCACGTAGCTGTCATGGGGTGATATGAATGGGTCATTAAGGACTGGCTGGGAGTAACCTACATCAATGGAATACCCGACAGAGACCAGGGAATGACTGTCACCCAGGGCCACCCAGAGGATTCAGGGGGCCTGGGGTCTTCGGCGGCGTGTCCCCCTTATCCGCTCTGACACCGCAGAGCATTTTCCCCGTGTCCCCCTTACCAGCTCTGACACCGCAGAGCATTTACCCTGTGTCCCCGTTCCTGTTCCCCCTCCTGTTTGACTCAGTTTATATAGTAATATGCTCAGCTATACCTTTGCTTAACCAATCATTGTAATGAAATTTAATTAACCAATCCTAACACATTGAAACATAAAAAAAACCAGGAGTACTTGTGGCACCTTAAAGACTAACAAATTTATTTTAGCATGAGCTTTCGTGAGCTGCAGCTCACTTCTTCGGATGCATAGAATGGAACACACAGACAGGAGATTTTTATACATACAGAGAACATGAAAAGGTGGAAGTATGCATACCAACAGGAAGAGTCTAATCAATTGAGATGAGCTATCATCAGCAGGAGGAAAAAAAACTTTTTGAAGTGATAATTAAGATGGCCCATAGAAGGTGTGAGGAGAACTTAACATAGGGAAATAGATTCAATTAGTGTAATGGCCCAACCATTCCCAGTCTCTGTTTAGGCCACAGTTAATTGTGTCTAGTTTGCATATTAATTCAAGTTCAGCAAAATTCTCTAACCAATTGTATCCCACTACCCTAATTAACTTACACCTAGCAAAATTAATAGTACAGCAGACAAAACCAGTTAGACAACCAGACTGATTAACATTGTAAAAGTGGTGGCCATAAAGATAGAACAATACAGAAATGAGGGTTTCACAACCACAACCATTGATGAGGGATTTCTTGCCAGACAGGCTGCTGTCAAACTAAGTTTTCTTTAACCATCTTAAGATCTGTTTCTTTATCTGGTGGTGATGGGCACTATCAGGACAGGATCATCTTCCTAACAGCCCAATAGCACCTTATTTCAGTGTGACGGGTTTGGGATGTGAGGATGTGACCCTTCGCTTCCCAGCTTATGGCTGCCCCTGCTGCTTAGCCAAAGGCCTTAGCCTAAGAACAAGGCCTCAGATGGTCACAGTAAGAGAAGGCCCTTACAAATACAGACAGTGATTTTGATTCTTTGTTTTCATACTCCTGTAAGTAGCTAAGTGATAAAAATACACTTAAAAATAAGAATATAGTTCTTAAACTATAGGCTTTACAGGCAGGCCTGAATATCTCTATTCTAACAGTGGGTTCTATCCCTTCCCCCACTCTGTGTCTGTCTTGTGTATTTAGATTGTAAATTCTTCAGGGCATGGGCCAGCTACTATTCTGGGTTTGTACTTGTCCTAGCACAATGGGGACCCACTGTTAGTTGCTCCTTAGCACTAAGGTAATGAATATGATTTATAATCATCATAACTCTCCTGCCACTTTGAGCCAAGGAAGCTGGCCTTGGGATGTTACTGCTTAAAAATGAGCTGGGGGTTAAAACCATGGACTATTCTTTGTGACAAGTATTCCACAAATTCCACTGACCTCCCTTGTTTTCTTTGCCTGCAGTAGGGTTTCCAGTTTCCAAACCTGATGTGATCTCGCAGCTGGAACGAGGGGAAGAGCTGTGGGTCCCAGACCTCCAGGGCTCTGAGAAAGAAGTGCTTCCAAGAGCTGCCTGCACAGGTGAGGACTTGGTTAAACCAACTCAACAAGTGTGTGGGAATGCAGGAAACATTTGGGATGCCCTACAAGTTCAGGATTGTTCCCTGCAGATGTGGAATCATTATGGCAGATGTCACTCATGGCTTCCCTCCTATTCTGACTGACAACTGGCAGCAGGTCCCGCCCCGATCTCCCTTTCTCCTGAGTGTTCTCGTGAGATGCAGACCAAAACTGATCCCTTCCTCTCTTCTCTGGGGAAGGGTTTGGGGAAAATCAGCTCCTGATAGGTTTGATCTCTCCCACATATATTTTGGATTGTTCATCCCTTTTTCCATTCCTCTCTCTGAGATTTCCTTTCTCTCAGGTGCAGGTAGTGACCTATGTCTGGATTCTCTCTGTCTCCCATTAGGTGATGGGATGGTGAGTCAGAATGAGGAGGAGAAACCCCATCAGGAAGATGCTGAGCAAGGAGAACCACATGGAACTTTATCAGGAAGATCCAAAGGGAATGTTTCCGGGAGTTATGCAGTCCCAGAAAAAACAAAAGCCTGTGAGACTCAGGGGAGGCCAGAGGGAAACTTCAGTAGCCACTCAGACCTTATAACAAGTGACAGAATCAACTTGGAAGAGAGACGCTACATGTGCCATGAGTGTGGGAAAAACTTCAATTGGAGCTCTGCCCTTATCAGACATCAGACAATCCACAGAGGTGAGAAACCTTATGAATGCTCTGAGTGTGGGAAATGCTTCATCGATAGTTCAGCCCTCATCTCACATCAGCGAATCCACACAGGAGAAGCGCCCCACACATGCTCAGAGTGCGGGAAAAGCTTCAATCAGAGCTCAGACCTTATCAGACATCGTAGAATCCACACAGGAGAGACGCCCTACACATGCTCTGAGTGTGGGAAAAGCTTCAATCGGAGCTCAAACCTTATCAGACATAGGAAAATCCACACAGGAGAAAGGCCCTACACATGCTGTAAGTGTGGGAAAAGCTTCAGTCAGACCTCACACCTTATCAGACATAGGAAAATCCACACAGGAGAAAGGCCCTACATATGCTCAGAGTGCGGGAAAAGCTTCAATCACCCCTCTGCCCTTATCACACATCGAAGAATCCACACAGGAGAAAGGCCCTACACATGCTCAGAGTGCGGGAAAATCTTTAGTCAGAGCTCTGCCCTGAACACACATCGTAGAATCCACACAGGAGAGAAGCCATACACGTGCTCTGAGTGCGGGAAAAGCTTCAATCAGAGCTCAAACCTTATCAAACATAGGAAAATCCACATGGGTGAGAAATCTTATGGATGCTTTGAGTGTGGGAAATGTTTCTTTAATCGTTCAGACCTCATCTTATATCAGAGAATCCACACAGGGGAGAAGCCCTACACATGCTCTGAGTGCAGGAAAAGCTTCAGTCAGCGCTCAAGCCTCATTAGACATCAGAAAATCCACACGAGAGAGAACTGTAATAAATCCCTTGACTAGGGTTGGCCAAAAAAAATTCTTTTTAAAAAAATCACATTTGCTCATTCCTACATAGTGATTTTTGTACCATCTTCGCTGTGGTCTCTCAGCTTCACCAGATCAGTTGCCTGCTTCTGCCTTTGCAGCTCACCCTTCTTTGGGGTCAGTCCTGTGATCTTTTCTATCAACTCCTTTCCTTTTGAGTCACAGAAGTGTGTGTCCCTCCAGCCAGGAATGTTCATCACCTCCAGTTGGGGGAGAGGTTTGATCCCAACAAGCTACACTGAGGCAAAAACTACCCGTGCCTGACATCCACTAGGACTGTACATGTCGTTGGCTGCTCAAGTTAGTGATCTTAATGTAAAAAATTGTAGTGCAGAGGCAGCCCAGGTGCAGGGGTTGGCATTAGCTTTCCCCTTGACCTGACCTAAACTCCATCACTTTCCCTAGTCTAAACAAACCCTGAGCATCCCGGTTATACTGTTCCCCCATTTCACAGCAATTGTTAGTCATCGAGTTCTCCCTTGGGGAACAAATTGTTTCATTCCCAGTTGCTCTGATGATGTTGCAGGTTGTGCTGGGGAGCAGATGTTTTTATGATCATTTTCCACACTTAAAATATATTGAACTATAATAAAGAGAAGGAACAGGGCAGGGATAGGGAAAAATGTCATTTCACCCGCTGTAACAACAGACGTAGTTAAGGTAAGTCAGAGGGATTCCCTTATTCCCCATCACCATCCTCCTTCAATCCGTGCTAGAACCTAAGAATCCTTTTCCTTTCCCCCGATGTGGGATGGGAGACTTCCAAAAGTGCTCCCTGTGCTATAGCACATGGCTAAGCTCAGAGAATAAACCCCCAATATCCCCTGAGCTTTGCTTTTTGAATTCTGTGTTTCCGATTACTTCAAGCCTGGGCACTGTGATTATTTACCAGTTTCTCTAGCACTGTTCCTACCACTGTTTCTGTAACATTTTTTGTTTTTTATTTGACAGGGTTGTTATTCCTTTGCCTAACCCCAAGCTGGAAGGCCAGGGTGTCTGTTTTCTCTGGCCCCTCCCCACAGACAAATCTGACACGGTTGCACCTGCCAGGAGCAAACAAAAAGCCCCACCGGTCACACACACAAAGTAGATAGACACACACAAGATACAGAAGAAACTGAATTATTTGAGCTATCAACATTTCCATTTTCCCACAGCATGTTAGTTTTGAAGGTTGGTTTAATTTATTTTCTTGGAACCAGAAATGGGGAAAGAGACACTGGAGTCAGTGGAATTACAGCAGGAAGGGATAAGTCTCATGATTCGTCACTAACCAAAGGCTTTGTAAACAGAGCAATAATGTTACTGAATGGTCTGGCTAACCCTGCAGTTAGAAACAATCAGCTCTACGGGTGGTAAATTGACAGAGGCTCTGCTGCTGATCATGAAATAAAAGCACATTACCTTTAAACAGCTGCTACTTCAGTGCCTCTGGAAGTACAGAAAACAATGATCTGTGTTAAAGGAAAGTTGCCATTTCTCAGAGCCCCAATTTCTATTGTGTGTGTACAGGAAGGTTTGAATATGTAGCAGGTAGTTTAGTAAAGCTTAGCTATTTTATGTGTGTAACAGGCTCCTGCCCACCTCCAGCAGAGGTTTCAATCACATACGATGGCAACTTACCGAATGTCACACAAATTAGTCCATCCCTCCCCATATTCAGTCTCTGACGGGAATGTTAGAATGAGGCAGAGAACTGGGAAAGTATCGCAGTAGGAATACATTAACAAGTGGGATTAATCAGAGCTGGGCTGCAGACAGAGCCTGTTCTACAGCTGGTGAAGTGACAGGGACACACACCCACTAGTGCCGGCTCTGAAATAACAACAGAAGCAGATAGAAGAGAATGAGCTCATGGGCAGCTGCCCTGTCAGTGCATCACTCACCTGGCAGGTGTTACCCAAAACACAGCACTTCCCCCCACTGCCACCACTTCATTATACTGTCCATGGGGCTGTTTGTCCTGCAGGACTTTGATCTCTCCGGGTGGTCCATGGTGATTCATAACAGAGCCATTAGGGGAGCAGGAGTCATCCCAACGGAAATCTCTCCACTTCTTTCTCAGTGTTACCTTCTTAGCCCTGGCTTTGGAGATGACCTTAGCCTTACTCCTGTCTTGATTTTAGGTAGGATTTTCATCACCTTCTGGGGCTTGGCAGCTTAGAACTTTTGAGGGCTTTTCTCTGCCTTTTTGGTCCCCGCTGCAGTCAGTACATTCTAGACATGGGCATGGTGACCTTCCTGAGGATCTTGACAGCTTTAACCAGCTTCTTGGTGGCTATTTTCCTGCTCACAGCCACTGTCTTCTTCTCATGCCTTGTCCTGGGGGCCCAGCTGCTGGTTAAATGTAAAGGAGCCAAAGTGCTGGTGACTTTAGTCCACACCAAGTGGCCTTTGCTCGTCAGACTCCTGAACCCCAACTGGATGGTTCTTGTTCTTCTGCACAGCACAGCCCTGGAGAGGAGGGATCTGCAAATGTACATTCCTATGATCCCTTTGTTTAATTGATGAAAACATAAACTAGACACTTAGAGGCTTGGAACTGATTTCAGCTGATGGACAGGTTTGCTAGGTTTTTATGCATTTGGACAGTGAAATGTTGAGTGTTCACATTCATTTCAAGCATCCTCGTATGGTGGAGCTCCTGAACAAATGGAGAATGGTTTTTGTAAAGGAAAATCATGCCTCACAAATCTCCTATAATTCTTTGAGGGAGTCAACAAGCATGTGGATAAAGGTGATCCCGTGGATATAGTGTACTTAGATTTTCAGAAAACCTTTCACAAGGTCTCTCCCCAAAGACTCTGAAGCAAAATGGGATAAGATGGAAGGTCCTCTCTGGGATAGGTAACTGGTCCAAAAGCAAGAAAGAAAGGGTCTGATTTTCAGAATGGAGAGAGGTAAATAGTGGTGTCCCCCTGGGGTCTGTACTGGGACCAGCACTGTTCAACATACTCCTAAGTGATCTGGAAAAAGGGGTAAACAGTGAGGTGGCAACATTTCCAGATGATACAAACCAACTCAAATTAGTTACGTCCAAAAGAGAGTGCAAAGTGTGACAAAGGGATCTCACCAAACGGAGTGACTGGGCAGCAAAAAGGCAGATGAAATTCAATGTGGATCAATGCAAAGTAATGCACATGGGAAAACATGATCCCAATTCTACATCTAAACTGATGGGATCTCAATTAGCTCTTACATCTTAAGAAGGAAATCTTGGAGTCACTGTGGATACTTCTCTGAAAACATCCACTCAATGTGCATCGGCAGTCAAAAAAGCGAACAGAATGTTGGGAAGTCGTTAGGAAAGGGATGGCTAGCGAGACAGAAATATAATATTGCCTGTGTATAAATCTGTGGTAGGCCCACATCTTGAATACTGGAGCTGGTCCCCCATCTCAAAAAGATATATCGGAATTGGGAAAGGTACAGAAAAGGGCAACCAAAATGATTAGGGGTCTTGATCAGCTTCCATGTGAGATGAGATTAATAAGACTGAGGGGAGTTTTCAGCTTGGAAAAGAGATGACTAAGGGGGGGCTAGGATAGAGGTCTATAAAATGACGACGGGTTTGGAGAAAGTAAATAAGGAAGTATCAGAGGGGTAGCCGTGTTAGTCTGGATCTGTAAGGAAGTGCTATTTACTCCTCATAACACAAGAACTAGGGGTCACCCGATGAAAGGAATAGGCAGCAGGTTTAAAACAAACCAAAGGAAGTATTTCTTCACCCAACACACAGTCAACCTGGGGAAACTTTGCCAGAGGATGTTGTGAGGGCCAAGACTATTACAGGGTCAGGGTTTTGGTCCTTTGGGGGGGAAGGGCATGGCAGGGGAGCCCAGGGCCTCCCATGGGCTCTGACCCAGGCCACTCTGAGGGCAACACTTTCTACCATCCCGCTAATGTCCAAAGTTTGCAGTTTATCACTGGAAGCTCTGAACGGTGTCACCTCACTGCTTGGCACCTCTTTGTGGCCTGGTATGGCATGGCAACTCTCTCCTTCTTGGGGTGGCAGCTGTGTCTGTTACACTGACAGATCCGGGTCAGTGACTTGTCGGTGGGTGGGATCGAACTGGGAACTCAGGAGCTTAGTGCATGGGCCTCCACAGCATGAACTAAAAACCACCTGGCTGCTGGCTAAGACTGTAGAAAAGACTCATCTCTCCCTCTAAGTGATCTCGGTGCCACTAGCTGGGACACCCCACCACACCCTGGAGGTGTGTGGGTTACGTACTTCCCCTAGCTGAGGAAGCGCATCCTGAGTTTCGGAGAGTTCCCAGCTTTAATCCCGGACGACCCCAGTAACGATGCAGCCTGTGGCAGGACACTACTGAGAGTATCAATTCAGGACAAATTGCTTGGAGCAGGGCAGTCACAGCCCGAGGCTGGGTGCCCTTCACTATTAAAGCACGTCACACCAGCCATGCAGAGAGGACTTTGGTTTTACCCCACTGGCCAATCGGACGTCATACAAGCAATTCCCTGAGCTATTCCAGTTCCCTTCTATCACCACCAGCACCGCTCCTTATGGGGATGAATGGTTATGAAAACCAATACCCCAGTAAAAGAAAACGGGTTCTCTCAAAGGACCAAGCCCCAGATGCAGGTGAATAGATAAGTCAGATCTTACCCACAAATCACGCACTTGCAAATCCTTTAGCATGTAAAATCTAAAGGTTTATTCATAAAAAGTAAGACATATAGATGAGAGTTAAAATTCTTAAAGCAATCAGTTACATCCAGTAATGGCAGAGTTCTTGGTTCAGGCTTGTAGCAGTGATGGAATAAACTGCAGGTTCAAATCAAGTCTCTGGAGTCCGTCCACAGCTGGGATGGGCCATTCAGTCCTTTGTACAGAGCTTCAGTTTGTAGCAAAGTCCCTCCAGAGGTATGAAGCAGGATTGAAGACAAGATGGAGACGAGGCATCAGCCTTTTATAGTCTCTTGCCATGTGGTCTTTGCTTTCTTTGTCCCAAGGACACTCTATCCAGCACGTGGCACAGAAAAACCTTCGAGTTCTGTCCATAGGCAGGTCCCTGCAGACCTTGCTGAGTCACAACGTGTATCTGCCTTCTCTCAATGGGTTGATTGTAGATGGTCCTTAGTGGGCCATCAAGGAGGCAAGGCAGAACTGACACCAACTTGTTTGGGGTGTTTCCTGGAAGCAGAGCACAAGTTTGAAATATGGGCAGCATAGAGCCAATATTCATAACATCAACTACAAAAAATGATAGACATCTAGAGATAACATAATTATAATCAGTCAATCAGAACCTCCACATAGACCCCTTACACAACAACCTTTCTACAATATTGGCTGCAAATAGAGAACAGTGGTCGCAAGGGTGATCTATACAGTTACAGATTATGTCAGTAACATCACAGGAGGTGACACGGCATCAGTGAGACTGGGGGTTTGGCTACACTTGCATGTGTACAGTGCTTGGAGTTAAAGCTGTCTTTGTACAGCTGTGTAGGGAAAGCGCTGCAGTGTGGCCACATTTGCAGCATTTGCAGTGGTGTTGGGAGTGGTGAATTATGGGCAGCTATCCCACAGAGCACCTCTTTCCATTCTGGTCCCGTGGGTTGTGGGAAGGGTGCAGAGGGTGTGGATCATTCTGGTTCCTCTCCCAATGCCCTGTGATGCACCGCTTCACATCCCAGCAATCCCTGTTTTTCCGTCCATGTGTGGCGCCATCTTACATCTTTCAACGTTTTCTGTGCAGCGCGATTCTGTGTTCCGTTTCGGTCTGCGGAAAGTGGAGCCCGAACTGCTGAGTATGCTGACGAGTCTCGCCAGCACATCACGTTTGCCAGTTGAGATATTCCTTAAGATCCAAAGTGACAGTGAGGAGTCCAACAATGATAGCGAGTCGCATAACACGTACGACACAAAATTGCTTGTGGCATTCACAGACATGCCCAGCACCATGGAACGCTGCTTTTGGGCTCAGGAAACAAGCACTGAGTGGTGGGATCACATCGTCATGGAAGTCTGGGATGACAAGCAGTGGCTGCAGAACTTTCGGATGAGAAAAGCCACTTTCATGGGACTGTGTGAGGAGCTTGCCCCCACCCTGCGGAACAAGGACACGAGATTGAGAGCTGCCTTGCCGGTGGAGAAGCAGGTGGCTATTGCAATCTGGAAGCTGGCAACTCCAGTCAGCTACTGATCGGTCGCAAACCAGTTTGAAGTGGGAAAGTCAACCGTTGGAATCGTGTTGATGCAAGTTAGCAGGGCCATTAAGTGCATCCTGCTAAGAAGAACTGTGACTCTGGGGAAATGTGCAGGACATTGTGGATGGCTTTGCACAAATGGGCTTCCCTAACAGTGGAGGGGCGATAGATGGGACCCATATTCCTATTCTGGCACCACCCCACCTAGCATCCGGGTACGTTAATCGGAAGGGGTATTTCTCTATGGTTCTCCAGGCGCTTGTGGATCACCGTGGGCATTTCTTTGACATTAACGCAGGCTGGCACGCATCTTTCGGAACACTGGCCTGCAGGCCGGGACTTTTTTCCCGGACCAGAGGATCACAGTAGGGGACGTCAAAATGCCCATTGTGATCCTTGGAGACCCCGCTTACCCGTTAATGCCGTGGCTCATGAAACCGTACACAGGGAGCCTTGACAGTAGCAAGGAAGAGTTCAACTACAAGCTGAGCCAGTGCCGAATGACTGTGGAGTGTGCTTTTGGCCATTTAAAGGGGCACTGGCGATCTCTGTATGGGAATCTGGACTTGGGGGAAAGCAGCATCCCTGCGATTATATCCGTGTGCTGTACCCTTCATAATATTTGTGAAGGGAAGGGTGAAAGATTCAGTCAGGCATGGACCTCCGAGGTTCAAGTCCTGGAGACTGAATTTGCACAGCCAGAGAGCAGGGCTACTAGAGAGGCCTAGCACAGGGCTGCAAGGATTAGGGATGCCTTGAGGGAGGAATTTGAGGCTGAAAACCAACAGTAATGTTTGGTGCCTTGCACGGGAGTGAAGTGCAGTGGTTACAATGTTAGTGGGAATCTGTTTGCTAAGCTGATTTGCAGTGCCTGTGTCTTTCCTGGGCTAAGGTATCTTTAAATTTATGCAATAATAAAGACTGTTTTCAAAGCCAAGAATTCATTTATTGAAAAGAAAATTACTTTATTGAAAGACACACAACTTTTTGGGAATCTGAAAGGGCAGGGGGGTGGGGTGGGGAACTGTGCAGTCACAGGTTTGAATATGTCCTGTCTGGAGTGCTGTGCAATGAGTGCTGCACTTCAAGATGGCTGTACTGCATGGTGATGGGGGTTGAGTGCAGAGGGTAAGGGTCGTAGTTCTCAGGGCTGGTTGGTGAACGTACATTGGTGGTGATCCACAGGGAGTAGCTCAAACCTCCAAAGTGCCTGGCCAGGGGCAGGACATTAGCCCAGCGAGGGAGGGGTGCGGCAGTGACATCCCAAAGACCTTTTGCAGGACCTCAGACTATTGGTCAAAGGTGGTGGGGAGGTGGTGACCTCACAGAGAGATGCTGACATCAGCCAGGCAGGACAGGGGCGAGGGGCCAGGGAAACCTCAGAGACTCCTGTTGCTTTGCTTCAGCAAGTCTCCTTCTCCAGGTCTCTCTTTAGGACTAAAAGAGTATTTGGGTTCACGGACTTGAGCACCAGGAGGAACCTCTTTCGAGTTTTCTCCTTCCCTTCTAGAGATTTTACTAGAAAACAGCCGTCCCTGTTTAGAAGGTAAGAGCCTCCTGGAGGTTTGAAACCTGTTCAGTCTGATCCATCTGTTGCGGGGGAGTGCTCTGCAGTTCCCACTGTGGGAGGTCCACCCAAAAATGTTGGGCTAAAAATAGTGCTCGGGCAGTGATTCCCACCAGTGACCTGGACCATCCTTTGGGCTGTCTGGTGAGAACCCTCAGCCTCCCGTCCTCAGTCTCTACCCTGATTGGCTGAGCAGGGGGTTATTGACAGGGAGGAGACTCAGATCCTTGTTGGTCTTTTTTAAGACCAAGGAAATAAGTCAGAACCAGTTCTATGTTTGATGAATTTTGTTGCTTCTCTGCATTAATGGTCTCTGAGCAGATCATGATTCTCTCTAACATTGCAGTTCTCCTCAAATACTTGCTGAATAATTCCTGTGCACTGTTGTTGGTCTGGAGCTCATCTGAGAGCACTTTACTCAGGTCATTCAATGTCTGAAATTCAAGATGCGATGGTTAGTTTGAAAATCAGGGCTCTTGGGTCCTATTCCCAACTCTGCCCCTGACTGGCAGTGTGACCTAAGACAAGTCAATTCTCCTTTCTCAGCCTTAGCTTCTCTCTCTTTCAAGTAGGGATAATAATGATCTGCTCCTACCTACTTCACAGTGCGTGGAGGCAGGGTTGGCTCTAGGTTTTTTGCCGCCCTAAGCAAAACAAAATTTGGATGCCCTACCTCAACACACTCACTGTTCCCTAACACACACACTGTCTCTCCCCACACACAGTCTCCACACTGCAGTTGAAAAGCAGCTGGCAATCCAGTAGGATGCCCATGGAACAATGGGATGGAGAAACCTGTATTATGTGATGCTGTACTGTCCTGTGAGATATTGCAAACCCTTCTCAAATCACCCTGCACCAGTTGCACAGTGGGATAGCTACCCACAGTGCACTGCTCTCTGTGGCGATCCAAGAGAGGCTAGTGTGGATGTGCTCTAGTGACACAAGGGGCATAGTGTAGACATGCAACCGCGGTTTAATTAAAACACTTTAACTAAAGCAGCAAGGCCAGGGGGTTGGTGGCTCCTTTCTTTCCTCACCCTGTAGTAAACTCAGCTTTTTATTCCATTCTTGATGTTTCATGGAATAACAGACGACCGAAGAAAGACGTGGACAGGGTGGGTCTCAGGGGTGGGGCAGAGAGGTTCGAGCGGTGGGCAGGGCAGGTCTCGGAGGAGGGGACAGTGGTCAGGGCAAGTCTCAGGGGAGGGGCAGAGAAGTGGGGGCAGTGGCCAGGGTGGGTCTCCAGGGAGGGGCAGAGAGGTGCAAGTGGTGGGCAGGGCAGGTCTCAGGGGGAGGCAGAGAGGTGCAAGTGGTGGGCAGGGCAGGTCTCAAGGGAGAGGGTGCAGCAAAATCAAATACTTTATTATTTCTCCAGTAATTACAATGGAGGGAGAGAGTGCCATAGGACACAGGGTCGCCCCAGTCCCGGACAGGTCTCTCAACTGATAAACAATTACAGCAAGCCTTTATACTTTTGTTACAGACAATAACTAACAATAATACAGACAATAAAGAGCAACACTACATTTTGTTTATACATAAGGCATTCTGCTATCTTATGTTTCTCACTCCTAGAAGACAACAGTCTGCATATTTGGTTATCAGTTGCAAGGTCGTAATAACTTTTTACACAGTTCTTGTCCTCTGCCTCACACTATCTTCGCTTCTACAAATCTCACATCATTAGGGTCACAGCTAGCCTAACTCTTGCTAACTGACTGACATGCATTAAAATTCCCTTCAAATCCTTGTTAATTCTTTCCCTGCTCCCACAACCTGCTCCTCTGCTTTACTGAATCCAAACAGAAGCAAAGCTTGTCAGGCCCAGATGGAGGTTGGCAGAGAGTCAGGTGTGTGCAGACATGATCCCTTCAGCAGCTGTAGGAACCATGGGCTTAGCTGGGTAAAACCACTGTTTTGTATGCAGGAGATCCTGGGTTCAAGTTCCAGTGGTACCTTACTGAGTTGCTTTTGGGGCACCTGGTATTGGCTACTGTCAGAAGACAAGATTCAGAGCTGGATGGACCTTCGGTCTAGCGGACACTGCGTGGGGAGTTTCCTTGATCACTATGAAAGTTCTGCTCACTGTGGACACTGGTAAACCCACATGGGTGTACAGCTCAATGAGAAAACCCGGGGGCTGAGGGAGCTGTGTATGGCAATGCGTACAGTCATGGAGAGGTGTGTGATCAAAATGAAAAATGTCTCTGAGGTTCAGTACCGGGTATGCTATGGCACCAATGGCACAGCCCCACCAGGCCCACACTCAGAGCCCACAGTGACTATATAGGGGCATACAAATATGTTTGGTACCAGGACCCACAGAAGGTTAATCCGGCCCTGACTGCCTGAGCACTATTTCAGCCCCACATTTTTAGGTGGACCTCCCACAGTGGGAGCTGCAGAGCCCTCCTCCATGACACACCCCGACACACCCCCTCCTGGTTTTGGGAGGGGAACAGGAGAAAGGACAGAAGCAGCAAGAGAGGAAGAGAAAAGAGGGAGGGAGGGAGGGAGGAAAAGGTGAAACAAAAAGGACAAACCCCAATGTCCCCAGTGATTCTTAGGGACAAAATCCCAGGTGCACAATATAATTCTGCCTCCTTAAGCTCGTATTCTCCATGCCTAGAATTCAACTGTCACCAGATGGATCAGACTGAACAGGTTTCAAACCTCCAGGAGGCTCTTACCTTCTAAGGGACAGCTGTTTTCTAGTAAAATCACTAAAAGGGAAGGAGAAAACTCAAAAGAGGTTCCTCCTGGCGCTCACGTCCATGAACCCGAATACTCTCTCAGTCCTCAGAGAGAGACCTGGAGAAGGAGACTTGCTGCAGCAAAGCCACAGGGGTCTCTGAGGTTTCCCTGGCCCCTCGCCCCTGTCCTGCCTGGCTGATGTCAGCATCTCTCTGTGAGGTCACCACCTCCCACCACCTTGGACCAATAGTCTGAGGTCCTGCAAAAGGCCTTTGTGATGTCACTGCCACACCCCTCCCTTGCTGAGCCAATGTCCTGCCTCTGGCCAGGCACTTTGGAGGTTTGAGCTGCTCCCTGTGGATCACCCCACTCAAGGAGCGTTCGTTCTAGGCAGCAAGCCGGCTAGACAGGGAAACATCAGACGCTGCTCCCAATGCGACACTCAGTTTTTCAGAAATTAGTCGCCTTTATGGCCAGAAGAGACCATTAGATCAGGCCTGCACAACTCGTAAAGTGGCGAGGGCCACTTTCCTCCAAAGAAAACAGCCGAGGGCCAAAACCTCCCGGCCCCGCAGCAACACCCCACCTCAGGGCCGTCCAGCCCTGCAGAAACAAACCCTCCTTCTCCAGCGCCGCCCCACCAAAACAGCTGTGGGCCAAAAAGGAAGGTTGGGGTGGGGAGGTGATACTTTATTTTAAATCAACCGGGGGCTCCCAGCTGAAGAGGTGGCTGGGAGCCCTCAGGGTCAAATTAAAGGGCTCGGGGCTCCGGCGGCTGGGGGGAACCCGGCAGGGCCGGCTCTAGGTTTTTTGCTGCCCCAAGCAAAATAAAATTTGGCTGCCCCCAGTCCCAGCCCTGGGCTCCCCCCTGTACCCCTCTGCTGCCCCAATCCTGGGCTCTCCCCCCACTGACCCACACCCCCTGCCGCCCCAGCGCTGGGCTTCACCCTTTCCTCCCCACCAGTGCCCTCCCCACCCTGCTGATGCCCCAGCACTGGGCTCCCCCCCACCAGTGCCTCCCACACACACACACCTCCTGCCTCCCCAGCCCTGGGTCACTGGTAACTCGCTCCCAGGGCGGGTCATTCAGCAGGAATTTTGGATGTGCACAGAACACAGACAGGACTGGTTCCCGCATGGTTACAGAACTGCAGTAAAGTGGAACAATTTTCAGCTTGTGTGATTGGAGGAGATCTGGATGCATATTATAAAACTGTCCTCCATAAATGAGGAAAAGTTGAGGTGCCTTTATTATTCTTTTGTTCCACTCTTTCTTTCTATGGGGAATTTGCCTATGCAATATCACTGTCTTCCTGAAACAAACAAAAAGGCAATGGCTGTTGAAAATAGCAATTCCAGTGCTAATAAGCATTTCTTGCTCAATTTTATCCTGCTTTTTCTACAGCAAGTTACAGTGGATCAATATATTTAATTTGGGAGAAATGACGTAACAGCTGCCCAAACTGAGCTTGAGCACTCCTGAATTTTGAGGTGTTCAAATCTGGAAGGCAGGTGCTCGGGGTGGGGCCTGTGGGCTCCATGGGGGAGCATGGCAGCAATGTGTCTGGAGCTGCATGGAACTAGACATGCTGGTCTGAGTGGCACGGTAAGGGGGCTGGGGGTTGGAGAAGGGGTAGGGAGTTCCAGGGGGCAGTCAAGGGACAGGAAGCAGTTGGATAGGCATGGGAGTCCCAGGGCACAGGTAGGGGGGGGGGTCCTGGGGGAAGGTTGGAGGGGGCAGTGCGGGACAAGGAGACGGGAGACTTAGAGAGGGGCTGTGGTCCCAAATGGCAGTGCGAGCAGGGGTCTTGGGAGGGAGCAATCGGGGACAAGGAGCAGCAGCATTTAGATAGGGGTGGGGTCCTGGGGGCAGTTGGGGCAGAGGTCTGGGGAGGGCAAACAGCGGCTGCATGCCGGGATTCAAACAGCTCTGGGCTGCCCGCAGCCGCGGGGAGCCCTGAGCTGCCCGCAGCTGCGGGGAGCCCTGAGCCCTTTAAATCCCAGCCGCGGCTGGGAATCTCTGCGGGCAGCCCAGAGCCCTCTGACTCCCAGCCGCGGCTGAGATTTAAAGGGCTCTGGGCTCCCGTGGCTGCGGGCAACCCAGAGCCTTTTGATTCCCAGCCGCGGTTGGGATTTAATGGGCTCTGGGCTCCCCGCCGCTGCGGGCAACCCAGAGCCTTTTAATTCCTGGCTGCGGCTGAGATTTAAAGCGCTCTGGGCTCCCTGCGGCTGCGGGCAACCCAGAGCCTTTTGATTCCCGGCCATGGCTGGGATTTAAAGGGCTCTACGCTCTCTGCCGCTGCGGGCAACCCAGAGCCTTTTGATTCCTGGCCACGGCTGGAATTTAAAGGGCTCTACGCTCTCCGCCGCTGCAGGCAGCCCAGAGCCCTCTGACTCCCGGCCGTGGCTGAGATTCAAAGGGCTCTGGGCTGCCCGCAGAGCGCCGTGTGCGAGGGATTTAGAATCCCCTCGCGGGCCGCACAGTGAGGCTCCACGGGCTGCATGCGGCCCGTGGGCCGTATGTTGTGCAGGCCTTGCTTAGAGAGTTGTAGTAATAACAGCAGCAAAGAGTCCTGTGGCGCCTTATAGACTAACAGACGTATTGGAGCAGGAGCTTTCGTGGGTGAATCCCCACTTCGTCAGATGCACCAATAGTCCCATATGGGCTAGTGATCAGGATTCCTGGTTTTCACCCAGGGGGCCTGGGTTCAACTTCTGCTCTGGGAACCATGCAGAGCTTTTGCCCAGAGTGGAGACAGGAAATGAAAGGAACAGGAAGGGATCCTGCCAGCAGGGGAGTTAGACAGTGTGGGGAGGGGATCCCAGAAGTGGGGGTGGGGCAGTGGTCTGGGGGGAGATGAGGGAAGGATCCCAGCATTGTGGGAAGTTGAGAGCACAGGCCTGGCCTGGGGGGTGGGGAGAGTGAATGTGTCCCTCTAAACCCACCAACTGCAGACTAGGCAGGACTGGAAGAATTACGTATTTGTTGGTAAATGTAACTTTCTGTGTAAACGCACAACCCAATGGCAAAATATTTCCATCGATGATCTTCAAAATTGGCAGATGGGCAAAGTAAGAAACATGCTGCTTGAGAACTTACCCTGTTGTAGGAGCAGCAGTGATCTGTGTGCTCTGTATCACCTGTATGCCCAAAAGGTCTGTTACACTCCCCCCCCCTCCCCCAGCTTGTCTCCTCTCCCTCTCTGAATGCCTGTGAAGTGGCTTTCCCCCACCCCTCCCTCCTGGAATGCTTGTGGGATGAAGGGGCTGGTTGAACAGCTGGAAGATCAGAAGAGCTCCCAGGCAGACAAGGTGTCTGGGACTCTAATTAGGCAGCACTCGCACACCCAGAGCATGGACACTGCATGGACACTGGCTGAGGTGGAGTGTGACCCACCAGATGCAGCCAAGTCATCTCCAGTCGCAGGCCATGAGGAGCAGGTCCTTAAAAGGGGAAGGGGCCCTGTGCTCAGGAGTCACTCACAAGCTTGTACCTCCAGTGAATGCCCTTCGCCCCGACCGCCTGGCCAGTGGTTCGCTGCGTTACATTCCATCGCGCCTCGGGAAGACTTACCTTCATCGCACCGTCCATCGCGGCACTGGGGGACACTTACCTTAAAGGATCCTGACATCTCCAGTGCCAGGCCTGTCCTGGGAACGTGAATATGACACATCCCTCCCTGCTTCTTTTGAGCTTAGCTATCAATATAATATATGTGCTGCTTTCTGCCAAACTCTGGGAGGTTATTAGTCCTCTCTACACTTACTAGCTGACCCAATTTTGGGTAACAGAAGCAACACTGTTTGATCTGTCATTGTACCAAAGGGGGAGATGGTTGTCTATGAAGGAGGGTGAAGACTAAATACATCCAACGAGGATGGGATTTAAACCCATGCATGCAGAGCACAATGGATTAGCAGTCCAGCACCTTAACCACTTGGCCACCTCATCTGAGCTGTTAGCAAAGGTACAGGAGGAGAAATCTAAGGCCGGCAGAGATAGGGCCACTAAGGAGTTTTTAAATACTAAGCATAAGCAGGGGCTGAATGAGCTCCCCCCTCACATCTAGTGAGGAGCTGGGGGAAGACTTCAGGAACAGGCCGTGTTTGCACAGACACCCCTACTCTGCCTAACTATGCAGCATGATGGGGCCGCTTCCCCAAAATGACCAGTTTGGGATGGTGGTGGGTAACAAATCACTTTAGGATTGAGTGGAATGAAATGTTATTCTCCTTCCTGTACGAGTGAAGGGCAGTGGAACGTACCTAGGCCGTCCTGACGGAGGGGTGGGTGGGTGAGGAATCGCTTTCATTGGACTGCAGAGAAGCGATTGAGGACGTCACCCTAACCCAGTGGGCCCCAAACATTTCACACTGCGCCCTCGTATCCATGGCTGTGGCCCCACGGAAGCCGCGGTCGAGAACCGGGGCTGGGAGTGGGGCCACTGCTTGCTGGGGAGGGGGGTGCGGACAGGGGTAAGGGGGTCGTGGCGGGGCGGGGCGCCTGGGGCCCGGGCTGGGGGTGGGGTGGGGGAAGAGCTGGGACAGAGTGGGGCTGAGTGGGGCTCCCTCTCTGCCCTCCATGGGGGCTGGCTCAGGCCCTGAGGTGCCCCCATCAATCTTCCTCTGTGTCCCCCTAGGAGTCACGCCCCACATTTTGGGGACCACTGACCCCTACTCGCTAAGCACGGGCTAGTGATGCCAAAGCCCAGGGAAAGGGAGAACAAGTGCGGGGGCCCCAGCACCGGAACCATGACCCCCCCCACGTCTGTGTGTGGCTCCGCCCCCGTCCACCCACGGCCCCACCCACGGTCACCACTGTGCCACCCTCCCCCACTGGCCCCACCCGGTCACTCCTTTACCCCTGCCCCGCTGCGGCCCCGAGACCAGAGACGCTCTGTGCCCCTGCTGCAGCCCCCGGGCCGTAGCAGGGAGTGGGAGCTCCTCCAGCCCTGGGGCTGACATGGGGGAGACTTTCCCAGGGGGGCCCAATTTGGCCAGGGCCCCTAGTCATGGGCCCCACTGTCCCCTTGGCGACGCAAGGTTTGGGAGGCTGAGCCCCGAGCCGCCCTTACGAGCCGCCCAGGCCGGCCTTAGGGGTGGGGCCCCCGGCAGCCGCCCAGGGCTCCAGGGGGTCAAAGGGCACCGTGTGGCCGTGCAAAGGTGCTCACTGCTCTCCCCTGCCCCAATGCTCCTCCGTGGCCCCACAGAGGCTGGGGGGAGCGAGGAGCAACACTATGTGCTCCTGCGTCCTGGTCACTTTCCCCACCTGGGCTGGGCTGTGAGGGAGCATCAGAAGCTGCTGCTCTCTGCCCTCCTGACGCAGCCCAGCTGAGGAAAGTGACCTGGATGCAGGAGCTCGGATGATGTCCCTTCTCGCCCCTGCCCCTGCTAGACAAGGCTGCCGTGTGGTGTCTCCATGGCTGCACTTTCAGTGATGCAGGTTTCTCTCCCATTGTTCCAGGGGCATCCTACTAGATTGCCAGCTGCTTTTCAACTGCAGTGTGAAGACTGTGTGTGTGTTGGGGAAGAGTGAGTGTGTTGAGCTAGGTAGGAGCAGATCATTATTATCCCTACTTGAAAGAGGGAGAAGCTACATGTGAGAAAGGAGAATTGACTTGTCTGAGGTCACACAGCCAGTCAGTGGCTGAGTTGGGAATAGGACCCAAGAGCCCTGATTTTCAAACTAACCATCGGATCTTGAATTTCAGACATTGAATGACCTGAATAAAGCGCTCTGGTGAGCTCCAGACCAACAACAGTGCACAGGAATTATTCAGCAAGTATTTGAGAACTGCAATGTTAGAGAGAATCATGAACTGCTCAGAGACCATTAATGCAGAGAAGCAGCAAAATCCATCAAACATAGAACTGGTTCTGACTTATTTCCTTGGTCTTAAAAGAGAACAAGGACCTGAGTCTCCTCCCTGTCAATGACCCCCTGCTCAGCCAATCAGGGTAGAGACTGAGGATAGGCGGCTGAGGGTTCTCACCAGAGAGCCCAAAGGATGGCCCAGGTCACTGATGGGGATCACTGCCCGAGCATTATTTCAGCCCCACATTTTTGTGTGGACCTCCCACAGTGGGAGCTGTAGAGCCTTCCCCCGCAACACACACACACACACACACACACACACACACACACACACCTACCTCCCTCCTGGTGTTGGGAGGGGAACAGGAGAAAGGACAAAAGAAGCAAGAGATAAAGAGAAAGGAAGGAGGGATGGAGGAAAAGGTGAAACAAAAAGGACAAACCCCAATGTCCCCAGTGATTCTAAGGGACAAAATCCCAGGTGTGGAATAAAATTCTGCCTCCTTAAGCTCATGTTTTCCATGCCTAGAATTCAACTGTCAACAGATGGATCAGACTGAACAGGTTTCAAACCTCCAGGAGGCTCTTACCTTCTAAACAGGGTCGGCTGTTTTCTAGTAAAATCACTAAAAGGGAAAGAGAAAACTCGAAAGAGGTTCCTCCTGGCACTCACGTCCGTGAACCCGAATACTCTCTCAGTCCTCAGAGAGAGACCTGGAGAAGGAGACTTGCTGAAGCAAAGCCACAGGGGTCTCTGAGGTTTCCCTGGCCCCTCGCCCCTGTCCTGCCTGGCTGATGTCAGCATCTCTCTGTGAGGTCACCACCTCCCCACCCCCTTGGACCAATAGTCTGAGGTCCTGCCAAAGGCCTTTGTGATGTGACTGCCACACCCCTCCCTTGCTGGGCTAATGTCCTGCCCCTGGCCAGGCCCTTTGGAGGTTTGAGCTACTCCCTGTGGATCACCCCACTCAAGGAGCGTTCATTCTAGGCAGCAAGCCGGCTAGACAGGGAAACATCAGACGCTGCTCCCAATGCTACACTCAGTTTTTCAGAAATTACTCGACTTTATGGCCAGAAGAGACCATTAGAGCATCTAATCTGACCCCCTGCATATCACAGGCCTCCTGTATGACACAATAGCTACTTTTGAGGCAAACACATTCCAGAAAGGCATCTAGTCCTCATTAAATGACATCAGGAGATGAAGAATCCACCACTTTCCTTGGTAGCTTGTTCCTGTGGTGAATCATCCTCGCTGTTGAATTTTTGTGCCTTAGTTGTAATATGAATGTCTCTTTTCACCTTCCAGCCACTGGGTCTTCTTATGCCTTTCTCTGCTAGATTAAAGACCCTTAAATAGCCAATCTTTTCTCTCCATTAAGGCACTTCAATGAAGTCACCTTTCAATCTTCTTTTGATCAGCTAATCAGGTTGAGCTCTTTCAATAGCTCACTAGAAGGCATTTTTTCCAGCCTTCAGAACGTCTTTGCTGCCCGAGCTCCAATTTCACAACATCTTTTTCAAATGAGGACACCAAAACTGGAGGCAGTATTCCAGTATCAGTCTCACTGATGCTGTGTCACCTCTTGTGACATTATTGACATCATCTGTAACTGTATAGATCACTATTGCAACCACTGTTCTATATTTGCAGCCAATATTTCAGAGAAGTGGTCGTGTAAGGGGTCTATGGAGAGGTTCTGATTGGCTGATTATCATGATGCTATCTCTAGATGTGTATCATTTTTTGTAGTTGACATGAATATTGGCTCTATGCTGCCTGTATTTCAAACTTGTGCTCTGCTTCAGGGAATGATCCCTTTGTTTAATTGATGAAAACATAAACTAGACACTTAGAGGATTGGAACTGATTTCAGCTGATGGACAGGTTTGCTAGGTTTTTATGCATTTGGACAGCAAAATGTTGAGTGTTCACATTCATTTCAAGCATCCTCGTATGGTGGAGCTCCTGAACATAATGGAGAATGGAAATGAAATTTTTTCTTTTTTTTTAAGAGGGCACCTGGGTTTGAACCAAGGACCACTTGAGCTGCAATCAAACACTCTACCACTGAGCTATACCCCCATTACAACAGGAGTATGGAATCGTGGTCTCCAGGACTTTGAAGGACAGACCCTGCTTCATCGAGCTCCTTTGCCATTCCCAGACCACAGGTGGTTTTAAAAATGGGGTTTGATTAAACTTCTTGAATGTGGTAAACACCACAGCTTGCACCCCCACTGATATAGCTTCTCCCCATGACAGAGCTGCCACCTCCTGGGGAAGTGGATTGACTACACCAACAGGAAAACTCTCCCCCCTCAGCATGGAGCAGTGGTTCTCAAGCTGTGGGTCAGGACTGCAAAGTGGGTCATGACCCTGTTTTAATGGGGTCACCAGGGCTGGTATTAGACTTGTTGGGTCCTGGGGCTGAAGCCAAAAGTCTGAGCCCCCCCCCAGGAGCTGAATCTGTCAGGCTTTGCCCTCCCCCCACTGGGGCTCAGTCTTTGGCACTCCTCCCCCCCCCACGAGTGGAGGGGCTTGGTCCCTCTTTCCAGGGCTACGTATTAAGTTATTTTGGCAGAAGGAGGTTGCAGTGAAAGGACGTTTGAGAAACCCTGGCACAGAGCATCTCCATTACTGAGCTGCAGCAGCCTAGACTCACTGTTTGAAACATTGACCTGGCCTTAGCCTCTGAATATGTCTAGGCTTGGCTCCCTGTGGCACTATTGTGAGCAGACCCTGACAGTACAGCCATGGAGACACCACATACCAGCTTTGCCTAGTTGGCAAGGATCAAACCTTCACAGAAAGACACCCATGGTTTTCTAGCCCAGCTAACTAAGGCCTCAGCCAAAACCACTTAACACAGGGGCCTTTCTACACTCTGGTTCTGTTCTCACTGAAGGGTCATTACAAATTGCTCAGACCAGGTTCCCCAGCACACTCACTGCTGTGCAGCTCTGTACGTGTGGCCATGGCTGAACAGCCAGAGTTCCTGCCCATTTCCCTACTGGCTGGAGCATGATGAGGGTGTGTTTGTGGTTAATGATGTTGCTGTAGATTGTCTATTCCCTGCCTTGGCAATTCAGACAGTCCCTTTTCCCGTTGTATTGCCAGCACCTCTGGGAGTCCAATAACAGAGGCAGGTTTTCTCTGGGCACTGAGATTTTTGAGAACGTTGGTGGCTCCTTTCTTTCCTCGCCCTGGAGAAACTCAGCTTTTTATTCCATCCTTGATGACTCATGGAATAACAACAGCAGCATGAAGAGGAGAGTGAATATCTCACTGCCAGGGGGAAGGTGGATGCATTCCCTCTGTCTGACCATTGCCATTGCAGGAGAGAAGGTTTCAGTGGAATCAAATGCCCTGGCTCAGACAATAGACACAAGGAGGTTTTGCTGTTCATGGATCTGTGCAAAGGAAATTGTGTGTCTGTGTGAAAATGAGGAGGGATATGAAATGCCCACGTGGTGGTGCCTAAGGCAAAAGGGAACCCTAGAGGATTAGAACAGGATAAGTTCTCAAGCAACATGTTTCTTACTTTGCCCATCTGTTAGTTTTGATGATTATCGATGGAAAGATTTTGCCATTGGGTTCTGCGTTTACACAGAAATTGACATTTACCAACAAATACGTAATTCTTCCAAGCCTGCCTAGTCTGCTGGTGGTGAGTTTAGAGGGACACACTCACTCTTCCCAGCCCCCATGCCAGGCCTGTGCTCTCCAGAATGTCAACTTACCACAGAGCTGGGATCCTTCCCTCATCTCCCCCCAGACCACTGCCCCACCCCCACTTCTGGGGTCCCCTTCCAACACTGTCCAACTCCCCTGCTGGCAGGATCCCTTCCCATTCCTTTCATTTCCTGCCTCCCCTCTGAGCAAAAGCTGTGTATTGTTCCCACACTGGGCATTAAACCCAGGCCACCTGGGTGAAAACCAGGAATCCGAATCACAAGACCATATGGGACTTGTATAATCAATAGCACATTTACACATTCACACCTAATAATTCAAAGTAGCCATTCAAAAAACCTTCAAAAGGGAAACAATAAAAACCTTTAATAGAGAAATTGCAAAGTTACAATTGATTTGCAAACTTAACACCATTAATTTGAGCTTGAATAAGGACTGGGAGTAGCTGGTTCACAACAAAAGCCATTTTTCCCTCTCTTGGTATTGACACCTCCCCATCAATTATGGGGAGAGGACCACATCCACCCTGACTGAATTAGCCTTCAACACTGGTTCTCCCCTTGTACGGTAACTCCCGTCGCTTCATGTTCCAATCTATATTTATGCCTCTATCTGCAATTTTCACTCCATGCATCTGAAGAAGTGGGCTTTTTACCCACGAACGCTTATGCCCAAATAAATCTGTTAGTCCTTAAGGTGCCACCGGACTCCTCATTGCTTTTAATTCTAAGCTGATCTTAACCCTTTCAGTACCCTTACAAACGTAGATGTTTCTCACCACGGGCTGGCTGGTGGCTTTTCAGCCAGGCTCTCCCCTTTCATCAGCGCTTCAGTTGCTGGTGTGGGGGTGTCTGTAGATGTAGGTGGAAGAGAGAGATAAAGCCTGGCAAATGTCTCTCCTTTTATCATGTCCTTTCTTCCCTCATGGCTTTGCCCCCCTTCCCCCTTCAGAGTCAGGTGAGCATCACTGCGTCTCTCCAAGCAAGTCTGAGCAATTCCCCTGGGGTGTCCTCATGCAGGTGAGTCATTGCATTGTAGCTCCCTTGCTGGACAATGGCTGTTGATGGGTTGTTTGACACCCTGTCCGGGTGTTGGTTACTTTCCTTGCTGTTGCCACTGGGGAGCTAATATTTGGCTGACTCCCCACCTTACAGCACAGTGACAACCACACTGCACAATTCTCATAACTTCATATGCATGAATGGTCTACATCTATGGGTAGAGAAGTGACTTTCAGCAGATCATATCCTTTCCCTGATACCTTACAAGTCATGCTCTATATGATGATATGAAAATGAGGATTATGGGAGTTACAGCCGCTCCCCCAAAGGTATAGAATGTCACACTGAGATTCTATTTTCCTTTGTTCTGTAACAGCATTACAGAGATCCAGTGACTGACCAATGGCATTTCCAAGTGCTAAAATAGCAAGCGATGTCGGTCTCTCATTGGCCATCAGCAACTGAAGATGTGGTTTAATGAGCCGGAGCTCCAAGGCGAGGTGGCTCTGTCCACTGCCTTCCGTTGCGCTGCTGGGCCCCAAGTCCGTGGTGGCCAATAAGTGACGCTGGGAGAAGAGAGGGTGGCAAGTGGTGGCAGGACTTTTGCCACCAGGGTCTAGCTGCCCAACTTCCTCCTGGTACTGCTGGCCCCCCGTCGCCTTCAGGTAACCCAGGAACTAAGGCAGGAATAGGGCGAGGAAGCAAGTAAAGCCGAGCAAGGAAGGCAAAAGTGAATCTTGTCTTCATGGGCTGCTCGCAATGGGCCACTCGCAATGACGTCCTTTTTCTGTGCCACAGCTGACAACAACATCCCAGACAGAAAAGCAGGAGGCCAAAAAGAAACCGAGCAGCTGCTGAAGTAGTTCAGTTGGGAGCATGCTAGACTAACAGGCTCTTCTATCCCCTTTGTGCACGGGTGGGATGTTTTCTGAAAGTGCAGCAGTGCCTTTAACTGCCACGAGTCCCTCATTTCAGGCTATGCAGCAGGAAAAGGCAGCATGGGCTTCTGCACCGAGTTGGCCCACCTGACCTTTCATTCTTCTCTTGCTCTTTGTCAGCAAGGGGAAGAAAAGAAGCTCTCCCTCAAGCTGGAGTCACAAGGGCGACATAAGGACGACTTCCTGAGTCTGGCTCCAGCCCTCTGCTCTGCCAGCTGACCCATTGAAGGGCTGTCACCACTTTCTCCAGGTTTGTCCATCGGTCTGTGCCAGGGTGAGCAACAACCAAGCAGATGGAGTTTTAGTAGTGTAGTGGTTATCATGTTTGCCGAACACGCAAAAGGTCCCTGGTTCAAAACCAGGCAGAAACATGCTGGCTTCCTTTTCCCAGATCCCCTTGCTGTTCAGGAAGACGCTCCTCCTTCTCCTATTGGCCTGTCTCTGGGATAACTCCAACCCCTGCATGACAGAGGGTGCTGACAGCAGTGGAGAAAGCACCTTGGCGTCAGGATGGAGAACCTAGAGGAGTGCGGCGTGTCACCTTTGGAGGCTTGTGGCTTGGCCTCCTCTGCTGTTGGAGGTTGGCCGGTGGAGGCCGGCTCTTCCTGCTGGCCTCCTCTGCGTGACTTGCCAAAGGAGGAAGTGAGGCAGGAATGGGGCAAAGAGGAAAGTCGAGCTGAGGAAGGCAGGGCAGAAGCTAGCGCCTCAGTGCGGCTAAGTGGGGTTAGTAGAGCGTCACCATTCGTTCTGCAAAGCCGGGGGAGGTGCGGTTGGCTGCTGGGAGGCAGAATCCTGTGCCTGCCTCTTGGCTTCCCAGGGGTGGCTCCTTGCAGCCCAGGAGAAGCGGGGTTCTAGGGGGACGGAAAAGCAGCAATGGCGAGGCTGAGTGGGCTCCTTTCTGGCCGAGATGGTGGGCTGTGGAGGGTTTGGGAGTTGCCTGTAAGCCATAAGTGGACTTGGTGCAGTGAAAACCGCTGCTCCATTCTGGCTGACCTGGGGGCACCATTAATGACTTGGGAGTGGGGGCAGGGCACTGGCTGTGAGCAAATGGGATCCAGGAAGCCCCAACCTGCCCCTCCAGGGGCCAAGTCTTCTTCTTCTCTCCTGCCATGGGGAGCCCGGCCTTAAGCCTGCCCAGCATGCACTGCAGCTCGAGCATTAAGCCTTCCTGTGGCATAACCGAACTATGGCCTAGTGTAATCAGGTGTAAAGTTTAGATTGTGAATTTATCTTTAATTTCCATGGTAACTTACTTTGCTCTTTTATGCCTACCACTTATAATCCTTAAAACTCCATCTTTCTGTAGTTAATAAATCTGTTTTATGAAACTGGTGTATTTTGCTTGAAGTTCTTGGGAAATCTCAGCTCCATTACAAGGCTGGTTCATGTACTATTCACAGTGAGGGAGGGGTGGACCCTGCGTAATAAACTCACTATTGTGTCCTACAGGAGGCCTGTGATATGCAGTGGGTCAGATTAGATGCTCTAATGGTCTCTTCTGGCCATAAAGTCGACTAATTTCTGAAAAACTGAGTGTAGCATTGGGAGCAGCGTCTGATGTTTTCCTGTCTAGCCGGGTTGCTGCCTAGAACGAACGCTCCTTGAGTGGGGTGATCCACAGGGAGTAGCTCAAACCTCCAAAGTGCCTGGCCGGGGCAGGACATTGGCACAGCAAGGGGAGGGGTGCGTCAGTGACATCACAAAGGCCTTTGGCAGGACCTCAGACTATTGGTCCAAGGTGGTGGGGAGGTGGTGACCTCACAGAGAGATGCTGACATCAGCCAGGCAGGACGGGGCGAGGGGCCAGGGAAACCTCAGAGACCCCTGTGGCTTTGATTCAGCAAGTCTCCTTCTCCAGGTCTCTCTCTGAGGACTGAGAGAGTATTCGGGTTCACGGACGTGAGTGCCAGGAGGAACCTCTTTCGAGTTTTCTCCTTCCCTTTTAGTGATTTTACTAGAAAACAGCCGTCCCTGTTTAGAAGGTAAGAGCCTCCTCGAGGTGTGAAACCTGTTCAGTCTGATCTATCTGGTGACAGGTCACTTCCCTTCTCTGTACCTCGGGCTCCTCCCCATTTACCCAAAGGGAACAGGGACAGTTCTCGAACTCTGGGCAGTCGTGAGCCTGAGTGAGATAAGGGGCGATAAAGCCCTGTGTGAAGGAGAAAGGGGAGTTTCACGGTGTTTAGCACCAAGGAATTCTAAAGTTTGCTAAAATGTCTAGTCTGCGGAAACAAGAAATGGTCGGGGCCAAACTTTTTAACCACTGCCTTTCTTAAAGCCGATTCAGGGATGTTTAGGTACCTGGGGTTCTTTGCCAGCAGGAGAGAAGAGGTTCCTGCCTCCATTTTTGTGGCCTTAACAAACCATGTGTTGTGCCCCAGTTCTCGTCTGAGATCCCTGAAAAAGAACATCTTCCCATCCATGAACAAGACAGGACCTATCTTTCAAAGGGGAACAAAGAGACTCCTGGGACGTGCAGACTAGCCAGCCTCACTTCCATAGCTGGAGAGATCCTGGAATACATTCTTAAACACTCAGTTTGTCAGCAGCACCTACAGGATAATTTGGTTCTTAGGACGAGTGAGCATGGATTTGTCAAGCACAAATCATCCCAAACCCAGCCTCTTTCCTTCTTTGGCAGGGTTCTGGGCCTAGTGGAGGTGGGTAAACAGTATGAATGATGATTTGGAAAATGGCGTGGAGAGTATCGTTCTAAAATGTGCAACTGACACCAAGCACTTTGGAGCACAGGACTGGAATTCAAAACGCCTTTAACAAATTGGAGACTTGGTCCTCTTGAGCCAAACCCCATGGCTGGGCCCCTCTCTCTAGACTGGGCTGAAGTGAAACCCCAGAGCCAAACACTCCTCCTCCTGGGCAGTGCGCTCTGACCTTGAATGGTCAGATGCTGCTTAGCGCTGTCAGAGCAGCTTTGGCTGGGGGATTCTCCCAGCACTTTCCAATAGCAGGAAGGTACGAAATCCCCATTTGCCTGCTGGGGACGGAGCCCTAGAGTGGGGAGCAACTTGCCCAGAGTCCCGCCGGAAAAGGAAAACAACCAGCAGTGGAACCGATAGGAAACCCAGCAATGGAACCCAGGAGTCCTGGGGATGTGCTAGGGTGACCAGATGTCCCAATTTTATAGGGACAGTCCCAATTTTGGGGTCTTTTTCTTATCTAGGATCCTATTACCCCCCACTCCCTGTCCCGATTTTTCACACTTGCTGTCTGGTCACCCTAGGGTGTGCACATGTGGGGTCCCAGCTGCTCCCTGCCCCCCTCATTGAAGCAGCTGTGCAGGGTTACTGCCCTGGGAACTGCAGGGCACCAGTGGACATGGGGCTGGCTGCAGGCAGGGCAAGGGGTGCGGGGCTGGCTGGAGACAGGGGTGTGTGGGGCTGGCTGGCTTCAGGCAGGGACGCGGGGGGGTGCATCAGGGGTTGGCAGGGCTGGAGACAGAGGAGTGCGGGACTGGCTGGCTTCAGGCAGGGGGGGTGCGGGAGGAGTTGGCTGGAGACAGGGCAGGGTGTGCACGGCTGGGGGTGTGGGGCGGGCTGGCGTGGGGCGGGGCCACAGGGGGTGTGGCAGGAGTTAGCTGGAGACAGGGCAGGGGGTGTGGCAGGGGCTGGCTGTGGGCAGGGCAGGGAGGTCGTGGCTGGTGCGGGCAGGGCAGAGGTGCAGGGCTGCAGGCAGGGGCTGGCTGCAGGCAGGGCATGGGGTGCGGGGCTGGCTGGAGGCAGGGGCTGGCTGCAGGGAGGGCAGGGGGTGGAGGGCTGCTGAAAATGTCCTGAGCGGTATTTTAAGGTGAAGATAACACCATGGTTACCAGTTGACTGGCACATCCTGGGTTAAAGAAAGGAAGGGACCTGGAGTTAATAGTCTGAAGTATTTGTGTTACCAATCCTGTCGCTGTCTGACCCCTTCAGTGCGGAGCAGGTGTGTACGTTGCTGTGTGGAGCGCACAGACTCCTGCAGAGCAGGGGCAGCTCTTTCCATGGCAGAGAGCCTGGCACTTAGGAGACTTTCTTGACTTGCTGTTTTGAAGCAATTCAGTAAAATAACGGTGGAGCTACAATGTCCGGTCCAAAATTTCAGCCCCCTGGTGCAAAAATGCTATTTTAGGATCTAAACAGGAGGCTTCCAGCGCTAGGACACCTGAGCAGAGAGCTCCGTGGGGGGCATAACAGCTGCTGACTCTGAGGGTCCTGGGCTAAATTCACTTGCAGGTGGAGGTGTTGCGATTTATGTGATCGATAATGAGGAAGGCAAAGATTTAATCGCAGGTATTTTTAGTAAATGTCATGGACAGATCACGGGCAAAAACCAAAAGCTCATTGCCCGTGACACGGCCATGACTTATACCATAAATACCCCTCATTGAATCGTGGGGAGGGAGGCCCAGGGGGTCCGTGGCACCAGCTGTGGGCGCAGGGAATCCGGGGGGCCTGTGGCACCATGTACTGGGGGAGAAGTCCCGGGGACCCACTGCCACTCCAGATGCTGCCAGGTGAGGGGAGCCCAGAGGCCAGCCCTGCTCCGGCCACCTCGGGACAGGTGCCAGGAGCCACTGAGCTGTGGCTGCTCCTGCCACCCTTGGAACCACTGCTCAAGCTGCCCCCAGGCCAGCTGCTGGGGCAGCCACGGAGTCAGCCGCAGTGGCCACTGCGGAAGCCACAGAATCCATGACTTGTGCAGCCTCCGTGACACAGAGGGATCCCTGATAAAGAGACAAACCCCTCCCTGCTGTGACTGCAGTTCCTGGAAGGAAAGAGACGAACAGAAAGTGAAGAGAGAAGGAAACAGAGAGAGTCCCTGTCACCTCTCTCCCCTGCTCCCTCCCCATTGTATTCTGTAACCCCATCTCACTGGGTTCCCTGTGCTGGTGCCATGGGGGTGACTCTAGAGTTCTGGGGATTTGCGGGGAGGGGAAGGGGGCTCTTCACTTCTCAGCATTTCACACAAATTTGTCTTTGGGCTGAAGTTTCTCCTGTGAGGTCTCTCAGTCAGAGCTGTACCCCACCCCCTTCAGTGGGGGAGTGTGTAAATTGCAGAGCAAGCAGAGAAGTCGCCCATAAAGGGTCATATTGATCTGGTGACTGGTTCTGACCTGGGTCACACGTCCTCTGACACACGCTCATGTGCAGAACATGGGAGCTCTGGCTGTTCCTAACTGCTGTAGACTGTGAGTTCCTGGGAAAGGGCAGGGGAGAGGGAGCAAGAGGAGAAAGGCAGAGACATTGGAGATGAGGAATTGGGGGGAGAAGAAGGAGAGACAATAAATGATTGAAGCAGAAGAGGTGTCCCAACTCCATCTTGCTCATCATAGGTGTTCAGAGAGACAGGTAGTTGCAGGTTTTCCAGTGTCAAGTCTGAACTTTGATTCTAACAATGTGCATTGAAATATCAAGGGGATCGCCCCATACCTGATCTCTTCCCTCCTCCCCTTTTTTGTATTAATTTTTATTTTTATGTGTTTGGCTTAACCGTGATCATCTCTTTCCCCACCTGTATTGCAATTTGGGGGTTATTTTTATTTTGCCTCCCTTTTGTTCATGTCATTATAATTGTAACAGCAAAGGAATCTGTAGAAGTAAAAACTGACTCAAAACTTCATTTCCCCATCATGCCGGAACATCCTACAAACAGCTCACGGAGCTGGAATCATAACACGCAAGGCCAGGGATGGGAGATGCAGGTTTCCAAGAGTTCTGTCTTTCTCAGATGACACATTCCAGCCCCTTGTGTGCCTCCATCCTGTAGGACCTGCTGGACTTTGACACATTTATTGTCTCATTCTATAGATAATGTGATTGTAACATAATGTCACTGAAATTAAACCACTTCCAGACGAGGAAACAACAAAGAAGAAAAGCCATTATTGCATTGGCTGGGAATCAAACCCAGATCAACTGTTTGGAAAGCACCTATGCACACGACTATACCACCAATGCATCTGGCAGGAGTCGTTTTCCTGCAGGCTCTGTGTGCTGGCAAAGGGGGTGACACATGACCACGGAGTTAGTGAGCAGGGTGGTTGGGCTGGAAGCTGCCTGACAGCTGAGAGCAGAGTTACCATCCCAGAGTGACTGAAAGGGGGCAAAGGTGAAAACAGAGCTCACTGGGAGCTGGCCCCACACCTGCCCTGCCCCTAGGAGAGGGGAACTGAAGCTCAACTTCAATCACAGAAAAATCTTCCCTGAGGAGGAAGGGGACAGCTTGTTTTAAAAACCAGGTTTGTGTTTGTTCCTGCTACATACGGAGGGGCTGGGTAGTGCTGATTCCAGCCCCCAGACTCTGGGAGGATAAGGAACAAATTCAGGCTGCCAGTGACCTGAAGGAGGGAGATGATCTTTTGACAGTGACGGACGCCTGGTCCTAAAGGCCTTTGTCTGCCCCCTTCCAGTGACTGTTTGGTACAGGAATGCAGCCCCCACTCCTGGGTCTCTCCTGGGGAAATAATGTTTCTGTGCAAAACACCAAAGCTTTTAACAGAAAGGAAGAAAAGGAAATGGCCACATGATGGGACTAGGACATAAGGAATGAAACACAAGATCCTTCTCCATGTGCATTGACTTTTAACCTTGTTTGTGGTGGTGGTGTATCCATGTTGGTTCCAGGGGTCCCCTGGGGCGCTGGGCATTGGCCACTTTCGGGAGAGTGGGCTAGATGAACTGGTCTGACTCAGTGTGGCTGTTCTTATGTTCTAACTGCTGGTTATGGAAGAGACGACCTTCCAGGCTACACAGAACTGAAGAAGGGTGTGGGATTAGCTCCACAGCTTGTCTCTTTCACCAACAGAGGTTGGTCCTCTGCAGGCTTTTACCCTCACCCGCCTTGTCTCTCTTGGACTCTGAAAAGTGCTTTCTCTCCACTCCCCTTGGAGAGACGTTAAGTTTCCCTTTGGGCAACTATCAGGCTGAAGCAATTGTATTGATTGTGACACTAGAATTGAAGATTTAATATTATAAATAAATGAGTCTAAACCTGAGGTTCTGGTTTTCACATTGGTTTTTCTAACTCAGTTCCCAATGCTCTTCTAGAAAGGCCTCCAGGCTGCCTGCCCCGCCCAGCAAAAGTGGCAAGGAGAAAGCCCACACTGCTGCTCTTTCACGTAGTTGAAGGCTGCTATCAAACCCCCCTCACTCAGTCAGTCCCCAGCCTGTGGCAGTGCATAGGATTCTTCCGTCCTAAGTGCAGGACTCTGCACTTCTCCTTGTTGAACCTCCTCAGATTTCTTTTGGCCCAATCCTCCAGTTTGTCTAGGTCGCTCTGGACCCAAATCCTGTCCTCCAGTGTTTGGATTTTTTACATGCTTTCAGAGGGCTGGTCTACACTGAGGGCGGGGGGGGAATCGATCTAAGATACACAACTTCAGCTACGTGAATCGCCCCCTGTCGACTCCGCTGCTGCCGTTCACGCTGGTGGAGTTCCGGAGTCGACGAGAGCACTTTCGGGGATCGATATATCACATCTAGATGAGATGTGATATATCGATCCCCGAGAAATCGATCGCTACCCGCTGATACGGTGGGTAGTTTAGATGTACCCACAAAGTGAAAAGCACATGTTCCATGATTTCATAGGGCAGAGTTTTGTGCTATTGGGAGCTTTCCCTGTGTGAATTTGACAGGTGGATCAACACAGAGACACATTATGACCCTTCTCAGGGTGCTGAGGGCTGAGAGTCTCCTTGTTGCCACCTGTCACTAGGAAGAGGGAGTTTTTCATTTGGATGTTAGTGACCAAACTCACCAGCCTGCTGGAACTCAGGCACCCTCCTCTGAGCTACAGCAGCCACCTTAACCCCTGAGTTCCTTCAATGTGTCCCACTCTGGGGTCCAGCCTGAATCACCAGATACTCGGTGAAATCCCAGATCCTCTCTTCCCGAAGTATCCCAGGTTACTAGTTGTTACTGTGGACCATTGGCTACTGTATCTCACACAGCACCTGAGTACAGTTTTCAAACAAGCAAAAAATTTATTTAACAACAGATAGAGATTTAAACAAACAAACATGAGTGATGGAAACCAACTGTTACCACTAAACAAAGGCAGAAAATGATAGAATAGAAAGGCCAGCACAAAAACAGAGAGAGGAACAATAAGATATTAAAAAGGACAATGGTTGGAACACTCCATTTCTCTCAGTCTTTGGATTGATGGGTACTAGAGCTGTAGCTACAGTTGAGGAACCAGGGTAAATTAAATCAAATTAACTTTTCAAGATTAGCCATCATTTCCTGTACGACTAACAAAACACAAAAACAAGACAACTTTCAGTTTTCCAAAATAATTCAGATTATCACACAGTCTCTTACTCTTTAACCAATAACTTCACCTATAATTTCATTTTAATTCGTAACAACAATACATTCAAAGATCAGAAATTCTTGTCATATATGTTAGTTTTCTTTTAATCCCCATTGCCAACAACTGAACCCTGGTTCTCATTGTGGTTTGTCCCAACGTAGGTCCCAACCACTTCTGTGAGTTCATATATCTCAGGATCTTCTGCCATATGTGTTGGTAGAAGGGTCTTCTATGTCGGAATGTTTGCATCATGGAGAAAAATACCTCTCTTTTCACACTTTTTAATCTTTTGAAGTAGGAGGTGTAGCAATGAATGAAGCCAAGTCAGTCAGTCTGTTCCGTGGAGTGCCCGAACGGGATTTCCACGTCTATATATTATAATTGGTTACATAAATCATCCTATTATACGCATGTACTAACACAAGCCAGCTCCTCGCCCCTCCTGATTGGTGCTTTATGCACTGCGTACTCCAGTGGTAAACACCTGGTCAGCGCTCTATCAGTGTGTCTCCTGACTGGAAGTGTGGGGGGGTGGGAACCACTTCAGCCGCTCTAAATGTTGGGGGCGGTTTTCCTACCCCCTTAGTGCTTAAGAAGTGTAACGTTCCTACATCCCCTCCTTTTCTGTTTTGTCAACCCGTGCCTGGTCCGCATGTTTCATGATTCTATGGGCATACATGACGGCCTGGAATGTAGGCAGGGGTTTGCGCCAACAGGGTGTAAAACACATCCTAATTATATTAGGAATACACTGAGCAAAGCAACAAAAACCAATCAAGCAGGCGATAACAATCAAAGCATATTGCAAAACAATTCGAGCCCATCCCATGGATGGCAGCCAGAAAGATGTACTTAGCCCAACTGAAAAGGCTGACATTGGCATTACAATCTAATCTCATGGGGATTGAGCTTTGCCGGCGTCGGGTGCGGGTCTCATTAGTTTGGGAGCCGGTCAACATTGACCTCGTGGGGAGTATCAACGTGAGCCTGCTTAGGCAGCATTGAGCTTCTGAAATGTTGGCCGGAATATAATTAAAGGTCCTCTGACCACATGTAGAAAATCAACCCTCCGGTAACAAGATGTGCCCGTAATTGCTGGACACATTTTGAAAGTGTATACAGTTCCATCCCGGGGTACCCACCTGCAAACATCCTTTTGGGGGCTTGTGATGTGTGCAATTAACCATCCGTACACAGGTCAAACTGGCATAATTGGCTACCCATGGGGTAAAAAGGGACAAGGCACTCGCGGGTTTCACATAAGTGGCCTGACCCCATAGGCTCATGGAAGAATATCGAATCTCGGTGGCATTAATATAATTAACATCCCTATTGCATCTGCAGCATCGCCTGGCGCCTTGCATACTGGGACCAGGCAGGTGCCCAACAGGCCATGCATCTCAGGGGCCTGCTGTAAACAAAAGGAAGATTGATTGGCAAGGACCGCAAATCGAACTCATATATTATAACGCATGCGGCTATGCACTGGGTTCGCCCCAGCCGGTAACACATAAAAACAACACAACAATATGGTAAAGGAATTAGCAATCAAACAGGCAAAAATAGCAGCAGTAAAATTTTCAGGGGTAGGCTCAGCCTTGTTATTCTCCAGCATTTGCTGAGCCTGCTGCGCCAGTCGCTTCACCTGCCCCCAGGTAACCCTCGGTGCCATCTTTGTGGCTCGGCACACTGGAAAGGTCTCGGTTAGGTTCAGATTGAAGTTGGGTATCGGGTTCTTGAGGCTTTGATTCCACGTCATCGTGCCACGGTCGCACATTTTTGGCAGGGACCCACAACGGACCTGTGGAAGTAAGCACAGCGGCATGCCCTCGTCCCCAGGTTATCAATGGAACGGGGCCATACCAAGTAGGGTCCGGGCTCTGCCTATATTTGACAGATGGGCATGGGAGCGGGTTTCCGTCTTAAAATGTCATTCAGTGGCTATAAAATTCTGAAAGATATTTAAAGTATTTAGAATAAACAATACTATCGCTAATTAATTTTGCTTGGCGCCCAGGGATGGCCCATCATCCCCCACTGTTTTATTTTGCTTTATTAGGTACTCTTTTGTGCAAAAATCCGCAAACCTGTGAAAAATGTAGGCGGGGCCATTATCGGTTTTTATCTGTCGGGGGGGGTGGCCCATTAAGGCCACCGCAGCAAAAATGTGATTAAGTACATATTTGGCCTATTCGCCCCATTGGGGGGTGGCCCAAATATAATGAAAGTAGGTATCAATGGTAACATGTAAATATTTCCAGGGAAAAAAGGGGGGATAAAGCGTGACATCCATTTGCCAAATTTGATTGAATTGAAGATCACGGGGATTAACACCCAATTCGGGACTGGCACAATAATTACAGGTTTGGACAATACGTTGGGCCTGAATTAAAGGGATCATAAATGCTTCAAAAATTTAGCATTTCAATGAAAAAAGGCATGACTATCAATGAAATCCAAAAAGAACAGAATGAGTTAACTTGAGTTAACTGAAAAAAGCTAAAGAAAAAACACCGACTTCAATCAAGGACACCGCTTCGCAGCTAAGACTTGGCGAACAGCCAAGAAAAAGGGAGGGCTTGGCGAACAGCCAAAAAAAGCAGCTATGAGTGCGGCAGAACTCGGCCAGGCACTAACAAAATGTGTTAGCCAAAAAGGGAAGGGAAGAATCACCATCTGGGCCCACAAGTCCCCTTGGTGCAGCTGTTTTGGCATATGAGCCCAAATCTAAACATAAATTCTTCCTACATAATCACTATCTATTACCCTGGGGACTATCTGAATGCCATATTTTCCGGCATGGCAACGAGGGAGGATTAGCCCCATAGTGCCCGGGGCAGGGTCCCAAAATTGGGTAAGAACCGCCACCACCTCCCGGGAACAGTGAGCTCCCTATCTTTGGGACAAAAAGAAATTATAAAAAAAAAATCTTTAAGATCTATTATCATAAGCTGATAATCATATGGGATAAAATTGGGATTTGGGGTTCCACACTGCAGGGGTCCCATGGGTTGAATGCCTGCATTAATCTCTCTAAAATCATGGAGCATTCGCCATTTACCAGATTTTTTCTTGACAACAAAAACTGGCGAATTCCAGGGGCTAGTGGATTTTTCCACATGGCCCGCCTGGTATTGTTCCTCACATAAGTGACACAATGCAACAAACTTCTCCTGGGGCAGTGGCCACTGTTCCACCCACTCAGGGGTACTGGTTAGCCACACAAGGGAAGGGAAATAAACTCAATCATGAATGGTAAAATGTGAACAGAATGAGTTAACTGAAAAAAACTGAAAATATGGCACTGGCCTCAATCAAGGACACCACTAGCTGCTAAAACTTGGCGGACAGCCAAGAGAAAGGGGGACTTAACTACACCCAAGCAAAAGCGGCAAAACTTGGCCAGGCACTAACAGCACTGGCCTCAGTCATAAATGGTAAGATGTGATCCAAATTTGCTTAACAAATCTCTTCCCCATAGGGATACAGCAATATCCATGATATAGGGTTTAAGGAGAATCTCCTTTCCCCCTCTCGCGGAGTTATAGCAATCCATCGGGTGCTTTGTTGAGCAGCCTGCAATCCGCCCACTCCCCAAATTGGCTGGCACTTCGGATTTGTCCCATGTGGACGGCCACTGCCGAGCGGAGATGACTGTAACGTCAGCTCCAGTATCCACCAGCCCTTCAAGGGGGATACCGATAAGCAAGTTTCCTCATTAATTCCCACTGGGCATCAGGATTATCTACCTGCCTCTGAATAGCCTCCTGTAATCTGTTAATAAATTCCACATACGACTCTTGAGGGCCCTGGCGGGTGATGGTAAAGGACCGGGGGGTTTCCCCGTCACCGGTACTGTAAACAGGGCTTTTAAAACACAGCGCCCCACAGCTTGGAGCATTACAAAAGGGATGTTCGCAGCCTGCTCTCGTATAGTGGCGAACTGTCCTGCTCCATACAGTTGCTCGGGAGTATAGGCCCCCCCTAATGCCCGCCCCTGTTGTAATGCTTCCTGTTGAAATTCACTATCCCAAATAACATACTGCATGGGGCTTAAAAGCATCCTACAAGGATCCTTCCAATCTTGGGGGAGCATGCTATACCCATTTGCAATCCTTTCTAACGTACCTCGGGTGAAGGTGGATTTTGATCCCGACTCAGTAACCGTCCGTCTCGCCTCTCGGAGAACGGAATGGGGGGGGGCTGTGATCTCCACTTCAGCTTCCCCCGCTGCGTTGCCTGGGCGATGTGTCACTGGGAATGCAGCCAATAACTCTCCTATCTGCTCGCTGCTCAATTCTCCCTCTTCCTCCCTCTGTATCATTGCCTGAAAAGGGGACAGCCGAAAATTCGGCCGTGAAGAGCCATCCGCACCGGACATGCATCGTGGCATTCGGGTACCGCCTCAGGTGGCTTAGGGGGCAAGATCCGAGGGTAAGGAGGAAGGGCCGAAGGCGCGGGGGTGAGAAGGATAGCCCTGGATGACGCTTCAACCCTGATTGTTTCCAGAGCCTCCGTACATCGCTGCCAAAGCAGGAGCCACTGCACCGCAGCTCGAGGCTCCGCGCGTGCAGCGTCGCCCCTATCTTTATCCAATCATCTACCGACAGTGACCCGTGATCCGGTACCAAGGACATTGGCGATCAATTTCAATTAGTAGCTGCTCTATCTGACCCAGGAGACTGGCCTGCCAGCCTGTTGTATGATATCCTGCAGCTCTTTCGCATGAACTTTCTGCCGAGCTGACAGCTTCCCACCCATACTCACGAAATGAAGCTTTCCAGCGACTTTCGGTGCACAGAGGGCTATTCCAGCCGGTGAGCAGGGGGAATCACGTCGGGTCACCAGATGTAGCAATGAATCAAGCCAAGTCCGTCAGTCTGTTCCGTGGAGCGCCCGAACGGGCTGTCCACGTCTATTTATTATAATTGGTTACATAAATCATCCTATTATGCGCATGTACTAACTCAAGCCAACTAACCGCCCCTCCTGATTGGTGCTTTATGCACTGCGTACTCCAGTGGTATGCACCTGGTCGGCGCTAATCTGTGTGTCTCCTGACCGGAAGTGTGGGGGGGTGGGAACCACTTCAGCCGCTCTAAATGCGGGGGTGGTCTTCCGACCCCCTTAGTGCTTAAGAAGTGTAAAGTTCCTACAGAAAAGGAAATGTGATGATGGTTAGCTCAGACAGGAGGAAATGTGCAAGATAACTCCACCAACTATCCATGGCCCATGTATTTAGTGCAAGAATAGTTCTCTTTTTACATCAGGAAAGTGAACTCAAGCTAGCTAACTCCATGACAACCACAGTGTTGAGACCCAGGTAGATTTTATCTCAACGTAGCTGGTTGAAGACACCCCCCATCTCCCCGACCTGGGGTGATGACATTCCTGGTAGAAAGGACACACACTCCAATGACTCGCAGGACAATGGAGTTGAGACAAAGGACCACAGGATCCACCCCAAAGACGGGCGAGCTTCAAAAGTGGGCAACTCATGTGTGGAAGCTGAGGAACTACAGTGTGCAAAAGATGCAAACAGCCTTAACACTCACTACCTGGGAACTGTCAAAAGAATTAAAGAAAAAATCTCCTGACAGCTCTAGAGAAGGTTTTTATGAAGTTTGTCTCCTTTACGGATTCTCTGATGTTTAGAAAGGCCTGAACTATGAGTGAAGCTTTTCCCACACTCGCAGCATTCATATGGTCTCTCTCCAGTGTGGACTCTGTAATGTGTAACAAGGGTTGAGCTCCGAGAGAAGCTTTTCCCGCACTCACTGCATTCATAGGGTTTCTCTCCTGTGTGGGTCGAAATGACAGTCTGGACCTATACATTGAATGCTTCCGCCGACGTGCACAGGCAGAAATTGTGGAAAAACAACATCGCTTGCCTCACAACCTAAGTCGTGCAGAACGCAATGCCATCCACAGCCTCAGAAACCATCCTGACATTATAATCAAAGAGGCTGTTAAAGGAGGTGCTGTTGTCATCATGAACAGGTCTGACTACCAAAAGGAGGCCGCCAGACAACTCTCCAATACTAAATTTTACAGGCTACTTCCCTCAGATCCCACTGAGGAATACACTAAGAAACTGCACCATCTACTCAGGACACTCCCTACACTAACACCAGAACAAATCAACATACCCTTAGAGCCCCGACCAGGGTTATTCTATCTACTACCCAAGATCCACAAACCCGGAAATCCTGGATGCCCCATCATCTCGGGCATTGGAACTCTCACTGAAGGACTGTCTGGATATGTAGAATCTCTACTCAGACCCTATGCTACCAGCACTCCCAGCTATCTCCGGGACACCACTGATTTCCTGAGGAAACTACAATGCATTGGTGACCTTCCAGAGAACACCATCCTAGCCACCATGGATGTAGAGGCTCTCTACACAAACATCCCACACACTGATGGAATACAAGCTGTCAGGAACAGTATCCCTGATGATGCCACAGCACAACTGGTTGCTGAGCTCTGTGGCTTTATCCTCACACACAACTATTTCAAATTTGCTGACAATATATATCTCCAGATCAGTGGCACCACTATGGGCACCCGTATGGCCCCACAATATGCCAATATTTTTATGGCCGACCTGGAACAACGCTTCCTCAGCTCCCGTCCACTCACGCCCCTTCTCTACCTACGCTACATCGATG